>NC_091286.1:468024934-468361496 GCF_032444005.1 Ranitomeya imitator
ACAACTTTAGCCAAATGACCCCCAGTTTTCAATGCCTAACTATTATTATAAAGTAAATTAAGATTGTCAAGCTTAAGTAATAAGAATTGATATTTTTGGCATTAAAATGGGCACTGTAAGTGTTTTACTGGCTTCCACTCACTGCCGACTTTGATTCCCCATTGACTTGCATTGGGTTACGTGTTTCAGTCAGCCCCCGACTTTTCGCATTAATTGGCCGATTTCACCCGACCCGACTTTTGACAAAGTTGGGTTTTGCAAAACCCGACTCGATCCCAAAAAAGTAAAAGTCGCTCAACTCTGCGTGTCAGGGCTTATTCGGCAAGCAATAGCACTCTGTGATAGTCACAACACATGCATGAAGAGCCTGATCAGCCAGAGCAACCCAGGAAGTTGGGCTCCTTCTGCAACATATTTGGTAAGTGCTATTGCCTACCGAATTAGCCCTGACTGGATCAAATTCGCTCATCTCTACTCTTTAGCTTTCTCTCCTGCCCAGGAAATGTGGTATAATCAGACTATGTCCCTGCACGGTCAGAGGCAGCCATTATACAGTACACAGAATGGGTACATTTATAAGATTATCTCAGCACAATAAAAAAAATTATCATATCCAATTGTGGAATTTATCAGTCCAAAATCTGTTGAATAAAATTTACTTTGTTAATGGGAAAACCCTTTAAGTCAGAGTACATGAAGTTACAATACAATTCATTGCAATTCAGAATTTCTATTTGTGCTTTTTCTAAAAATTTTGCTATATAAGACAATCACTTTCTAAAATGATACATGGTTGACCCATTGTCATGTCATAGACCTCAACTAACACATGGCCGTTGAAATGACTGGCAGTACTGTTTATCGATGGACCAGATTCTTCAGAGTTTGAGACATTTATACATTTAGAGGATGTGGCTGATCTGCAAAAACACATACATCCCAGAAAACAAAAAGTTCACTGTCTCCTTTAAAAAAGAACATTTTTTTCTGATGTTTTTCAATCTACTTACTTCTAGCCTTGAACACTGTTGCTATAAAGTAAATTGACTATAAGTACATTAATGCATTTCATTTTTTTAGTATCTTGGAGAGAATTATCTCACAATCAGAATGTTTTTAATATTATTAATTGTCAGTACATTATTATGTTGTTCTATGATGGAGCTCACTATCTGGATGATGTTTTGCAGCATCTGCCAAACATTTCACTTGCATCTGCTGTTTTCTCTTAGTTATTCAGTCCTGTTTACAACATGTCCCCATTACATTATGGGCATGCTCTATTTCATACTGATGCTAACAAAAAACATCTGTAGGCAACATGTCACTGTCGTCTGAGACACAAAATCTACATGATGAAAAGTGCAAGTTGATAAATATGTGTGTTCTCTGAACCATGCTAACAAAAGTCAACAGCCAGTAGGTCCATCACAATTCCTATGTTCCAACTGTCACCGCATTAACATAACATGGGGTCTCATGACATGAACATGATCAGGGTTTTATAACTGTTTTTTTCCCTAATAATTTTCTAGCCACTATAAGGGAGAGTAACAGTAAGTGGGATGTAAAGCTTGTATGACAATTTAGGATCACAGTACAAGCAAATATAGGAGAAAAATGCCCAATAATATATGTAACATTATGTAAATTGTTCTATTTTGCTATAATAAAAATCTCCCCATTCAGCTCCAAAATCTAACATAAGCTACAATGTGAAAGCAGTTTTTAGCTCATGTTTACAAAGGTAACCAAATATTACTTGTAGGGTGCTTAGTCATGCAGGTGACAAGTAATAATATACTGTAGCTGGTAATGAGACAACACAGGGCTTCAGAAGTAAGCAGATGTTCCTGTCTCTAGAGACCAACTTGTTCTCCTGACGTCTAGTCAGTATAATTAAGGTCAAAAATTATAAGAGAGCTAAATTTTATATTAAATGGTCTACAGAGAATTGTGGAGCGTTCCGAGTCGTAGACAACTTGTCACCATTACTTAACATTTTACTCCTTCTGACTTTTTCTGGTGACTCATATTTTTACAATCAAATTTTGATGTATCTTTTAAAATAAGATGAGTTAAGGAAGTAAACTCTGCTTATTTATTTCAATGCATTTATCACATGCTGTGTTCATACGTACAGAATAAAATGCAGAGTTTTTTGAGCTGATACAATCACTTGCCACTGCAAATTCATTCTCTGTGATTCGACTTTGAGTTGATTTTCATGAAATTCACAGGTCCCTAGAGATTTAAACAATTTGAGATTCAATTCACATGAATTGCCAAAAAAAACCTCTATTTCAAACATTATTAAAGATTTCATCAGCAAGCTTCCACATAATACTTTACAGCTATCAAATTAAATGCTCTAGCAAAGGAAATCAGGTGAGACTATGAGAGCCACTATAAAAGATGAGGCATGGAAAGCAGCAGCCATTTTAGGTTTTTACATAATTTGGAAAGGAGGTCAGAACATACAGCTCATCATTAAAGATAAGGAGAGAAACAGTAAAGAACTACTGCAAAAATAGAATGATATAATAGAGCAGTGCTGAAGAAAATAGAAAATTTGAGTAGCTGTATATGAATAACTAGATGGTGGCCTAATTCTAACGCATCAGGTATTCTAGAATATGCATGTCCACATAGTATATTGCCCAGCCACGTAGTATATTGCCCAGTCACGTAGTATATTGCCCAGCCATGTAGTATATTGCCCAGCTACGTAGTATATTGCACAGCCACGTAGTATATTGCCCAGCCATGTAGTATATTGCACAGCCCACGTAGTATATTGCACAGCCACATAGTATATTGCCCAGCCACGTAGTATATTGCCCAACCACGTAGTATATTGCACAGCTCATGTAGTATATTGCCCAGCCATGTAGTATTTTGCCCAGCCACATAGTACCCAGTCATGTAGAGTATTGCCCAGCTACGTAGTATATTGCCCAGCCAAGTATGTCACAGGTAAAAAATAAACATATATTCACATTCCGAGGGCCCCTTGTAGTTCAGTCACATGACCGTGACGTCATGGCAGGTCCTTCTCGCGCAGGCGTGCAGGACCTGTGATGATGTCGCGGTCACATGATCGTGACGTCATGGCAGGTCCTTCTTGCATACCATCCTTTGCACCAGAACCTGCCGCTTGCATGGAGCGGTCACTGGAGTGTCACGAAAGGTGAGTATATAATGATTTTTTATTTGTTTTTATTATTTTTAACATTAGATGTTTTTACTATTGATGCTGCATAGGCAGCATCAATAGTAAAAACTTGGTCACACAGGGTTAATAGCGGCGGTAACTGAGTGAGTTACCCGTGGCATAACGCGGTCCGTTACCGCTGGCATTAACCCTGTGTGAGCAGTGACTGCGGGGAGTATGGAGCAGGCGCCGGGCGCTGACTACAGGGGAGGGACTAATCGGACTGTGGCTGTCGCTGATTGGTCACGGCAGCCATGACAGGCAGCTGGTGAGACCAATCAGTGACTTGGTTTCCATAACAGACAGAGGCCGCGACCAATGAATATCTGTGACAGACAGACAGACGGAAGTGACCCTTAGACAATTATATAGTATATGATAGATACATTTTAGTAATAGGGGTAGATAGAGATGGGAGAGGTGCAAGAGCTGCTGGTTCTTTGTGACCAAGCATTGATTAATCTGAAATATGCTTTTGTATTCAATTACCCAGTTTATTTTTTCATTTTTGAAGCACTGCTAACAAGAATGGCAGTTAAAATTAGTATGTCTGTAATTTGTATTATACACTATGGACACAGTAGATTAACATCTCGTTGTTTGGGCACACGTAAACATGTGCATAACATAGTGGCCGCAAGAGATGAGACGGACATGATGAAACTCAAGACCATACCACGGCATTATAAACAGCACCATGGCTGTGACCCCAAGTCCTTTATGGCACGGGGAATGGATCACATACAATGTGGTATCAGATGGGGCGATATTAGGCGTATTTTAGCCCAAAGAGAATGCCGCTGGATTAGTATATTGGGCACCATGGCACCCATGGGCCTTAACGAAACTCATGGATTCTCCTCTTTCTTATGAAGTAGCTGTCTGTGGGGATATATTCCCCGGGTCGGGTCTTCCTCTTTATCTCTTCTATGCACCATCAGTTTTAATATGGTATCTCTTTTATTTATCTTTAGTGTGCTTATACTTACATCTATACCCATATGACTTCTGACGTTGGTGACTTCTGGGTGGAGAAATCCAAAGTTTGAAGAACTTCCACAGCCGTAATGGAGGAAAATTAAAGATCTGAAATGAACAGTTTTGGGAAATATGACACACCGTTCTATAGTATGATTATTAGATGGTAATGTGTTGGACATATTAGATGGCTTATTTGCCTATGTGACCTATGACTTTTACACCGGTGAACAATGGTGTGTACACTTTCCATATATATATCCCCAATGTCAGGGGTGCATTGCTTATGATGTTTGTATATCTTATCTCAATTTTGCCTATTTTCTGTTTTTGTTTATGTGTATTAACAATTTCATATCCAGTTATCCATATAGGGGATATTATAGTTTATCCGGCTTACATGCACGTGTCACTTTTATTCTGTACTTTGTATTGAATATTGTATATTTTATAATAATTGTACTTGTAATTATTCACTAGCAGATTGCCTGCTTTCACTATTATAGTTTCACCTTTCTCTTCAAGGTTTGTCTAGCATTGGTGGTGAGGATATTTACTGGCACACCGATGGGGACAGAGGATTAAGACATATATATAGAGTATTCCCTGTTGTTATAAATATTGTAGGGGTTGTACTCGCTTAGGTCCATAGGAGGAAACAGGAGGCACATTCTCTTCAGCGTTCTTGTAGGTTTATTCACTCCATAAACCACATAGCAACAGGAACAACAGGTAAACAGTCTTACATCAGACAGTTGAATCCTCAATGTCCATAGTAGAGCTCCGCTCTCTCAGTTCTGTGGGCATACAGGCTGTGCCATGTCCAGCACGTAGGCTCTCCAGCCTAAATATGGTCTCTGTGTGCTGTTCAGGACGTCTGTCCCCACGTGGAACCATCCAACACACAGGCCACTATGCAGTGTCCAGCCAGGACACATGGAAGTGTGTCCACCCTGACAGACTTCCAAACACTCTCACCATGTGCCACACACACACACCTCTTTACATAGGTGTAACCACACCCAGGAACCCATCACATGATTAGACATGTGGTTCTGACATCACCACAGGTCCTGAAACAAACATAGATAGGCACGGTTATGCCCCTTACCCAGGGGTGAGGTATATGGGTAGCCAGACCCTCCCATCTCTCATAGCTACCCGTAACCTGGACCCAAACATACTAAACAATTTCTTATTGCTTTATGTGCATTACAGAAAACACTCCGGGTCACATCACAGCAACAAGCCTTCTCTCTGATACATACCTCCCGTTGACTATCCAACCTTTAGCCACGCTACATACCTCCCCCCTCTGCCTAAAGCCGTGGGGCTTGGCACTTGTCCTAAACCGACTTGAGACCCCTCTCAGTCGTCCATGACAGTCAAACCATCTGTCTAAGTCAGAGCCTGTTATTGAACCCTTTCGTCGGCATTCGTCATCCCTTTCCGTCACATCCTTTGATAACGATGACCCCTTGTCATCTCGTCTGCTATAGGATCTCCCGCTTAGGTCACTGAGCTCTGAACTAACTGAGGAGTCACTACTTCTAACTCTTCCATCTGACCACCTTCGGTTCTCTCTCGGTTCTTGACCGGATATATCCACCATCTCCTGCATCACTCTCCCAAGTTTCCCAATGACTTTCGCCACCAGACCTTTAGGTACTTGGACTGTGTCTTCCACTAAGCCCAGCCGACTAAGAGCTTTCCTTTCACGCTCCAAATGTCGAACGGCTTCATCATTCTTCAAAATGATCTTCTGCTTTGTACGGAGGCAGTGTAGGTGCATATCCCTCAGGACAGCCACCCGCTTCACTGTGACTTCCCTAGTCGACAGTATGACCAATTGCTGAGTCTCAGGCGCCCAGTGCACACTACAAGCCTCTACTGCCTTTCTAAATGCTTCATGCACACCCTTCCTGGCGCACACTTCTCGCATGTCTTCGGGTACTTCTATTATGCTCTTGAAAAGCGGGGTCTCATCTTCACGGATATCTGCCACAACCGGGTGACTCTCTTGTTCCGCTTTTAGCACGAACTCTTCCTCAGTCTTTTCTTCCGCTTGAGCCTTCGCCAAGATGGGCATTGGCAACTCCTCTGCCAGGCAGCGACGTTCCTCCTCTCTCTGGAGAAGCTCCTGCTGATGCTTTTCTTGAGCCATTCTGAGCACATCCATATCTTTCAATATGGCCCTATTCATGGCCTGACATGCTGATAGGTGACCTCTGAGTTCAATGACCTCCTTCTCTAGGTCACCCACTTTGTGCTCAATTGCTTGCCTCAGGACCCTTTCTTGTTCAACAGTTTCTTTAAGCAGCTCTATGTTATGGTCCTGCTCTCTTTTGGCCAGCACATGTCGCACCACCAGTTCTTTAATTATACTTTCAAACGGGGGCTCTTGTCCACCCACACTCTGCCTCTTCAGAGTTCCACCTGTTTTTGCATCCATCTCTATGGTCTCTCCTGGGCTCTCTGTCTACTTACTCTTAGGTACCTCTGGACTCTTGGTAACTTCAGAATTCTCCATCTCTTCAGCATCAGGTACTTCATCATACTGAGCCAGTTCAGTCTTTCCGGGCATTGCAGACGTGGGTCTACTACAGATCTGTTCTAACCCCAGCCCGACACTAACTACTTCAGTGCTAGGGTTTGTCAGAGATAAAGTGACCTCCTCATCAAGGACAATAATGTTATCTGCACCTGACCCTGTCTCTTCCTCATCATCTTTCTTCTCAGAGGCTGTAACTTGTCCCGCCTTTTTGCGTCCCCCGCGACGAGATGAAGATCTGTGATTTTTACTCGGCTCCTCTTTACTGCACTCTTTTCTCTTTGCGCTCAAGTCACAGTCTGAATAGGAGTCACCCCCTCTCCCTCTGTCATCCTGGAACAGCACGTCCCCACTTAAACAGGTGTCAGACCCACACTTTCTTCCGGTCACCCGTAACTCTGGACTATTAACCTTAGATGTCGCTATCTCCTTTTCACATATCACACCACTCAGAATCACTACAGCCGCCTGTTGTGGTGGGGCTCCCTTAGGGTCATTCTGGATCCTTTTTGAGAAACCAGACACTCCCCTTTCCTCCCACAAGTCCCAAAACCTTTCAAAGTCCTGGCCTATTACAACAGGGAATGGCAAGTCTGGGACTACAGGTACATCATGGCTGGCAATAATAGTGGGTATCTCAATGATTACCCTGGACACCGGATAATCCCTAGCGACCCCATGAACGCAGTGGACTTCCATCTTCCTTCCGGGAATCAGATAGACAGGGAGTGTGGTGCTCACCAGCGTCACCAGGCTCCCCGAGTCCAGAGATCCAGTCACGCACACTCCATTGACTTCTACAGAACAGCTCTGTGTCATCTTGCCAGATGAAAAGTCAGTACAATATTCTGAACATGTGCTGTTCGAACACTGAACCCGGCAACAGTCCATCATTGCATTCACCACCACCCCTTTTTGGGCCACCACCCCTATTTGGGTCGCCGTCCCCTTTTTGAACCCCACCCCCTTTTGGGTTACCGCCCCCTTGTGGACCATTTTCTCCTTTAGGGCCACCGCCCCTTTTAGGGACTCCACCCCCTTTTGGGTTACTGCCCCCTTGTGGACCATTTTCTCCTTTAGGGTCACCGCTCTGTTTTTGGGACTCCACCCACTTTTTAGGGACACCACCCCACTCTGGAGTACACCCTGTGGACTTCCCACAGTACTCTCAGGCCCCAGTTTGCACAGCACACCAATGTGACTCTGGCCCTTTAAGAGTCTGCACACTCTAAACCAGCAATGTCTTTTTTTTTTTTTTCCTTTGCTGCAACTGCACTTCACAAGGCTCTGCACCGCGGACTTCGTGGACCCGCCGATCCACAGCAAAACTTCGTAACCCCGCCGAGTTACCGCCAGATGCCTTCAGTCTTCGTGGCCCTGCCGAGCCACAGCAAGTCGATCACAGAAGAAAAAAAAAGAAATACATGGACTCGCCGGTCCACAGCAAGCACTTGCACACGTGCTTATAAAAAAAAAACACAGTCTTTTACTAACCCTGGTCAGATTAACACATACTACGGTCTGTTACACACCCGGCTTTAACATAGCCCAAAAACAGTTTTTCACTGACCCCGGTTTTCAGACCGTCACCCGTTGGCAACTTCACGGGTTTCTGGACACCCCTCAGCCTCAGAGATGCCTAGACGCACTGTCTCTGTTTTCTTCCACTCTGACCCCGGTCAGTACACATGGACATCTGTCCGTTACCTGTTGGTGCCGGCCACACAGTTTCCCAGATCCCTCTTCTCCTCAGAGGTATCCCAAAACAGCAGTTCTCACTGATCCTGATCAGTATTTACTCACGATTGTCAAGACTGTCCACTCCTCTGGCTCAGACCAGCCAGCGCTGCAACATGTGCTCCTTGGATCGTTGCCCGCATTCGAAACACCAATTGTAGGGGTTGTACTCACTTAGGTGCATAGGAGGAAACAGGAGGCACATTCTCTTCAGCGTTCATGTAGGTTTATTCACTCCATAAACCACATAGCAACAGGAACAACAGGTAAACAGTCTTACATCAGCCAGTTGAATCCTCAATGTCCATAGTAGAGCTCCGCTCTCTCACTTCTGTGGGCATACAGGCTGTGCCATGTCCAGCACGTAGGCTCTCCAGCCTAAATATAGTCTCTGTGTGCTGTTCAGGACATCTGTCCCCACGTGGAACCATCCAACACACAGGCCACTATGCAGTGTCCAGCCAGGACACATGGAAGTGTGTCCACCCTGACAGACTTCCAAACACTCTCACCATGTGCCACACACACACACACACCTCTTTACATAGGTGTAACCACACCCAGGAACCCATCACATGATTAGACATGTGGTTCTGACATCACCACAGGTCCTGAAACAAACATAGAAAGGCACGGTTATGCCCCTTACCCATGGGTGAGGAATATGGGTAGCCAGACCCTCCCATCTCTCATAGCTACCCGTAACCCGGACCCAAACATACTAATCAATTTCTTATTGCTTTATGTGCATTACAGAAAACACTCCGGGTCACATCACAGCATCAAGCCTTCTCTGTGATACATACCTCCCGTTGACTATCCAACCTTTAGCCACGCTACAATATATATGTGCACCATCGCAATATTGGTAATACTATCACTGTTTTGCACCTTATAGGCACTGTCACTTTATACATACGCTGGTACATAGAACTGACTGCGTCTCGCCTCCTTCCTGGTAGCGGTCCTGGGTCGTGTGATGTGGGCGTGGCGCCTGCCCGCTCACGTGACTGGGATCTGTCGGCTGGGACTGAGGCTTGGAGCGCAGTGCGGGGAAAGTCCGGCGTTTCACGCTTGCGCACCTTACTATTATTAGATCACGTGATCGGACGCACACACTATTTAAACCGGATAGAGATCCGTATTAAACCACGCCCCCTGAGGAATCGGTAACAATAGAACGTGAAGCGCGCGTTGGGGTACGTGATCCAGGACCCTGACAGGACTCCTCTGCGCACATGGGTAATTTATCTATCTGAACTTCTTCTAAATGTGATTATCGTTACACTTAGCTCATGTAATGATCTTTGGAGTATGGCCACTGGGAGTATACCACCTATTTGATCGCCACATGTCTGAGGTAGTACAGCTCATGTGTGGATAGTACCTAATTTTGATTCTTATGATTAAATATACTGTTTTCGTATACTTACCTTGGTCCTGTCCTTTGTACCTGGATGACACGGATGTATTTATGGATATAGTTGCCATGCACTTTATATACTATTGATTATCTATTGTATTTCTGTTTAATATTTATTTAATAAATATTACTTTTTGTGTATTGTTGTGGCCAGTTTTGACTCTTGGTTCTCCCATTCTGATTATGTAATTTAGAGTCGCCATATATGTGCATACAGTACTTTTTCCTGACGCCTTTTTTGACTATGGACACAGAAGGTGAAATGGGAAGAAAACGGCATATTGCTATGCCTAATTGCCTAGTTTACAATTAATAAATAAATAATTTTTGATCAAATCAGTATTAGCAATATTATTCAAGGAAGTGGGCCCTACTTCCTCTACTTTGGTTTGCAGTAAAATATTGCATTGTCTTTGGCATTGATACTGTAGTAGACATTTAACATTTATCTCTGATTTTAAAAAGATCTAAACCAACACAGTTGCACCATGCCAAGATGTTCATGGATGTTTCATATTGAATGATTCATGAACTATAACTGAACCTAGCATAAGATCATTATATACTTTATCAGGTACATATAGTAAACATTTACAAGCAAATAATTCAGAGTTTTGATATGTTGTGTTGTACTTCTTTCCTCACCTCATCTAAATTGGTCACCAAAAAATTATAGAGATCATTAAACTATATAATTCCAACGTGAATGATTTTGTATTGGAAAATGAATTTGAAATGTTTTGAATCTGTGAAGGTCATTTACGCATGTGAATAACAACTGAACAATGTAAGAGACTAAATGCAAATGAACATACATGGGACATCTTCAATACTTACTAAATTGTCAATTGCAAAAGGTCATATTAAGGAGACTATGGAGAAGTAATTATCAAAGTAATTCATTTGTTACAGAACTAAAAACATTACTGACCCTTGAAATGATTTTTGTAATAAGTTAAACTTGTGCTAGTGTTATTCAACATGAACTTGATTTAGCTATTTTTCACACTAATAATTTAACACAAATTTTAGAATGAGAAAAAAATGGGGAAATGTTAACATCTTAAATAGGCTAACCTGAAGCAGAAATAAAATTAAATTATAACGTGGCTTGCACAGATTAAAATTGTTTTATAGAAACTGATAATAGTGAATTTATATTTGTACCAGTGCTTCTCAATGTACATTGCCTTCAGCAGTAAGTCCTGGCGAGGGGATGCATCCTGATTGCTGGGCCATCAGGCATTGCTTCTCCTTCTCTGGCTTAACCTCTCCACTGTGGCTAGGAACCTCCTGATCTAAATGTAGACATGGCAATTTGGGCCTGAGGATGATGTTGGCATTGATGGCTCTTTTAAAGAGGAAGCATTCTGGGGACCCCCAACTTGGAAAAACCTAAAAAAAAATTTAACTTAAAGTGTAAATCATGATATTCCTGAAGCAACATGCACCCAGCCTAACCTGTATCAAATTTAGATTGCAGGTATGAAAGTCCACATTCTGGCACTTGACTTAAAGGGAACCTGTCACCCCGTTTTTTGAGATTGAGCTATAAATACTGTTAAATAGGGCCTGCGCTGTGCGTTACTATAGTGTATGTAGTGTACCCTGATTCCCCATGTATGCTGAGAAATACATTACCAAAGTCGCCGTTTTCGCCTGTCAATCAGGCTGGTCTGGTCAGGTGGGCGTGTTCACAGCGCTCTTTTCTTCCCCAGCTTTCCGTTGGTGGCGTAGTGGTGTGCGCATGTCCAGAGTTCCGACTTCCCTGCGCCCACGTGAAGACACAGCGCGCGATCTGCGCTGTAATCCCTTGCATCGGTGGGGGCGGCCATCTTCCTGGGGCCGCGCGTGCGCAGATGGAGTGCTCTGCTGCACGGGGCTTCAGGAAAATGGCCGCGGGATGCCGCGCGTGCGCATTAGAGATCGCGGCGGCCATTTTCCCGAAGCCGAGTTTGCATCTCGGCTTTGGGAAAATGGCCGCCGCGATCTCTAATGCGCACGCGCGGCATCCCGCGGCCATTTTCCTGAAGCCCCGTGCAGCAGAGCACTCCATCTGCGCACGCGCGGCCCCAGGAAGATGGCCGCCCCCACCGATGCAAGGGATTACAGCGCAGATCGCGCGCTGTGTCTTCACGTGGGCGCAGGGAAGTCGGAACTCTGGACATGCGCACACCACTACGCCACCAACGGAAAGCTGGGGAAGAAAAGAGCGCTGTGAACACGCCCACCTGACCAGACCAGCCTGATTGACAGGCGAAAACGTCGACTTTGATAATGTATTTCTCAGCATACATGGGGAATCAGGGTACACTACATACACTATAGTAACACACAGCGCAGGCCCTATTTAACAGCATTTATAGCTCAATCTCAAAAAACGGGGTGACAGGTTCCCTTTAATTTATTGAAATACAAAATTGTTAGAAACCAACTTTAAACTAGGCCAGGAAACATCACTGGTGTACCTTGTCATGGACTTCTTTATCAGAAAACTAGATGAGCTCACCATTGTAGGAATTCAGCATCGCATAAGTTCTGAGGTCCAGCAAGCCCTTTGGCCTGGGCAAATAAATTCTTTATAAATATAAAACATAAAAAATGGTCAGTGTTTTGGATGGGTTTCTTCATATAAATACTGCACTATTTGCAGTTAAAATGAAAAAGGCATAAAATGTATTCATGTGTTCTGACAGTAGGTAGTGTAATGACTCTTTTATTCCCTTAATAATAGCAATTGTGCCTTTTTGACATATTTATAGCAATACCACTTCTATATTGTTCTGGTCAAGCACTTTATCCCTTCTAGTGAGCAGTACTCTATTACTCTAGTAATAATAGTAGGGTTATCATTCCCAAGAAGTAATTGGCAATGCACTTGCTCCATCCAGACTTCCACCTTTTGTTTTATCAAAACTTTCCCTTTTCTTCCAGTTTGAGCTACCCTTCACATTCCCCTAAAAGTTGAAGCACAGCTTTTCCTTTACTCAAGCAGTCCTATTACATTCTCTGCCTTTCTTTCTTTCCACATCCCATGTAATTTACCCAAAATCCTGCAAGTTCTAGCCTTGTCCAAATTATGGTCCAGAATAGTGCATGCAATAATAAGTAACTCATGCACCTGCATACATAGCTAACCATTTTGCACACAAATTCAATCACATCCAATTGGTCCGATAGCTTTAATGCTCATCAGAAATTAATTTTTAACAGTTATGTGTAGGACCCAATATATCATCACTTAGTTAAACTTAACATTGCAATGATAAATGATAATGGTAAACTGGCAGCTCTGTGTAGGGCTTCCATGGTCAAGCTTTACGCTAGCTATTCCAACTGTTAGGTACCAGAGGGATGTGTACACGGACGTTGACTTACACCAGGGCCCTGGGTTGAGTCCTCAGAGTGGTAGCTGAACAGGGGAGCAGGCTAGTAGACAATGGTGAGGTCTCTGGTATAAAACTAGGAAATAAACATAAGGTCAAAAATTAGCAGTTAATTCAGAAGAATAGGCAGAAAACAGCCCAAGGTCTGAAACAAAAATACCTACTAGAACTACTCAAGCAGAAAACAGAGTTGTGGTCTGGATGAAGAAGCACTTATAAATGGCCGTGGGAGACAAAGGCTCAAGAGTTTAAATAAAAGGCAGCCTTGCCCAATGGGTTTTTTTCTGTGTAACTTTTAGAAAAGCTATAGAAACATTTAGAAATGTAAGACGGAATATTGTTCAACATATGACTATACAATACATAGAACTGAGAATCTCTTTATGATGAACAAATATTGAGGACACTTAAGAGAATATGAACGGTGGGAGTATATACCGTATAAATTGAATGATTAGCTGAAAGCCATAGAATTTTATTGTCTTTAGCAAGGCAAAACTGTAAGTGTACAGATTTCCCACAACCTTTATCAGAAATTCATTAATAAAGGTTTTCTGTTGTGTAAATCTAATCCACATAGACATGTGAAGATATAGCAGATGAATACTCCATGCTGAGTGCCTCTGCTGAACAACGATTAAGCCTCCACATGCTAAGAGACCGGAGCTTTGTCATAGATTCATATTATCATCTGAATTCCCAAGTATGCAGCTCCAGTTTAATGGCTCTATTTGATGTTCTTTGTCAGTTTTGAAGAAAATCGTATTCCCCTGGATTTCTAGCCAGAAGCTAAAACAGCTAATCTTCCCCTTATCTAATAGACTGTTATTGTTTCGTTTAGTTAAAACCCTTCTCTGCGGAGTTGATATGCGTCTTTCTATTCTGTATATTGAATGAGATGTTTGCTGATGTTAGTTTCTAATAAATTAAATGGAAGAAGTAATGCAGATTTCATTTTTGTACATAAATTGTATTATCTACATACTTCACAGCTTATCAAGTAAATCAAATGTGCAATCAATTGTAGAAATGTGGCATAGTTGAGTTTGTCATTGGAATAATCAAACATTATATTATGATAACAGGTTATCTATATTTTACTGGGCTGAGGACACATGACTTGTATTATCTTGTCTTAGCTCTGCCACAACTGAACATTGCCAATAAGCCATATACATTGAATGGCCATTTTACTGCAAACATCTGCCTTTTCATAACTGGAGCATTCAGGTACGGAAATTAGACACGTAACCTTAGAATGCAGCTTAACATCAAGCGAACAAGGTTTCCTTGGAATTCTGTTCAGTGTAGAAAGTGAAAAATTAGTGATCTTAGTGACTTTGAGCTTGCCTTGATGCTCAGTAGGGATGAGCAAACATGCTCGGTGATACTTGGATATCACTCATGTATCTGGGCACTTAGATGTGCTTGTTACTCTGTGAGCATTAGCCAATGCTCGATTTCAAACTTGAATCCCCGCCCCGTATGTTTGGCACCTGTTATACAGCCAATAAGCAAGCGGAATTGCCTGAGCATCACTGTAATCCCGTAGTTATCTTGGTAGTGACATTACTGTGATTGGTTGACAATGTGACATCAGGAGTGGAGCTTGTATCAACCTGTATAGCTGCAGTGTGACATTATAACTGACCATTGACAGTTTTTTTTCTTTGCTTCTCTCTTCATGAATCCGCTTTCCACACTGGCGGATCAGATGTCTAATCTGACTCAGATGATGCAAGATATGTCTGTGGAACATAGAGCCCTGGCCACTTCCCATAATCAACTTCAGAGAGAACTTTCTGAGATGATTAAGTCATTTCATAGTTCCATCACACAATCTGTCTATAAGCACTCGGACCCCATAGATGTCTCGCTCCACTCTCTGGAATCTACGGTCAGGCTCCCTGATACTTTATCCAAGGAGAAGGAAAAGTTCTGGACATTTAGGGAGAGTTGTAAGCTGCTTTTCTCACTTAGACCCCAATCCTCTGGGGATGAGAGTCAACGGGTTGGGATAATTATTTTGTTACTCCAGGAGGGTCCTTCGTTACCTTCTACTGCCCCTGAATGTGTATTTGTGGATAGATTCTTTGAGGCTTTAGGACTAGGGTTGAGCGAAACGGGTCGGTCATTTTCATAAGTCGCCGACTTTTGGCAAAGTCGGGTTTCATGAAACCCGACCTGATCCCTGTGTGGGTTCAGCCACGCGGTACGCGACTTTTGCGCCAAAGTCGTGTTTCAATGACGCGAAAAGCGCCATTTCTCAGCCATTGAAGGTGGACGCAGAGTGTGGGCAGCGTGATGACATAGGTCTCAGTCCCCACCATCTTAGAGAAGGGCATTACAGTGATTGGCTTGCTTTCTGTGGCATCACAGGGGCTATAAAGGGGCGTTCCCGCCGACCGCCATCTCACTGCTGCTGATCTGAGCATAGGGACAGGTTGCTGCCGCTTCATCAGAAGCAGGGATAGCGTTAGGCAGGGTACATTAACCCCCAAACCGCTTGTGCTGTAGCGATTTCAACTGTCCAACACCACCTTTTGTTTGCAGGGACAGTGGAGGCTACATTTTTTTTTCCCTCAGCGCTGTAGCTCATTGGGCTGCCCTAGAAGGCTCCCTGATAGCTGTTAGTTGCTGATAGTACGCCGCTGTTCAAACAAACTGCTTTTTTCAAAGCACAAATCCTGTTGCTCCTTCCTTTCTGCACAGCTATCTTGTTTGTTTGTCCACACTTTTGACTTTTTTGTGCAGCAGTCCACTCCTTGTTATTGCTGCCTGCCATACTTTGCTGAGATAACTGCAGGGAGATAGTAGATGTAGGATAGTCCCTTTTTTTTTTTGTTTCGTTATATCTCTTCAAGCCACTTTCTGCCACAGAAAATATACTCTAATACAGTTGCCCAGATTTATTCACTAGTCTCCCTGAAGAAAAAAAAAAGGGTGCACATTAAAATTGGCAAATCTGCATCAGTGACAGTCCTGTGTGTGGCATCTGTGTCTCATTTTCCGGCACAGAAAACATACAGTCTAACAGTTGGCCTGATTTCTTGCCAATTCTCCCATAAATAAAAAAAATGTGGGAGATTAAGATTGGCAATTTTGCCTCAGTGCCAGTGCTGTGTGTGGCATCTGTCTCTAATTTTGTGCCACATTAAACCTAGTGAGTAATACTGAGCCAGATTTCTTTTCAATTCTCCCTGAAAAAAAAAAGTGTGAGATTAAGATTGGCATTTCTGTTTCAGTGCCACTCCTGTGTTTGCCACCTGTCTCAAATTGTGTGCCACATTAAACCTAGTGTGTAATACTAGGCCAGATTTCTTTTCAATTCTCCCTGAAAAAAAATAGTGGGAGATTAAGATTGTCATTTCTGCTTCAGTGCCACTCCTGTGTGTGCCACCTGTCTTAAATTGTGTGCCACATTAAACCTAGTGTGTAATACTGTTAGGGCTAGCGGAACGCACCAAATAATAAGACAGATAGAGTATGGTGCGTTCGCAGCCCGGGGTCCACCGTGCAGAGATGGAACCTGCTGCCAAGTAATGACGGACTATATGGCGGTACTCATAAGTATACACACGTGGGTTAAACTTCACCCAGCGTGAAGGAAGCGATCCTGTTGCGTCACAGGACCGCGGTACCACACATAGAGCGCGAGCAAGTAGTCAGCGAACTCAACCCCAACTAGGATTGAAGTCCGATTAGACCCTTGCTGGCACAACACCGCAACTGGGTGTGTAAGGAAACTTTATAACAATATTAAGGCACAAGAGTGCATGCGTTGCCGCACTGACGAACGCCACTAACCACCCAGGCTTGGGTAAGGAAAGCACAGAGGAAGTGCACGGCGCCGTACTGGCGGTCACAGCAACTGGACGCTGTAATGTGTGATTCGTGCAGTAGGATAAGTCGGGCGCTAGATAGCAGCCATACACCTTCCGCGAACAGACATTCAATAGGGTAGGGGTATCCAAGGACGACTTGCACTCACAACATACACACATTAACAATTGTACACTAGCGCATGGCCGTGCGGTCATGCGCAGTTTATATAGTTGCAGCACAGGAAGTGGCCACAGAAACTTTGCCCTTCCAAGACCTCCCAAGAGGACCAATGGAATGTGCTGCAGAGCCTGAGCACATGACCCTCGATCTCCAACGGGAGATCTTGCCCTGGGCATGCTCAGTGTGTGCAGACAAGGACTTAGTCCCAGAGAAGTCCGTTCGCTGCTGACCAGCACTGGCTTTAATGGCAGAAGCTGAAGAAGCAGCAGTAACTCTCAGTACAGAGTGAGACTGAGCAAGACGCTGGGACCGACGTCCTTGCTGAGCAGACTCCACTGCGGCTGCGGAGATGGGTCGAGATTCCCCCTGTGCAGAAGCGGGAACTCGAGACCTAACAAATACTGGGCCAGATTTCTTTTAAGTTCTCCCAGAAAAAAAAAATAGTGGGAGATTAAGATTGGCATTTCTGCTTCAGTGCCAGTCCTGTGTGTGCCACCTGTCTCAAATTGTGTGCCACATTAAACCTAGTGTGTAATACTGGGCCAGATTTCTTTTAAATTCTCCCTGAAAAAAAAATAGTGGGAGATTAAGATTGGCAATTCTGCCTCATTGCCAGTGCTGTGTGTGGCACCTGTCTCTAAGTTTGTGCCACAGAACATATACTGTATAAGAGTGGGCCACATTTCTTCAATATTCTCCCTGAAAAAATAAAAAGGTGTCAGTCCTGTTAGTGGCATATCTGTCTGCCACTGAAGCTGTGTACTCTTATACATTGGGCCTGATTTTCCCTGCAGTCTCACCCACCTATAAAGGGATATATAAATCCAACAGAAGTTTGAGTTGACCTTGTAACTGGTTTTACAGTAACAAATACCGTTAGTTTGTTTACGTTTTTCAAACAATGAGGAAGTCTGGTGGAAGAGGTCGTGGCCGTGGGCGGTCATTGCCAGCTGGTAATGATGGTAGTGGTGGTGGAGCATCAGGTGGTCGTGGGAAAAGCAATATAGCACCTAAGTCTCGAGTTGTTGAGCCAGGTTTATTGTCTTGCTACACAAGGCCTCGAACGCTCCCTTTTCTGGGAGTAGGAAAACCGCTTTTAAAGCCGGAGCAGCAAAAACAAGTTTTGGCTTTCCTTGCTGACTCAGCCTCTAGTTTTTTCGCCTCCTCTTCTGAAACTACTAAATGTAAAAGCAGCGCGTCATTAGTAGATGTTCACGGTCAGGGACAAGTCGCTTCCTTGTCTTCTTCACCAAGAACAACAGAGAAGGATGCGTCAGGCGACACAACGGGTTACTCCATGGAGCTCTTTACACATACTGTTCCTGGGTTAGAAAGTGAAACAGTTAACAGGCCATGCCCATTACAAGTTGAATCGGACATGGAGTGCACAGATGCACAGCCACAGCCAGATTACTATGCTGTTCCTTTGACTCAGACCAGAACATTGCCCTCGCAGTGTACTGATCCAGAATCAGACCCTGATGAGACTATGGTGCCCCGTCACGAACGCTATACCACCGGCTTACACGGCGACACAGAGGAAGTTGCACACAAGATAGAAGAGGAGGTCATAGATGACCCAGTTGTTGACCCCATTGGCAGCCATTGGGGGAACAGGGTGCAGGCAGCAGTAGCTCTGAAGCGGAGGAGGAGGAGCCGCAGAAGGCATCAACATCGCAACAGGTTCCATCTGCCAGGCCCGCATCTGGCCAAAAAACGCGTGGCAAAACCAAAACCAGTTGTAGGACAGCGTGGACATCCGGTTAAAGAAGCTCAGTCTGCAATGCCTGAAAAGGTTTCCGATAGTAGAAAGAGTGCAGTCTGGCATTTTTTTAAACAACATCCAAATGATCAGCGCAAAGTCATCTGTCAAAAATGTTCAACTACCTTAAGCAGAGGTCAGAATCTTAAAAGTCTAAATTCAAGTTGCATATGTAGACATTTAACCACCATGCATTTGCAAGCCTGGACTAACTACCAAACGTCCCTTAAGGTTGTAGCACCCTCGGCCAATGAAGCTAGTCAGCAACGCTACATCCCTTCCCTCACTGGAAGCCCACCTTTTCCCGCACCACTTGCAGTAAATGTGCAGGTTTCATCACCAGGCCAAAGCAGTCAAGGAATCACCAGTTTCATAGTAGGAAACACTGCATGTAGGGCACCAGCAAGAATACCATCTCCAACCCTCTCTCAGTCTGCCATGTCCACAGGCACCCCCGCTAGTTCCACGATCTGCAGCTCTCCAGTCCAGCTCACCCTACATGAGACTCTCGTTAGGAAAAGGAAGTACTCATCCTCGCATCCGCGTACACAGGGTTTGAACGCCCACATTGCTAGACTAATCTCATTAGGGATGATGCCCTACCGGTTAGTTGAAAGCAAAGCTTTTAAAGCCCTGATGGACTACACTAAACCATGCTACGAGCTACCCAGTCGACATTTCTTTTCGAGAAAAGCCATCCCAGCCCTCCACCAGCATGTATCCATGCACTCAGGCAATCTGTGAGTACAAAGGTGCACCTGACAACAGATGCATGGACGAGTAGGCATGGCCAGGGACATTACGTGTCCATCACGGCACACTGTGTTAATGTGGTGGATGCAGGGTCCACAGGGGACAGCAATATTGGGACAGTTCTGCCTAGCCCACAGTCTAGGAAACAGTTGGCTGTAGGCGCTCGCCCCCCCCCCTCCTCCTCCTCCTGCAGAAGCGAGAGCTTGTCTACAGACTGCAGTCGCACGAGCACTCCATCTGCAGCTGCCACTGTTGCACACGAGGTGTCCCATTATGGGACAGCTAGTGGCAAGCGTCAGCAGGCTGTATTGGCAATTAAGTGTTTGGGTGACAACAGACACACCGCGGAAGTTCTGTCCGAGTTCTTGAAGCAAGAAACTCAGTGTAAGTACTCGGGCAGAAATCCGAGAGTGGACCCTCTGGGTCATGACTCTAGAGCCCCCGGGGTCGAGCGGACCAGATGGAATCACCCCCTATACAGGGAGTGTTAGGAGCAGGACCTCGGGGGAATGGAGACACAACAGCTAGAGCCAAAGGGGCGACCCTAGATAAAGAAGGAAACCAAAGGCTAAAAGGATGGCAGGGAATAATAGGAAAACAAGACTTAACTGAAAATGACTGGAACACGGAACGGCAGAACACAGCAGGAACACGGACTGGCAGGACTCAGCAGGAACACGGACCGGAAGGACTCAGCAGGAACACGGGCTGGCAGAACACAGCAGGAACACGGACTAGCAGGATACAGCAGGAACACGGACTGGCAGGATACAGCAGGAACACGGACTGGCAGTATACAACAGGAACACGGACTGGCAGGATACAGCAGGAACACGGACTGGCAGGATACAGCAGGAACACGGACAGGCAGGACACAGCAGGAACACGGACTGGCAGGATACAGCAGGAACACGGACAGGCAGGACACAGCAGGAACACGGACAGGCAAGACACAGCAGGAACACGGGCTGGCAGGACACTAAGACAAAGTAAAGACTGGGCTGAGAGAAGACACTGGTGCAGGGGAGCCTAGGGCATAGGGACACTGACGGCAGACAGTGCACCTACAAAGCAAAGGCGTCTTACCTAGGGAGACGCCGGGAAGAAATACCCGATGGGCGCCGCCATGTTGGGGCGGAGCCACCGGGTCGCGACCTCCCAGAAGGCTCTGCGATGGAGGAGACGCGACCGCGCATGCGCAGAGGGACCGGACGCCGTGAGCCGGCGAAGGAGGAAGCAGAGCGGCACTGGACAGGATCGCGAGTGCGCCGAGGGACGGGAGAAGCCGGGTAAGTATGCGCAGCGTGCGCAGCGTACGTAACAGTACCCCCCTCCTTAGTCCCCCTCTTTTTAAGGCTAGAAAGGAATCTTTTCATGATAAGAGGAGCATTGATGTTCTCTCGGGGCTCCCAGGACCTCTCCTCAGGGCCAAATCCCTCCCAATCAATCAAAAAATAAGTTTTACCCCTAACTACCTTTTTGGCAAGAATGTCTTTAACATTAAAGATTCCATCAGAAGTACAGAGCTGAGGAGAGGAAGAGGTAGCGGAGTGAAAACGATTAAAGACTGCAGGCTTGAGAAGAGACACATGGAAGGCATTGGGAATGCGTAAAGAGGCAGGCAACTTCAACTTATAAGAAACATCATTAATGCGACTCAAGATAGGAAAAGGACCAATATAGCGGGGACCCAGTTTGCAAGAGGGAATTTTAAGCTTGATATAGCGAGAGGAAAGCCAAACTTTATCACCCGGAGAATATGGCGGAGCATCCAAACGCCTTTTGTCAGCAAACCTTTTCATATTAAGGCTAGCTTTCTCAAGAGCCACTTTGGTCTCACTCCAAATCGTAGAGAATTCCCGGGACAAGAAATCCGCTGCCGGTATCCCCGAGGAAAGAGAAACAGGAAGAGGAATGTTCGGATGTTGACCATAGACTACAAAAAAGGGGGTTTTGGAGGAAGACTCGCTGGGAAGATTGTTATATGAGAATTCGGCCCAGGGGAGAAGAGAGACCCAGTCATCTTGGTGTGCATTGGAGAAATGTCGCAGATATGTAGTCAGGACTTGATTAACTCGCTCCACTTGTCCGTTGGACTGAGGGTGATAGGCGGAAGAAAAGTCCAAGTTAACCTTTAATAGACTGCAGAGAGCTCTCCAAAAACGTGAGGTAAATTGTACTCCACGGTCTGAGACGATATGATGAGGAAAACCATGAAGACGGAAGACTTGGTGTAAACAGATCTTTGCCAACTCAGGAGCGGAAGGCAGACCAGGTAATGCGATGAAGTGAGCCATCTTGGAGAACCGATCTACAACAACCAAGATGACAGAGCAATTCGAGGAACAAGGTAGATCAGTGATGAAGTCCATAGCTATATGACTCCAAGGAACGGAAGGCACAGGCAGAGGATGCAGGAGACCGGAAGGAAGCTGCCTAGGGACTTTATTTTTTGCACAAAAAGGACAAGAAGCGATGAATTTGGTGATGTCTTGTCGGAGAGATGGCCACCAGTAATGCCGAGAGATAAGAGAAAGTGTCTTCTTGACTCCTACGTGACCTGCAATTTTGGAGGAGTGACCCCAACGTAAAACTCTCTCCTTGTCTTGGTTAGCCACAAGAGTCTTGCCAGGAGGAGTTGAAATCACTCTTAGAGGAGCAAGAGTGACGATCTTCACAGGATCAATGATGTGAGCCGGAGAATCCTCTAGGTCCAGAGGCTGAAAGGATCTTGAAAGAGCATCTGCTTTGACATTCTTATTTCCGGGTCGGAAATGAAGTTCAAATTCGAATCGTCCGAAGAATAAAGACCATCTGGTCTGTCGTGGATTTAGTCTTTGGGCAGACTGAATATAGGCCAGATTCTTGTGGTCTGTGTAAATGGTGAATGGATGAAGAGCCCCCTCAAGGAGATAACGCCATTCCTCCAAGGCTAGCTTGATAGCCAAAAGTTCTTTATCTCCAATAGAGTAGTTACGCTCAGGAGCGGAAAAGGTTTTAGAAAAAAAAACACAGGTCACCAAACGTCCGGACGAGGATCTTTGCAAAAGTACAGCACCAGCTCCAATAGAGGATGCGTCGACCTCAAGGACAAACGGTCTATTAGCATCAGGACGATGAAGCACAGGGGCCGTAGTGAAGCTTTGTTTAAGAGACAGAAAGGACTCTTCAACCTCAGGGGTCCAAAGACTGGAGTTGACTCCCTTGCGAACTAGAGCAGAGATAGGCTTGGTCATAGAAGAAAAATGAGGAATAAATTGTCTATAGTAGTTGGCAAAGCCAAGAAAACGTTGGATTGCTTTTGTTCCAAGAGGACGAGGCCAATTCAGGACAGCAGAAACCTTCTCTGGATCCATCTCTAAGCCAGATCTTGAGACAATATATCCCAGGAAGGGAAGAGAAGATTGTTCAAAGACGCACTTCTCAATCTTAGCGAACAGATGATTCTCTCTTAGCCTTTGCAGAACACGACGGACATCTCGCCTGTGAGTGGAGAGATCCGGAGAAAAGATGAGAATGTCGTCAAGGTAAACTACGACCGAGGAGTAGAGAAGATCCCGAAATACATCGTTCACAAATTCCTGGAAAACCGCGGGGGCGTTGCAGAGACCAAACGGCATAACCAAGTACTCGTAGTGACCATCACGAGTATTGAAGGCAGTCTTCCACTCATCGCCTGCACGAATACGAACCAAATTATATGCGCCACGTAGATCTAATTTGGTAAAATTTGCGCACCCCGAAGACGGTCGAAGAGTTCCGGAATGAGTGGCAAAGGATATTTGTTCTTCACCGTGATGTTGTTTAGGCCTCGATAATCAATGCAGGGACGGAGAGAACCGTCTTTCTTCTTCACGAAAAAAAACCCTGCTCCGGCCGGAGAAGAAGACTTGCGAATGAATCCTTTAGCAAGATTTTCTTGAATGTACTCAGACATAGCTTGAGTCTCAGCAGGAGAGAGAGGATAGATCCTGCCCCTGGGCGGGTTAGTTCCAGGCACGAGATCTGTGAGACAATCATAGAGCCGGTGAGGCGGAAGACCCTCAGCCTCCTTCTTGTTGAAGACATCAGAATAAGCGCTGTAGACACAGGGTAAGGCAGGAAAAGAAGAGGAAGGAGAAGAATTAGAGGAAGATCCCACAGGACGCACCGGCAGCAGACAACGTTCCCGACAAAGCTCACCCCAGCGCAAGATATTACCATTGCGCCAATCTAAAATGGGCTCGTGGTTCCGTAACCAAGGAAGACCTAAGAGCATAGGATGAGACAGACCCGCTAAAACATAAAATGCAATTCTCTCCTTGTGTAGAGCCCCAACCTGAAGTTCCACCTCAAGTGTTACTTGAGTAATGGTCTCCTGTAACGGTTTACCATCCACAGATGCAAGAATCACAGGAGCCTCTAAGGTTTTGACTGGAACGGAGAATTTCAAAACCTCCTCCAACCTAATAAAATTCCCTGCTGCGCCCGAATCCACATACGCATCCAGAGAAATGCCTTTGCCCGCAATATGCAAAAGAACGGACAAAGTAAGGGGTTGAGAGGGATCACACACACCTAGGGAGGCCTCTCTTACCTGACCTAGGCGGAGGAGTTTTCCGGACGTTCAGGGCAAGAGCGTAATAAATGAGCAGCACTCCCGCAGTAAAAGCATAACCCCTGAGTGCGCCTCTCTTTACGACGTTGTTCGGACATCTTAAGACGGTCCACTTGCATAGGTTCCGGTGCGGACGCCTGAGAGGAGGTTCTAGGCTGAGGACTGAGTGGCTTACGGGTGGCAGAAGAAGGACGAAGAGACCTCCGCTCACGGGCGCGTTCTTGGAACCGAAGGTCAATACGGGTAGCTAAGGAAATTAATTCCTCCAAAACAGTAGGGGTGTCCCGACCGGCTAACTCATCTTTTATGCGCCCAGAGAGACCCCGCCAAAAAGCACCCACCAACGCCTCATTGTTCCAGCCCAAGTCAGAGGAGAGTGTGCGGAACTGAATAGCGTACTGGCCTACGGAAAACGACCCCTGATGGAGAGAAAATAGAGCTTCAGTTGTAGAGGCCAGACGTCCAGGTTCGTCAAAGACAAGACGGAAAGTCTCCAAAAATTCAGACAACCGGGAGACTAGAGGATCGTCTCGCTCCCAGAGTGGATTAACCCATGCCAAGGCGTCACCCTCCAGATGGGAAATCAAAAACGCAACTTTGGACCGATCCGTCGGGTAATGCTGGGGCAGAAGCTCAAAGTGATTGGTTTAGAAATCCTCGGCAGGACTTAGGATCCCCATTGTACCGAGGCGGTTTAGCCAAGCGGGGTGGAGGGTGGGACGCAGGAGCAGACGTAGAAGCGGCTGTCTGGATGGAAAGCAGCCGATCGTCAATAGAAGACATATAACTAAGTATATGGGCCTGGGTGTCACGCTGCTGAGCTAACTCTTGCTGTAAGCCAACGAGTAGAGCGGCGTTGCCAGGATCGGAGGACTGGAGCGTGGACAAACGAGAATCCATAGCTTTCATAAAAGACATCATGCGGGACTGATTCTCTCGCAAAAAGAGAAGCTCTTTCTGCGCAGCGGGGTCCATGACGCCTTTGCTTACTGTAAGTACTCTGGCAGAAATCCGAGAGTGGACCCTCTGGGTCGTGACTCTAGAGCCCCCGGGGTCGAGCGGACCAGATGGAATCACCCCCTATACAGGGAGTGTTAGGAGCAGGACCTCGGGGGAATGGAGACACAACAGCTAGAGCCAAAGGGGCGACCCAAGATAAAGAAGGAAACCAAAGGCTAAAAGGATGGCAGGGAATAATAGGAAAACAAGACTTAACTGAAAATGACTGGAACACGGAACGGCAGAACACAGCAGGAACACGGACTGGCAGGACTCAGCAGGAACACAGACTAGCAGGATACAGCAGGAACACGGACTGGCAGGATACAGCAGGAACACGGACTGGCAGTATACAACAGGAACACGGACTGGCAGGATACAGCAGGAACACGGACTGGCAGGATACAGCAGGAACACGGACAGGCAGGACACAGCAGGAACACGGACTGGCAGGATACAGCAGGAACACGGACAGGCAGGACACAGCAGGAACACGGACAGGCAAGACACAGCAGGAACACGGGCTGGCAGGACACTAAGACAAAGTAAAGACTGGGCTGAGAGAAGACACTGGTGCAGGGGAGCCTAGGGCATAGGGACACTGACGGCAACAGTGCACCTACAAAGCAAAGGCGTCTTACCTAGGGAGATGCCGGGAAGAAATACCCGATGGGCGCCGCCATGTTGGGGCGGAGCCACCGGGTCGCGACCTCCCAGAAGGCTCTGCGATGGAGGAGACGCGACCGCGCATGCGCAGAGGCACCGGACGCCGTGAGCCGGCGAAGGAGGAAGCAGAGCGGCACTGGACAGGATCGCGAGTGCGCCGAGGGACGGGAGAAGCCGGGTAAGTATGCGCAGCGTGCGCAGCGTACGTAACACTCAGTCATGGCTGGGCACTGTACATCTTGAGGCAGGCAAGGTAGTGAGTGATAACGGAAGGAATTTTATGGCTGCCATAGCCCTTTCCCAACTGAAACACATTCCTTGCCTGGCTCACACCTTAAACCTGGTGGTGCAGTACTTCCTGAAAAGTTATCCGGGGTTACCTGACCTGCTCCTCAAAGTGCACAGACTTTGCTCGCATATCCGCCGTTTGCCCGTCCACTCCAGCCATATGCAGAACCATCAGCGGTCTTTGAACCTTCCACAGCATCGCCTAATCATCGACGTTGCAACAAGGTGGAACTCCACACTGCACATGCTTCAGAGACTGTGCAAATAGAGGCATGCTGTTATGTATTTGTAGGAGGATACACATATACGGGCAGGCAGTTGGATGGCAGACATGGAGTTGTCAGGTGTGCAGTGGTCGAAGGTACAAGACCTGTGTCAAGTCCTTAAGTGTTTTGAGGAATGCACACAGCTTGTTAGTGCAGACAATGCCATACTAAGCATGAGCATCCCCCTAATGCATCTGCTGATGCAAAGTTTGATGCACATAAAGGAGCAGGCATCTGCAGCCGAGGAAGAAGGAAGCCTTGATGACAGTCAGCCATTGTCTGGTCAGGGCAGTCTACAGGACGAGGTAGCGTGTGAAGAGGAGGAGGACGAGGAGGATGATGGGGATGAGTATTTTTTGAATGAGGAAGCTTCTCCGGGGGCAAATAGAAACTGGTGGCATTGCAAGTGACGTAGATTTGCCAGAAACTGCCCCTCAACCCAGCACAAGCGCAGATTTGACAACTGGAACTTTGGCCCACATGGCGGATTATGCCTTACGTATCCTCAAAAGGGACCCACGCATTATTAAAATGATGACCGATGACGATTACTGGTTGGCCTGCCTCCTTTATCCTCGCTATAACGGCAAATTGCAAAATATCATGCCACATGACAACCTCGAACAAATATTAGCAACCAAACAAGCAACTCTTGTAGACCATTTGATTCAGGCATTCCCAGCACACAGCGCCGGCGATGGTTCTCACACGAGCTGCAGGGGGCAACAGGGGGCAACAGGGGGCAACAGGGCAGAGGTGTTAGAGGTGCACAAATCAGAAATGGTGTTGGACAGAGGGGTTTTCTGACCAGGTTGTGGAGTGATTTCGCAATGACCGCAGACAGGACAGGTACTGTAGCATCAATTCAAAGTGACAGGAGACAACATTTGTCCAGTATGGTTACTAACTATTTTTCATCCCTTATTGATGTTCTCCCTCAACCGTCATTCCCATTTGATTACTGGGCATCCAAAATAGACACCTGGCCTGAATTGGCAGAATATGCATTGCAGGAGCTTGCTTGCCCAGCAGCCAGTGTGCTATCAGAAAGAGTATTCAGTACTGCTGGTTCAATATTGACAGAAAAAAGGACTCGTCTGGCTACCCAAAATGTTGATGATCTAACCTTCATTAAAATGAACTACTCATGGATTTAGAATTATTTTGCCCCACATTTCCCGGCTGACACCTAGCTTTCCTATGAAAAGGTCTTGCTTGTGGACTGGTCTTACTGACTGTTCCAATCTCTTAATTTGCAGCAGCTGTTTGTCCAGCATACGACATGTTTACACCTCCCTAAATGGGCTAACTCCCCCCACGGGGCCGTGGTCTCGCCACTTGGCGCAAGCACCCGTGAGAGTGCTGTTTGTCTGAAGAGGTGGGTGTGCCCGCTTTAGGTCGACGGCACTGCCACTGGGTCCCTCATAGTACAATAAACTGTCTCTGGCGGTGGTGGCGCGCAACCAACGTCAGACACACCGTTGTAACATGAGGGGCCCTGGGCCTGTACTGCCAGCCACAAGAGAGTTTCCCGCCCCCATCCAGCTCAAACAGTGCTCTACCACTTGCAAAATTATCTCTCACAGCTCCACCAATGTTTAGTCTATGCGCTGACATCCTTCAATGCCTGGCACTGACAATACCAATTTGTTGACATGTATGATGCTAGTTAAAATAGGGTCAGTGTCCTATATTGACACCAGTAAATACTTAGCGCCAAATTACTATGTCTGAAACTCAGCAGAGGAGCCCACCCCTGTACCTAAGTATGCCACCCTTTTTTGGGGGGGTTTGTTGTTTTGCGAGACATTAACATCTATTTCTTTTTTGGGAGTACTAACTGTGTCAGACATTCCTTCCAATCGTCCTCCGCTGACCACACCAATGCTGCCTGTGTACCCCTGCCACATAATCGAAGGTGCTTTGAGCCTATTTTTTTTAGTTTTAGGCCTACGAAGTCTGTCTGTGGTCCCTCCTTCCAATAATCCTCCACTGACCACACCAATGCTGCCTGTGTACCCCTGGAACCTAATTAAAAGTGCATAGAGCCTCCTTTTTTTATTTTAGGCCTAATAAGCCTGTCTGCGGTCCCTCCTTCCAATTGTTCTCCACTGACCACATCAATGCTGACCGTGTACCCATGTAACCTTTTTTAAACCTGCGTTGAGGCAAATTTGTGGTGTAAGGCCTACTAGCAGTGTCTGTCTGTGCCACTCTATACAGCTGTCCTCTTAAAAAAAATGACCTGCAATTGTCAGGTTTTCAGCCTATCGGAATTTTAAAACTGCAGTGGGGCTACTAGTTTGGTTGGGGCCTACTAATGGTGTATGCCGCTCCTTGCTGTTCTCCTGGTTTCCTGTCCTGAACTTCCATTTTCAGGCTCTCGTGAAGTAGTTGTTAATATTACACTGCATTTGGCCTACAAGTTCGGTCTGAGTTGTAGGGAAGGTGTCTGCCGCTCCAAGGTGTTCTCCAGGGTGCCTCTCCCTAGCTTCTATCTTCAAGCTCTTGTTAAGTAGTGGTTGAAACAACACTGCATTAGGCCTACAAGTTGGGTCTGGGTTGTAGGGACGGTTTCTGCTGCTCCAAGGTGTTCTCCAGGGTGCCTCTCCCTAGCTTCTATCTTCAAGCTCTTGTTAAGTAGTTTTTGAAACAACACTGCATTAGGCCTACAAGTTGGGCCTGGGTTGTAGAGACGGTGTCTGCCGCTCCAAGGTGTTCTCCAGGTTGCCTTTCACTAGCTTCTATCTTCAGGCTCTCGTTAAATTGTTTTTAATATAACACTGCATTTGGCCTACTTGATTTGTTGGCCCTACTAACGGTGTCTGCCGCTCCTTGATGTTCTCCTCCACTGAACAAACCAGTGCCGCCTGTTTACTTCTGTTAACAATTTTGAACTGCATTTAGACAACTTACTGATTTGGGCCTACTCACTGTGTCAGCCTCTCATTACAGTTGTACTCCACTGAACAAAGCAATGCCCCCTGGTTAGTCCTGTTACCAATTTTGAACTGCATTTAGCCCGCTTTATTATTTGGGCCTATATCTGTGTTTCCTCCTCATCCTGCCCATTGCCCAGCCAGTGATAGATGAGTCTGCTGGTACATTGACCCAGAACGCTACATTCCCCGTGCACGCTATACAGCCAGAATGTGACCCTGCTGAAAGTCAGGTTCCCCTTCCCGCATACTATACCACCTTACACGGGGACAAAGAGGAAGGTGCAGATGAAAGTGCAGGTTCTTTCCTCAGGTGGGGGGAATACTCGTTGGCGACGTCACTGGCACAGGGCCCCTCATAGTACGCAAAAGTGTAGCTGCCGGTGGGAGGCGCCCCCGCCGTGCAAACACGCCGCCGCACTTTGAGGGGCTCTGTGCCAGTGACAATGCGAATGAGTGGGTCCCCCCTGCTTGCTCAGGATCACAGCACTTGCAAAGTTGAAATACTTACCTCTCCCTGCTCCACTTCCGTGACGTGGTCCACATTTCCTGAGCCCACTAAATACTTGAACCAGCCCTACCCCCCACAACTTTAGCCAAATTACCCCCAATTTCCAATGCCTATTATTATAAGGTAAATTAAAATTGACAAGCTTCCGTAACAAGAATGGATGTTTTTGCCATTAAAAGGGGCACTGTAGGTGTTTTCCTGGCCTCCACTCACTGCCGACTATGCTTCCCCATTGACTTGCATTGGGTTTCGTGTTTCGGTCGATCCCCGACTCTTTGCGATAATCGGCCGATTTCACTCGACTCGACTTTTGAGATAGTCGGGTTTCGCGAAACCCGACTCGACCCTAAAAAAGTTAAAGTCGTTCAACCCTAGCTTTCAGGGTTCCTCCCCATACTATTCTTCTATTCAGTACTTTTTCCATCCATATCACATTTTCACTGCCCCCATTTCTCCTTGTAGGGTTTGCCAGTAAAATGCTTGGATTTTCTATTGACTGCCATCATACTCGTTACTTAAAACGAGCATCCAAGCATTAGAAATTGCTTGGTTCGGGTAACGAGCATCCAAGTGTTTTAGTCCTCGCTCATCTCTATTATTTATCCTAGTATACATGCAATGTTTCTGCAATGGGACTAAAAGTCACAATGACAATTGTAACATAACATAGTAACATAGTTAGTAAGGCCGAAAAAAGACATTTGTCCATCCAGTTCAGCCTATATTCCATCATAATAAATCCTCAGATCTACGTCCTTCTACAGAACCTAATAATTGTATGATACAATATTGTTCTGCTCCAGGAAGACATCCAGGCCTCTCTTTAACCCCTCGACTGAGTTCGCCATCACCACCTCCTCAGGCAAGCAATTCCAGATTCTCACTGCCCTAACAGTAAAGAATCCTCTTCTATGTTGGTGGAAAAACCTTCTCTCCTCCAGACACAAAGAATGCCCCCTTGTGCCCGTCACCTTCCTTGGTATAAACAGATCCTCAGCGAGATATTTGTATTGTCCCCTTATATACTTATACATGGTTATTAGATCGCCCCTCAGTCGTCTTTTTTCTAGACTAAATAATCCTAATTTCGCTAATCTATCTGGGTATTGTAGTTCTCCCATCCCCTTTATTAATTTTGTTGCCCTCCTTTGTACTCTCTCTAGTTCCATTATATCCTTCCTGAGCACCGGTGCCCAAAACTGGACACAGTACTCCATGTGCGGTCTAACTAGGGATTTGTACAGAGGCAGTATAATGCTCTCATCATGTGTATCCAGACCTCTTTTAACCCCTTTACCCCCAAGGGTGGTTTGCATGTTAATGACCGGGCCAATTTTTACAATTCTGACCACTGTCCCTTTGTGAGGTTATAACTCTGGAACGCTTCAACGGATCCCAGTGATTCTGACATTGTTTTCTCGTGACATATTGTACTTCATGACAATGGTAAAATTTCTTTGATATTACCTGCGTTTATTTGTGAAAAAAACGGAAATATGGCGAAAATTTTGAAAATTTCGCAATTTTCCAACTTTGAATTTTTATGCAATTAAATCACAGAGATGTCACACAAAATACTTAATAAGTAACATTTCCCACATGTCTACTTTACATCAGCACAATTTTGGAACCAAAATTTTTTTTTGTTAGGGAGTTATAAGGGTTAAAAGTTGACCAGCAATTTCTCATTTCTACAACACCATTTTATTTTAGGGACCACATCTCATTTGAAGTCATTTTGAGGGGTCTATATGATAGAAAATACCCAAGTGTGACAACATTCTAAAAACTACACCCCTCAAGGTGCTCAAAACCATATTCAAGAAGTTTATTAACCCTTCTGGTGCTTCAGAGGAATTTTTTGAATGTTTAAATAAAAAAGAACATTTAACTTTTTTTCACAAAAAATTTAATTCAGCTCCAATTTGTTTAATTTTACCAAGGGTAACAGGAGAAAATAGACCCCAAACATTGTTGTACAATTTGTCCTGAGCACGACAATACCCCACATGTGGGGGTAAACCACTGTTTGGGCGCATGGCAGAGCTCGGAAGCGAAGGAGCGCCATTTGACTTTTCAATGCAAACTTGACTGGAATTGAGATGGGACGCCATGTTTCGTTTGGAGAGCCCCTGATGTGCCTAAACATTGAAACCCCCCACAAGTGACACCATTTTGGAAAGTAGACCCCTTAAGGAACTTATCTAGATGTGTGGTGAGCACTTTGACCCACCAAGTGCTTCACAGAAGTTTATAATGTAGAACCGTAAAAATAAAAAATCATATTTTTTCACAAAAATTAACTTTCCGCCCCCAATTTTTTATTTTCCCAAGGGTAAGAGTAGAAATTGGACCCCAAAAGTTGTTATACAATTTGTCCTGAGTACGCTGATACCCCATATGTGGGGGTAAACCACTGTTTGGGCGGATGGGAGAGCTCGGAAGGGAAGGAGCGCCGTTTGACTTTTCAATGCAAAATTGACAGGAATTGAGATGGGACGCCATGTTGCGTTTGGAGAGCCCCTGATGTGCCTAAACATTGAAATCCCCCACAAGTGACACCATTTTGGAAAGTAGACCCCTTAAGGAACTTATCTAGATGTGTGGTGAGCACTTTGACCCACCAAGTGCTTCACAGAAGTTTATAATGTAGAACCGTAAAAATAAAAAATCATATTTTTTCACAAAAATTAACTTTCCGCCCCCAATTTTTTATTTTACCAAAGGTAAGAGAAGAAATTGGACCCCAAAAGTTGTTGTACAATTTGTCCTGAGTACGCTGATACCCCATATGTGGGGGTAAACCACTGTTTGGGCGGATGGGAGAGCTCGGAAGGGAAGGAGCGCCGTTTGACTTTTCAATGCAAAATTGACAGGAATTGAGATGGGACGCCATGTTGCGTTTGGAGAGCCACTGATGTGCCCAAACATTGAAACCCCCCACAAGTGACACCATTTTGGAAAATAGACCCCTTAAGGAACTTATCGAGATGTGTGGTGAGCACTTTGACCCACCAAGTGCTTCACAGAAGTTTATAATGCAGAGCCGTAAAAATAACACAAAAAATTTTTCCCACAAAAATTATTTTTTTAGCACCCAGTTTTGTATTTTCCCGAGGGTAACAGGAGAAAGTGGACCCCAAAATTTGTTGCCCAATTTGTCCTGAGTGCGATGATACACCATATGTGGGGGGAACCACTGTTTGGGCGCATGGGAGGGTTCGGAAGGGAAGGAGTGCCATTTGAATGCAGACTTAGATGGAATGGTCTGCAGGTGTCACATTGCGTTTGCAGAGCCCCTAATGTACCTAAACAGTAAAAACCCCCCACAAGTGACACCATTTTGGAAAGTAGACCCCCTAAGGAACTTATCTACATGTGTGGTGAGCACTTTGACCCACCAAGGGCTTCACAGAAGTTTATAATGGAGAGCCGTAAAAATAAAACAAAAATATTTTCCCACAAAAATTATTTTTTAGCCCCCAGTTTTGTATTTTCCCGAGGGTAACAGGAGAAATTGGACCCCAAAATTTGTTGTCCAATTTGTTCTGAGTGCGCTGATACACCATATGTGGGGGGGAACCACTGTTTGGGCGCATGGGAGGGCTCGGAAGGGAAGGAGCTCCATTTGGAATGCAGGCTTAGATGGAATTGTCTGCAGGTGTCACATTGCATTTGCAGAGCCCCTAATGTACCGAAACAGTAGAAACCCCCCACGAGTGACACCATTTTGGAAACTAGACCCCCTAAGGAACTCATCTAGATGTGTTGTGAGAGCTTTGAACCCCCAAGTGTTTCACTACAGTTTGTAACGCAGAGCCGTGAAAATTGAAAAAAAAAATCTTTCCCCCAAAAATTATTTTTTAGCCCCCAGTTTTGTATTTTCCCGAGGGTAAGAGGAGAAATTTGACCCCAAAAGTTGTTGTCCAATTTGTCCTGAGTACGCTGATACCCCATATGTTGGGGGGAACCACCGTTTGGGCGCATGGGAGGGCTCGGAAGGGAAGGAGTGCCATTTGGAATGCAGACTTAGATGGAATGGTCTGCAGGCGTCACATTGCGTTTGCAGAACCCCTAATGTACCTAAACAGTAGAAATCCCCCACAAGTGACCCCATATTGGAAACTAGACCCCCATGGAACTTATCTAGATGTGTTGTGAGAACTTTGAACCCTCAAGTGTTTCACTACAGTTTATAACGCAGAGCCGTGAAAATAAAAAATCTTTTTTTTTCCCACAAAAATTGTTTTTTAGCCCCCAGTTTTGTATTTTCCCAAGGGTAACAGGAGAAATTGGACCCCAAAAGTTGTTGTCCTATTTGTCCTGAGTACGCTGATACCCCATATGTTGGGGTAAACCCCTGTTTGGGCACACGGGAGAGCTCGGAAGGGAAGGAGCACTGTTTTACTTTTTCAACGCAGAATTGGCTGGAATTGAGATCGGACGCCATGTCGCGTTTGGAGAGCCCCTGATGTGCCTAAACAGTGGAAACCCCCCAATTATAACTGAAACCCTAATCCAAACACACCCCTAACCCTAATCCCAACAGTAACCCTAACCACACCTCTAACCCTGACACACACCTAACCCTAATCCCAACCCTATTCCCAACTGTAAATGTAATCTAAACCCTAACCGTAACTTTAGCCCCAACCCTAACTGTAGCCTTAACCCTAGCCCCAACCCTAACTTTAGCCCCAACCCAAACTGTAGCCCTAACCCTAGCCCTAACCATAGCCCTAACCCTAACTTTAGCCCCAACCCTAACTGTAGCCCTAACCCTAGCCCTAGCCCTAATCCTAGCCCTAACCCTAACCCTAGCCCTAACCCTAGCCCTAACCCTAACCCTAGCCCTAACCCTAGCCCTAACCCTAGCCCTAACCCTAACCCTAGCCCTAACCCTAGCCCTAACCCTAGCCCTAGCCCATACCCTAACCCTAGCCCTAACCCTAGCCCTAACCCTAACCCTAATGGAAAAATGGAAATAAATACATTTTTTTAATTTTTCCCTAACTAAGGGGGTGATGAAGGGGGGTTTGATTTACTTTTATAGCGGGTTTTTTAGCGGATTTTTATGATTGGCAGCCGTCACACACTGAAAGACGCTTTTTATTGCAAAAAATATTTTTTGCGTTACCACATTTTGAGAGCTATAATTTTTCCATATTTTGGTCCACAGAGTCATGTGAGGTCTTGTTTTTTGCGGGACGAGTTGACGTTTTTATTGGTAACATTTTCGGACACGTTACATTTTTTGATCGCTTTTTATTCCGATTTTTGCGAGGCATAATGACCAAAAACCAGCTATTCATGAATTTCTTTTTGGGGGAGGCGTTTATACCGTTCCGCGTTTGGTAAAATTGATAAAGCAGTTTTATTCTTCGGGTCAGTACGATTACAGAGACACCTCATTTTATATCATTTTTTTATGTGTTGGCGCTTTTATACGATAAAAACTATTTTATAGAAAAAATAATTATTTTTGCATCGTTTTATTCTCAGGACTATAACTTTTTTTTTTTTTGCTGATGATGCTGTATGGCGGCTCGTTTTTTGCGGGACAAGATGACGCTTTCAGCGGTATCATGGTTATTTATATTTTTTTTTTTTGATCGCGTGTTATTCCACTTTTTGTTCGGCGGTATGATAATAAAGCGATGTTTTTTGCCTCGTTTTTTTTTTTTTTTTTCTTACGGTGTTTACTGAAGGGGTTAACTAGTGGGCCAGTTTTATAGGTTGGGTCGTTACGGATGCGGCGATACTAAATATGTGTACTTTTATTGTTTTTTTTTATTTAGATAAAGAAATGTATTTAGGGGAATAATATTTTTTTTTTTTTTTCATTATTTAGGAATATATATTTTTTTTTTACACATTTTGAAGTTTTTTTTTACTTTTTTACATTGTCCCAGGGGGGGACATCACAGATCAGTGATCTGACAGTTTGCACAGCACTCTGTCAGATCACTGATCTGACATGCAGCGCTGCAGCCTTCACAGTGCCTGCTCTGAGCAGGCTCTGTGAAGCCACCTCCCTCCCTGCAGGACCCGGATCCGCGGCCATCAGGGAGGGAAGTGAGACCCTCGCAGCAACGCGATCACATCGCGTTGCTGCGGGGGGCTCAGGGAAGCCCGCAGGGAGCCCCCTCCCTGCGGGAAGCTTCCCTATACCGCCGGCACATCGCGTTCATCTTTGATCGCGGTGTGCCAGGGGTTAATGTGCCGCGGGCGGTCCGTGACCGCTCCTGGCACATAGTGCCGGATGTCAGCTGCGATAAACAGCTGACACCCGGCCGCGATCGGCGGCGCTCCCCCCGTGAGCGCCGCCGATCGCGCTGGACGTACTATCCCATCCGTGGTCATGGGGGCCCACCCCACCTCGATGGGATAGTACGTCCCATGTCAGAAAGGGGTTAATGCACCCCATGATCCTGTTTGCCTTGGCAGCTGCTGCCTGGCACTGGCTGCTCCAGGTAAGTTTATCATTAACTAGGATCCCCAAGTCCTTCTCCCTGTCAGATTTACCCAGTGGTTTCCCGTTCAGTGTGTAATGGTGTATTGATTCCTTCTTCCCATGTGTATAACCTTACATTTATCATTGTTAAACCTCATCTGCCACCTTTCAGCCCAAGTTTCTAACTTATCCAGATCCATCTGTAGCAGAATACTATCTTCTCTTGTATTAACTGCTTTACATAGTTTTGTATCATCTGCAAATATCGATATTTTACTGTGTAAACCTTCTACCAGATCATTAATGAATATGTTGAAGAGAACAGGTCGCAATACTGACCCCTGCGGTACCCCACTGGTCACAGCGACCCAGTTAGAGACTATACCATTTATAACCACCCTCTGCTTTCTATCACTAAGCCAGTTACTAACCCATTTACACACATTTTCCCCCAGACCAAGCATTCTCATTTTGTGTACCAACCTCTTGTGCGGCACGGTATCAAAAGCTTTGGCAAAATCGAGATATACCACGTCCAATGACTCACCGTGGTCCAGTCTATAGCTTACCTCTTCATAAAAACTGATTAGATTGGTTTGACAGATAAGATTGGTTTGACAGATAAGATTGGTATGACAGATAAGATTGGTGTGGTTGAAATGAAAATTCACAAGAACACAGTCGGGAGATGATAGAGCCTTTTGAAATTTGAATATACCTGCTTTGACAATTTTTCTTTTTCTAATTTTTTTTTATTTGATGCAAATTAATTAAGGGTGACTAACACTTTCTCTTGAATCATTGGGTGCTTATGATTCTTTTTTGCACTGTAGAGTTACATGCATCCATTAGTCTTGCATGTGTAATTTTATGTAACCAACTTGTCTTGTGTGTTATATGTGTTTCTCTGCTTACAAGTAGCATTATGTGTTTTTAATGTATTTGTAAGAAAAGGTTAAGTCCATAGTGATCAGCCAATCAATCTTAAAACTCCTGAGATGATACTTTCTTTGCTTGGCGTGCTGAACAAGCCAGTATTGATAAATAGTTTATTGCATACATGCATTGTCTACAGATACTGAGATAATCTCATTTCCATTTCATTTAAATTCTTTGATATTTAATTGGTAAAGTGCAACCCCTTCATGCTCACACAGAACTTCCTCATCAATAGAATGTAAAGCTGGCGGAGAATAAATGTTATTGAAAGAATAATAAAAGTTTCCAGTCAATGAGCTGTCCTTAGGTCAAGGGATATGTTCCGGATCATCAAAGCTGTTTTCAATGTCCAGAAACAAAATGTGAAAAAGCAGAATAATACAGACAGTTTGTGACAAAACTGACACCCAGTTCTCCAAAAGGAATGGAATCAATTGTGACATTTTTCATTTATTTGTAAATGCCTCTTTGGCAGTACACTCACTCAAAACGACAATTGCCTCTTGCAGAATAAGGGAGGTGATGGCAAAATAGAGGAATCCTGACAGTTGTTTTAATGAGATTCTGCATTAGGGCCACTTTCTTACACTTTCTCCCAACAAGGAGCATGCCCTTCACTTTCAATCTCATATCCTAGTAATTTAAAAAACGTTAACCCTATGAAAAACTAAACTAACCTCTCTTTAATCTGCATGACTGGTCCATTTCTTCATCGCATCATACAATTATATGTGAAAGTAAAGAATCTCAATGTATTCTTGGGCATTTGTTTACCTATACAATATGAATAAGATGCAGTGTTGCCAAGAAGTTTAATCTATTATTGAATTCTCTTTTTATTGTTTTAGATTTCATATTTATTAAGTAGATTAAATACTTATGATAGTTGCAGTATAATGTATGCGCACTTTTGTGTGGGCAGCACTGTGGCTCAGTGGTTAGCATTGCAGCGCTGGGGTCCAGGGTTCAAATCCCTCCAAGGACAACATCTGCAAGGAGTTTGTATGTTCTCCCCATGTTTGCGTGGGTTTCCTCCTGGTACTCCGGTTTCCTCCCACATTCCAAAGACATCAGGGACAGCGATGATAATGTGTGCAAACTGTAAAGTGCTTCGGAATATGTTAGCGCTATATAAAGATTATTATTGTTATAATTTGCAAATCTTTTGGTACTAGCAATAGCTAATAATTTTGATAGATTTAGTTTATCTGAGCGAAAAATAACAAATTGTCAAACGATTTGATTTTATCCTGAAAAAATGTATTGTCTACTTCTTTTTATTATTTATATATTTTACCTATTTATTGTATATAGCATCATTAATTCCACTGCACATTAAAGCAATGTTCCTATCTTGGCTCACAAACTAGATTCCCTATCTCTATTTATGTGGAGTGTGGGAGGAAACCCACACAAACACAGGGAGCACATGCAAACTCCTTGCAGATGTTGTCCTTGCTGGAATTTGAACCCAATACCCCAGCGCTGCAAGGCTGCAGTGCTAACAACTGAGCATAAATAAAGCCAGATCTTAAAAGCGATATTTTTTTCAATCTAATTTTATTAAAATTATGAGAGATGTCATTCTGCCTGAGCAGCTGTTAATAATATTCACTAGTATACTTTAGTGCTGCCATATAGACCATACAAAGGAAAACGTGAATATAAACAATGACTACAATGGAAGATTTTTCTAGTCATTTCCAATTACCTGTACAGAAGTCAATGTACAGGAAGTTGGATTTGGAAATGTCAGGATAACAGTTGATGGATCACGCAGATCCCACAGCTGCTACCAATTTGTCAAAGATAACAGGGGATCTCCAGAGCAGTACATATTTATCAAGGAGACCAGCCAGGGGATCACGCTGATGTCCCAACTGGTATCAGTATGTGAAAGAACAACACTCTGCTGCCTCCAATTGTCAGGACAATTACACAATTGACTGACGATTAAAGGTCGAGCAGCTGTTTCCGCTACTAGGTCAGTTATTGGGGAGTCTCGTATATGCACATCTGATTCAAACTCATGGAATATATATATATAAATATATATATATATTCAACTAATCCCACACAAATACACATGGGAAGAACGAAGAGATCCCAAAAAAATAAAAACCAAGTGTTTATTAATACAATAATTTAAAAACATACAATAAAAAAGCAAAATAACCGTAGGGGACCCCACTGGACAAGGTACAGAATCAAATAACCATACTCAGAAGTATAAAGATATAGGCGGTAACTGTAGGGTAACCAATAAACATAAGGGCATATATACTGAGTGTCAGATATATATTAGTTACAAGAAATCCCAATAATTACTAAAATGGCATAATACTGATAACTGGCACAGTGGCCAAATATAAACTAACTAGCCATAGTAATATTTGTGGATGTTAGCCATATAGGAGTATCGCTAAATAGCGATGGAAATACCAGTGAGAATCAGGATCCTTAACATCAAGCGCCCACTCAGCGCCCACCAACAGACCGCAGCTAGAAATAAGAGATGATAAAGAGATGGTGTTTACCTTTCATACAGTGGCGTCCCCTCACCCCGACGCGCGTTTCGCCTCCTGCTTCTTCCGGGGGCGTTTTTTTTATTGTATGTTTTTAAATTATTGTATTAATAAACACTTGGTTTTTATTTTTTTGGGATCTCTTCGTTCTTCCCATGTGTATTTGTGTGGGATTAGTTGAATATAGTATCTTGAAGTGCCCTACTAGATGGTATCTCAGACATTAGTTGTACTAATATATATATATATATATATATATATATATATACATATATATATGTATATATATATATATATATATATATATATATATATACAGTACAGACCAAAAGTTTGGACACACCTTCTCATTTAAACTTTTTTCTGTATTTTCATGACTATGAAAATTGTAAATTCACACTGAAGGCATCAAAACTATGAATTAACACATGTGGAATTATATACTTAACAGAAAAATGTGAAACAACTGAAAATATGTCTTATATTCTAGGTTCTTGAAAGTAGCCAACTTTTGCTTTGATGACTGCTTTGCAAACTCTTGGCATTATCTTGATGAGCTTCAAGAGGTAGTCACCAGAAATGGTCTTCCAACAATCTTGGAGGAGTACCCAGAGATGCTTAGCACTTGTATGCCCTTTTACCTTCACTCTGCGGTCTAGCTCACCCGAAACCATCTCAATTGGGTTCAGGTCTGGTGACTGTGGAGGCCAGGTCATCTAGCGTAGCACCCCGTCACTCTCCTTCTTGGTCAAATAGCCTTTACACAGCCTGGAGGTGTGTTTGGGGTCATTGTCCTGTTGAAAATAAATGATGGTCCAGCTAAACGTAAACCGGAAGGAAGAGCTATGCCTTCAGTTTTGAATAAATGCCCAACAGTGTCACCATCAAAGCACCCCAACACTATCACACCTCCTCCTCCATGCTCACGGTGGGAACCAGTCTGCCTTTTTCTGCGTCGCACAAAGACACGGTGGTTGGAACCAAAGATCTCAAATTTGGATTCATCAGACCAAAGCACAGATTTCCACTGATCTAATGTCTATTCCTTGTGTTCTTTAGCCCAAACAAGTCTCTTCTGCTTGTTGCCTGTCCTTAGCAGTGGTTTCCTAGCAGCTATTTTACCATGAAGGCCTGCTGCACAAAGTCTCCTCTTAACAGTTGATGTAGAGATGTGTCTGCTGCTAGAACTCTGTGTGGCATTGGCCTGGTCTCTAATCTGAGCTGCTGTTAACCTGTGATTTCTGAGGCTGGTGACTCAGATAAACTTATCCTCAGAAGCAGAGGTGACTCTTGGTCTTCCTTTCCTGGGGCGGTTCTTATGTGAGCCAGTTTCTTTGTAGCGCTTGATGGTTTTTGCAACTGCACTTGGGGACACTTTCAAAGTTTTCCCAATTTTTCAGACTGACTGACCTTGATTTCTTAAAGTAATGATGGCCACTCGCTTTTCTTTACTTAGCTGCTTTTTTTCTTGTCATAATACAAATTCTTCAGTAGGACTATCAGCGGTGTATCCACCAGACTTCTTTACAACACAACTGATGGTCCCAACCCCATTTATAGGGCAAGAAATCCCACTTATTTCACCTGACAGGGCACACCTGTGAAGTGAAAACTGTTTCCGATGTCTACCTCTATAAGCTCATCAAGAGTATGTGAAGAGTGTGCAAAGCAGTCATCAAAGCAAAAGGTGGCTACTTTAAAGAACCTAGATTATAAGACATATTTTCAGTTGTTTCACACTTTTTTGTTAAATATATAATTCCACATGTGTTAATTCATAGTTTGGATGCATTCAGTGTGATTGTACAATTTTCATAGTCATGAAAATACAGAAAAATCTTTAAATGAGAAGGTGTGTCCAAACTTTCGGTCGGTACTGTATATATATACAGTGGGGAAAAATGTATTTAGTCAGCCACCAATTGTGCAAGTTCTCCCACTTAACAAGATGACAGAGGCCTGTAATTGACATCATAGGTAGACCACAACCATGAGAGTCAAAATGAGCAAACAAATAAAGAAGCATGCATTGTCTGATTTGTCAAGAATTATTTTGCAAATTAATTATGGTGGAAAATAAGAATTTGGTCATTAACAAATGTTCATCTCAATATTTTGTTATATATCTTTTGTTGACAATGACAGAGGTCAAATGTTTTCTATATGTCTTCACAAGGTTGGCACACACTGTTGGTGGTATGTTGGCCTATTCCTCCATGCAGATCTCCTCTAGAGCAGTGATGTTTTGGGCCTGTCGTTGGGAAACACGGACTTTCAACTCCCTCCAAATGTTTTCTATGGGGTTGAGATCTGAAGACTGGCTAAGCCACTCCAGGACTTTCATATGCTTCTTATGAAGCCACTCCTTTGCCTTGGTGGTGTGCTTGGGTTCATTATCATGCTGAAAGACCCATTCACATTTCATCTTCAATGCCCTTGCTGATGGAAGGAGGTTTGCACTCAAAATCTCACAATACATGGTGGCCTCATTCATTCTTTCAGTTACATGGATCAGTTGTCCTGGTCCCTTTGCAGAGAGACAGCCCCAAAGCATGATGTTGCCAACCCCATGCTTCACAGTAGGTATGGTGTTCTTTGGATGCAACTCAGCATTCTGTCTCCTCCAAACAGGATGAGTTTTGTTTCTAACAAACAGTTCTACTTTGCTTTCATCTGACCTTATGACTTTCTCCCAATACGCTTCTGGATAATCCAAATGCTCTCTAGCAAACTTCAGATGGGCCTGGACATGTATTAGCACTGTGTACTGTTATTTTTTGCAAAATTGTATTTTGGGGTTTTACTGTGCCTTTTTTGTGTGGTTTGTCTCCTGGTGGTGTTAGCAGTGTCCCTACAGGCCTGTACACTGTGTGCATGGCTCATGTGTTTCTGTTTTAATCTATTGTTTTCTTGTTTCTACAAGACTAGGGAGGTTTCCACCCCTCCTTGTGAGCAATGGACATAAAAGCCTTTCTATGCTGCGTGTCCACATTGGACATTACCTTTCTGAATACTGCTCATACAGGTATTATACATATGACCAGGTTTTTAAATACATCAGATAGGGATGACATACATTAGTTAGGACTGCTCTAATATGGGTATACCTTGACGTTTGGTAGAGCTGCTTAATATACATTTTTTGCCAAAAACGTATTAACCAAATACCCTGTGTTTTTTTTCCATCTTTTTGGATGGAAAACAGCACTTGCTGTTTACTGTTATTTTTTGCATCAGAGTATTTTTTGGTTTTACTGTGCCTTTTTTGTGTGGTATGTACTGGCTTAAGCAGGGGGACACATCTGGCACTGCAGGATCAGAGTCCCTGGCAGCGTAGTTTATTACTGTTGGTAGCCTTTGTTATGGTGGTCCAAGCTCTATGCAGGTCATTCACTAGGTCAACATGTGGTTCTGGGACTTTTTCTCACCGTTCTTATGTTAATTTTGACCACACGGTGTGAGATCTTGCATGGAGCCCCAGATCGAGGGAGATTATCAGTGGTATTGTATGTCTCCCATTTTCTTATTATTGCTCCCACAGTTGATTTCATCACACCAAGCTGCTTGCCTATTGAAGATTCAGTCTTCCCAGCCTGGTGCAAGGCTACAATTTTGTTTCTGTTGTCTTTCGACAGCTCATTGGTCTACACTATAGTGGAGTTTGGAGTGTGACTGTTTGATGTTGTGGACAGGTATCTTTTATAATGATAACAAGTTTAAACAGTTGCCATTACTACATGAGTGGAGGACAGAGAGGCCTCTTAAAGAAGATGTTACAGGTCTGTGAGAGCCAGAAATCTTGCATGTTTTTAGGTGACACAATACTTATTTTCCACCATAATTTGAAAAATAAATCTTGCCAAATCAGACAAGGGGATTTTCTGGATTTACTTACTTATTTTGACTCTCATAGTTATGGTCTACCTATGATGTCAATTACAGGCCTCACTCATCTGTTTAAGTGGGAGAACTTGCACAATTGGTAGCTGACTAAATACTTTTTTCCCTACTGTGTATATATATATACTAGCTATTGAGCCCGTTCTACGCCCGGGTGGCTAGCATCTATATTGGTATATGGTCTCCATCCTGGTATGTGCTGCTCCATCCTGCGTCCCCATCCTGACATGTGCTGCACCCATCCTGCACCCCCATTCTGACATGTGCTGCTCCCATCCTGCACCCCATTCTGACATGTGTTGCACCCATCCTGCGCCCCCATTCTGTCATGTGCTGCTTCCATCCTGCGCCCCCATTGTGACATGTGCTGCTTCCATCCTGTGCCCCCATTCTGACATGTTCTGCACCCATCCTGCGCCTCCATTCTGACATGTTCTGCACCCATCTTGCGCCCCCATTCTGTCATGTGTTGCACCCATCCTGCGCCCCCATTCTGTCATGTGCTGCTCCCATCCTGCGCCCCCATTGTGACATGTGCTGCACCCATCCTGCGCCTCCATTCTGATATGTTCTGCACCCATCTTGCGCCCCCATTCTGTCATCTGTTGCACCCATCCTGCGCCTCCATTCTGTCATGTGCTGCTCCCATCCTGTCATGTGCTGCTCCCATCTTGTGCCCCCATTCTGTCATGTGCTGCTCCCATTCTGTGCCCCCATTCTGTCATGTGCTGCTCCCATCCTGCGCCCCCATTGTGACATGTTCTGCACCCATCCTGCGCCTCCATTCTGTCATTTGCTGCTCCCATCCTGTCATGTGCTGCTCCCATCCTGTGCCCCCGTTCTGTCATGTGCTGCTCCCATCCTGTGCCCCCGTTCTTTCATGTACTGCTCCCATCCTGCGCCCCTGTTCTGTCATGTGCTGCTCCCATCCTGTGCCCGTTCTGTCATGTGCTGCTGCCATCCTGCGCCCCCGTTCTGTCATGTGCTGCTCCCATCCTGCGCTCCCGTTCTGTCATGTGCTGCTCCCATCCTGCGCCCCCGTTCTGTCATGTGCTGCTCCCATCCTGCGCCCGTTCTGTCATGTGCTGCTGCCATCCTGCGCCCGTTCTGTCATGTGCTGCTGCCATCCTGTGCCCCGGTTCTGTCATGTGCTGCTGCCGTCCTGCGCCCCCGTTCTGTCATGTGATGCTCCCATCCTGCGCCCCTTTTGTCATGTGCTGCTGCCATCGTGCGCTCGTTCTGTCATGTGCTGTTCCCATCCTGTGCCCCCGTTCTTTCATGTGCTGCTCCCATCCTGCGCCCCTGTTCTGTCATGTGCTGCTCCCATCCTGCGCCCGTTCTCTCATGTGCTGCTCCCATCCTGCACCCCCGTTCTGTCATGTGCTGCTCCCATCCTGCGCCCCTGTTCTGTCATGTGCTGCTGCCATCCTGCACCCCCGTTCTGTCATGTGCTGCTGCCATTCTGCGCCCGTTCTGTCATGTGCTGCTGCCATCCTGCTCCCCCGTTCTGTCATGTGCTGCTTCCATCCTGCGCCCGTTCTGTCATGTGCTGCTCCCATCCTGCGCCCCCGTTCTGTCATGTGCTGCTGCCATCCTGCGCCCCCGTTCTGTCATGTGCTGCTGCCATCCTGCGCCCGTTCTGTCATGTGCTGCTCCCATCCTATGCCCCCGTTCTGTCATGTGCTGCTCCCATCCTGCGCCACCATTGTATTATATGCCCCCCATAAGATGCTCCATTGTATATGCCCCGTATGCTGCTGCCATATATATAAAAAAAAAAATACCATACTCACCTATCGTCGCTGGGCGCCGAGTGCTGGGGGCCTGAGCAGGCGGGGACACCGGCGCGCTGTGGGGGTCAGGTGCCGGAGTCACCGCTAGCTAAGGCCCCCAGCACTTGTTATACTCACCTGTCTGTCCCGTTCCAGCGCTGCGCGCCGCCATCTTCCGTCTCCTCTGGCTGTGACTGTTCAGTCAGAGGGCGGCGCCGGCGTGCATTAAGTGTGTCATCGCGCCCTCTGAACTGTGAACGTCACAGCAGAGGACCCGGGAGACGGAGCCGCACGCAGCGCTGGAACGGGGGACAGGTGAATATACTTACCCTCCTGGCGCATCCCTGACTCTCCAGTGGAGATCGCGGTGTGCGTTCAGTGTTTACGCATACTGCGATCTCCTGGGAGCGTCACTCTGTGGGGGCCAGACTGCGCCGGCGCTTGCGCTTGCGCAGTCTATAAAGGCTTCGGACAGAGTGATGCTCCCAGCGTTACATTATAGAGATATATATATATATGTATATATATATATGTATATATATATATGTGTATATATATATATATATATATATATATATATATATATGTATATATATATATATGTATGTATATATATATATATATATATATATATATATATATATATATATATATATATAGTACAGACCAAAAGTTTGGACACACCTTCTCACTTAAAGGGAAGGTGCCATCAAAAAAAAATTTTTTTTCAGAAATTGTAAAAATTTAAAGAATTAATGATTACATTTTCTTAAAAAATATTATCATTTGTTTATAATTTAGTAAAATATGAAAAATAATTTGAAAAGTTTTTGAATTTCCACTTTTAAACACTAGGGGGAGCAGCTGCTGAAATTTAAGAAAAACCTAGTGTACAACTAGCTCACATTACAGCACTGCAGTAATTATGGGCGGAGTCTGCTGACGTGTGTGATGTCTCCTCTCCTCCCCTTCTGGGTGTTTGCTAAGGGATAAGAGAGGATGATATTCAGGAACCCAGTGAGCAGCCATTTTGTTGGTGATTGCAAAGTTATACTGACAAGTAGACAGTCTCAGAGGATGGCAGGCAGCAAGGATTCTGGGAGATATGTGGTGGAGGGAGCAGGGTGACAGCAGCGCAGAGTATTTCAGGAGAGCAGTATGCTGGTCTATGGGGGGCACCCTGTTTGGTGCGCGGAGCAGCCAGGGATTGTACATAGAGCGCTGTCTCTTATACACATGGATGGACCGTCTGCTCCACAGAAATCCAGGAAACATTTCTGAGGATTGATGGCCTGTTCTGATCCAGACTTTGCATGCAGACCCCATTCCCCTCCTCAGATCCTGTCTTCTCCATCCTGTCCTGGCGATGTGTGAAAGAGCGGTGACTAGGGTTGAGCGAAACGGGTCGAACATTTTCAAAAGTCGCCGACTTTTGGCGAAGTCGAGTTTCATGAAACCCGATCCGACCCCTGTGCGTGGTCGGCCATGCGGTACGCGACTTTCGCGCCAAAGTCGCGTTTCAATGACGCGAAAAGCGCCATTTCTCAGCCAATGAAGGTAAACGCAGAGTGTGGGCAGCGTGATGACATAGGTCCTGGTCCCCACCATCTTAGAGAAGGGCATTGCAGTGATTGGCTTGCTGTCTGCGGCGTCACAGGGGCTATAAAGGGGAGTTCCCGCCGACTGCCATGTTACTGCTGCTGATCTGAGCTTAGGGAGAGGTTGCTGCCGCTTCGTCAGAAGCAGGGATAGCGTTAGGCAGGGTCCATTAACCACAAAACCGCTTGTGCTGTAGCGATTTCCACTGCCCAACACCACCTTCGGTGTGCAGGGACAGTGGAAGCTCCTTTTTTTTTTTTTTTCCTCAGCGCTGTAGCTCATTGGGCTGCCCTAGAAGGCTCCCTGATAGCTGCATTGCTGTGTGTACGCCGCTGTGCAAACCAACTGCTTTTTTCAAAGCACAAATCCTCTTGTTCCTTCCTTTCTGCACAGCTATCTTGTTTGTTTGTCCACACTTTTTATTTAATTTGTGCATCAGTCCACTCCTTATTGCTGCCTGCCATACCTGGCTGAGATTACTGCAGGGAGATAGTAATTGAAGGACAGTTCCTTTTTTTTTTTTTTTTTTTTTTTGTGGGAGATTAAGATTGACATTTCTGCTAGAGTGCCATCTCTGTCTGTGTCATCTCTCACTCAGTGGGCCATAGAAAGCCTATTTATTTTTTTGCTTGATTTGGGTTCCAAAATCTACCAGAAAAAATCACAACATCAATCAGTGGGAGAAAAATATTGGCCTCAGGGCTTGTGTGCCACTCCTTACTCCTGTGTGTGCCATCTCTCACTCAGTGGGCCATAGAAAGCCTATTAATTTTTTTGCTTGATTTGGGTTCTAAATTCTACCTGAAAAAATCAATAAATCAATCAGTGGGAGATTAATATTGGCCTTTGGGCTTGTGTGCCAGTCCTAAGCGTGCCATCTCTCTCAGATAGTGGGCCATAGAAAGCCTATTTTTTTATTATTTTATTGGGTTTATAAATTTTCCCTGGAAAAAAAAAAAAAGTGGGAGATTAATATTGGCCTCTGGGCTTGTGTGCCAGTCCTGAGCGTGCCATCTCTCTCACAAATAGTGGGCCATAGAAAGCCTATTTATTTTTTTGGTTGATTTGGGTTCCTAATTCTACCTGAAAAAATCAATCAATCAATCAGTGGGAGAAAAATATTGGCCTCAGGGCTTGTGTGCCACTCCTTACTCCTGTGTGTGCCATCTCTCACTCAGTGGGCCATAGAAAGCCTATTAATTTTTTTGCTTGATTTGGGTTCTAAATTCTACCTGAAAAAATCATTAAATCAATCAGTGGGAGATTAATATTGGCCTTTGGGCTTGTGTGCCAGTCCTGAGCGTGCCATCTCTCTCACAAATAGTGGGCCATAGAAAGCCTATTTATTTTTTTGGTTGATTTGGGTTCATAATTCTACCTGAAAAAATCAATCAATCAATCAGTGGGAGATTAATATTGGGCTTTGGGCTTGTGTGCCAGTCCTAAGCGTGCCATCTCTCTCTCTCAGATAGTGGGCCATAGAAAGCCTATTTATTATTTTTTTTTTATTGGGTTTATAAATTTTCCCTGGAAAAAAAAAAATGGGAGATTAATATTGGCCTCTGGGCTTGTGTGCCAGTCCTGAGCGTGCCATCACTCTCACAAATAGTGGGCCATAGAAAGCCTATTAATTTTTTTGCTTGATTTGGGTTCCAAAATCTACCAAAAAAAATCACTAAATCAATCAGTGGGAGATTAATATTGGCCTCTGGGCTTGTGTGCCACTCCTGACTCCTGTGTGCGTCATCTGTCACTCAGTGGGCCCTAGAAAGCCTATTTTTTGTTTTATTTGTTTTCTAAATTCTCCCTGAAACAATCTTTTTATTTTCTTTGGTTTCTAAATTATTCCTGAAAAAAATCATTTTTTTTGTATTTTTTTTTCTCTCAAGTCTCCCTGAAAAAAAAAAAAAAAAAAAAATCTGTGGGAGATTCATATTGCCCCTTCTGCTTGTGTGCCAGTCTTGACTCCTGGGTGTGCCATCTCTCTCTCCCCAATTGTGGGCCATAGAAAGCCTATTAATTTTTTTGCTTGATTTGGGTTCCAAAATCTACCAAAAAAAATCACTAAATCAATCAGTGGGAGATTAATATTGGCCTCTGGGCTTGTGTGCCACTCCTGACTCCTGTGTGCGTCATCTGTCACTCAGTGGGCCCTAGAAAGCCTATTTTTTGTTTTATTTGTTTTCTAAATTCTCCCTGAAACAATCATTTTATTTTCTTTGGTTTCTAAATTATTCCTGAAAAAAATCATTTTTTTGGTATTTTTTTTTCTCTCAAGTCTCCCTGAAAAAAAAAAAAAAATCTGTGGGAGATTCATATTGCCCCTTCTGCTTGTGTGCCAGTCTTGACTCCTGGGTGTGCCATCTCTCTCTCTCTCCCCAATTGTGGGCCATAGAAAGCCTATTAATTTTTTTGCTTGATTTGGGTTCCAAAATCTACCAAAAAAAATCACTAAATCAATCGGTGGGAGATTAATATTGGCCTCTGGGCTTGTGTGCCACTCCTGACTCCTCTCTCACTCAGTGGGCCCTACAAAGCCTTTTTTTTTTTCCTAAATTCTCCCTGAAACAATCATTTCATTTTATTTGTTTTATAAATTCTTCTGTAAAAAATAATTTTTTTTTAATTTTTTTTTTTTCTGAAGTCTCCCTTTTAAAAAAAACAAACACAAATCAGTGGGAGATAAATATTTACATTTGCGCTTCAGTGACAGTCCTGCGTGTGTGCCATCTCATTTGTTGCCAACAACAACAGAGTGTGTAACATTGTGGCTGATTTTCGTTGTGGTCTCACCCACCTGTAAAGGGGTAGCTAAATCATACTGAAGTTATAGCTCACCGTGTAAGTTGTGTGACAGCAACAAATACCGTTCGTTTGGTAACGTTTTTAAAACAATGAGGAAGTCTGGTGGAAGAGGTCGTGGCCGGGGGCGTTCATTGTCAGCTGGTAATGAGGGTAGTGGTAGTGGTGGAGCATCAGCTGGTCGTGGGAAAAAAAATATTGCACCTAAGTCTGGAGCTGTGGAGCCAGGTTCGTCGTCTGGCTACACAAGGCCTCGAACGCTCCCTTTTCTGGGAGTAGGAAAACCGCTTTTAAAGCCAGAGCAGCAAGAGCAAGTTTTGGCTTATCTTGCTGACTCAGCCTCTAGCTCTTTTGCCTCCTCTCGTGAAACTGGTAAATGTCAAAGCAGCGCGTCGTTAGTGGATGTTCACGGTCAGGGACAAGTCGCTTCCTTGTCCTCTTCAGCAAAAATAACAACAGAGAAGAATGCAGCAGGCGACACAACGGGTTACTCCATGGAGCTCTTTACACATACCGTCCCTGGCTTAGAAAGTGAAGCAGTTAACAGTCCATGCCCATTACAAGTTGAATCTGACATGGAGTGCACTGATGCACAGCCACAGCCAGACTACTATCCTGGTCCTTTGACTCAGACCACAACATTGCCCTCGCAGGGTGCTGATCAAGAATCAGACCCTGATGAGACTATGTTGCCCCATCACGAACGCTATACCACCGACCGACACGGTGACACAGACGAAGTTGCACACGAGCTACAAGAAGAGGTAATAGATGACCCAGTTCTTGACCCCGATTGGCAGCCATTGGGGGAACAGGGTGCAGGCGGCAGCAGTTCTGAAGCGGAGGAGGAGGGGCCGCAGCAGGCATCAACATACCATCTCCCACCGTCTCTCAGTCTGCCATGTCCACCGGCACCCCCGCTAGTTCCACGATCTCCAGCTCTCCAGTCCAGCTCACCCTACATGAGACTATGGTTAGAAAAAGGAAGTACTTAGCCTCGCATCCGCGTACACAGGGTTTGAACGCACACATAGCTAGACTAATCTCGTTAGAGATGATGCCCTACCGGTTAGTTGAAAGCGAAGCTTTCAAAGCCCTGATGGACTACGCTGTACCACGCTACGAGCTACCCAGTCGACACTTTTTTTCCAGAAAAGCCATCCCAGCCCTCCACCAGCATGTTAAAGTGCGCATCGTCCATGCACTCAGGCAATCTGTGAGCACAAAGGTGCACCTGACAACAGATGCATGGACCAGTAGGCATGGCCAGGGACGTTACGTGTCCATCACGGCACACTGGGTAAATGTGGTGGATGCAGGGTCCACAGAGGACAGCAAGTTTGGGACAGTTCTGCCTAGCCCACGGTCTAGGAAACAATTGGCTGTAGCCGTTCGCACCCCCTCCTCCTCCTCTTCGTCCTCCTGCAGAAGCGAGAGCTCGTCCACAGACCGCAGTCGCACAACCACTCGATCCGCAGCTGCCACTGTTGCACACCAGGTCTCCCATTATGGGGCAGCTACTGGCAAACGTCAGCAGGCTGTATTGGCTATGAAGTGTTTGGGCGACAACAGACACACCGCGGAAGTTCTGTCCGAGTTCTTGCAGAAAGAAACGCAGTCGTGGCTGGGCACTGTAGATCTTGAGGCAGGCAAGGTAGTGAGTGATAACGGAAGGAATTTCATGGCTGCCATCTCCCTTTCCCAACTGAAACACATTCCTTGCCTGGCTCACACCTTAAACCTGGTGGTGCAGTGCTTCCTGAAAAGTTATCCGGGGTTATCCGACCTGCTCCTCAAAGTGCGTGGACTTTGCTCACATATCCGCCGTTCGCCCGTACACTCCAGCCGTATGCAGACCTATCAGCGTTCTTTGAACCTTCCCCAGCATCGCCTAATCATAGACGTTGCAACAAGGTGGAACTCAACACTGCACATGCTTCAGAGACTGTGTGAACAGAGGCGGGCTGTTATGTTTTTGTGGGAGGATACACATACACAGGCAGGCAGTAGGATGGCAGACATGGAGTTGTCAGGTGTGCAGTGGTCGAAGATTCAAGACATGTGTCAAGTCCTTCAGTGTTTTGAGGAATGCACACGGCTGGTTAGTGCAGACAACGCCATAATAAGCATGAGCATCCCCCTAATGCGTCTGCTGATGCAAAGTTTGACGCACATAAAGGATCAGGCGTCTGCAGCTGAGGAAGAGGAAAGCCTTGATGACAGTCAGCCATTGTCTGGCCAGGGCAGTGTACAGGACGAGGTAGCGGGCGAAGAGGAGGAGGAGGACGAGGAGGATGATGGGGATGATTATATTTTTAATGAGGAAGCTTTTCCGGGGCCACTGGAAATTGGTGGCGCGGCAAGGCCGGGTTCTGGTTTTTTGAGGGACACAAGTGACGTTGATTTGCCTGAAACTGCCCCTCAACCAAGCACAACCGCAGATTTGAGAACTGGAACTTTGGCCCACATGGTGGATTATGCCTTACGTATCCTCAAAAGGGACACACGCATAACTAAAATGATGAATGATGACGATTACTGGTTGGCCTGCCTCCTTGATCCTCGCTATAAAGGCAAATTGCAAAATATAATGCCACATGAGAACTTGGAACTAATATTAGCAACCAAACAATCAACTCTTGTTGACCGTTTGCTTCTGGCATTCCCTGCACACAGCGCCCGTGATCGTTCTCACACGAGCTGCAGGGGCCAGCAGACCAGAGGAGTTAGAGGGGCAGAAATCAGAAGTGGCGTTGGCCAGAGGGGTTTTCTGACCAGGTTGTGGAGTGATTTTGCTATGACCGCAGACAGGACAGGTACTGCAGCATCAATTCAAAGTGACAGGAGACAACATTTGTCCAGTATGGTTACAAACTATTTTTCATCCCTTATCGATGTTCTCCCTCAACCGTCATTCCCATTTGATTACTGGGCATCAAAATTAGACACCTGGCCAGAATTGGCAGAATATGCATTGCAGGAGCTTGCTTGCCCGGCAGCTAGTGTCCTATCAGAAAGAGTATTCAGTGCTGCAGGTTCAATACTAACAGAAAAAAGGACTCGTCTGGCTACCCAAAATGTAGATGATCTAACCTTCATTAAAATGAACCACAACTGGATTTCGAAATCTTTTGCCCCACCTTGCCCGGCTGACACCTAGCTTTCCTATGAAAAGGTCTTGCCTGTGGACTATTCTGAATGCCTTTTCCAATCTCGTAATTTTCAGCACCTGATTGTCCAGCATACGACATGTTTACACCTCACTAAATGGCCAAACTCCCCACACGGGGCCGTGGTATCGACACTTGGCGACAGCACCCGTGAGAGTGCAGTTTGTCTGAAGAGGTGGGTGAGCCCGCTTTTGGTCGACGGCACTGCCACTGGGTCCCTCCTAGTACAATAAAGTGTCTCTGGCGGTGGTGGTGCGCACCCAACGTCAGACACACCGTTGTAATATGAGGGGCCCTGGGCCTGTACCGCCGGCCACAAGACAGTTTCCCCCCACCCCAGCTCAAACAGTGCTCTACCACTTGCAAAATTATCTCACAGCTCCACCAATGTTTAGTCTATGCGCTGACATCCTTCAATGCCTGCCACTGACAATACCATTGTATTGACATTTTTGTTATGTTAGGCCTTCGATGCCTGTCTGTGGTCACTCCTTCCACTAGGCCTCCACTGACCACACCACTGCTGCCCGTGTACCCCTGGAACCAATTTAAAATTGCCTACAGCCATGTGTTATTATTTTAGGCCTTCGATGCCTGTCTGTGGTCACTCCTTCCACTAGGCCTCCACTGACCACACCACTGCTGCCCGTGTACCCCTGGAACCAATTTAAAATTGCCTACAGCCATGTGTTATTATTTTAGGCCTTCGATGCCTGTCTGCGGTCACTCCTTCCACTAGGCCTCCACTGACCACACCACTGCTGCCCGTGTACCCCTGGAACCAACATCATAAAATAAAAAAAAAAGTGTTTTGCTTATAAAAAAGAAAATACTGGAGAGATATCAAATGCAGACATTTTAACATTAAAAACAAACACACAACTAAAATCTGGTACAGTACTAAAAATGGCCACCAGCTACAATTACTTTCTCCTGCAAGTAGTTAACTGAAAGGTTTTTTAAATTGAAAACACAGATATGGCATCCACCGAGTGTTGTCCTGTCGCGTCTTCTTTATATTATTGCCGAGAAGATGCAAAACAATGAAAATAATAAAATCATTAATTACCAAAATAATAGAGAAAGTCAACACCACATTGCAAATAAACATTCATTCCAAATAAAGAAGCAGGGCGCGTCCGAGGGTGAGTATATACCTAATAAGAATATAATCACCCTCGGACGCGCAATGCTTATTTCCAACAGCCTTCCTTCCTAAGAATCAGCCCTTCCATGGTGTAGAGAGACGTTGTGTTACACTCCAAGGTGTTCCCCAGGTTGCCTTTCCTGAGCTTCGATCTTCCGGCTCTCGTTTAGTAGTTGTTGGAAACTACGCTGCATTAGGCCTTCAAATTGGGTATGGGGTGTAGAGAGATGGTGTGTTCCACTCCAAGGTGTTCCCCAGGTTGCCTTTCCTGAGCTTCGATCTTCCGGCTCTCGTTTAGTAGTTCTTGGAAACTACACTGCATTAGGCCTTCAAATTGGGTATGGGGTGTAGAGAGAGGGTGTGTTACACTCCAAGGTGTTCCCCAGGTTGCCTTTCCTGAGCTTCGATCTTCATGCTCTCGTTTAGTAGTTGTCGGAAACTACGCTGCATTAGGCCTACAAATTGGGTATGGGGTGTAGAGAGAGGGTTTGTTACACTCCAAGGTGTTCCCCAGGTTGCCTTTCCTGAGCTTCGATCTTCCGGCTCTCGTTTAGTAGTTGTTGGAAACTACGCTGCATTAGGCCTTCAAATTGGGTATGGGGTGTAGAGAGAGGGTGTGTTACACTCCAAGGTGTTCCCCAGGTTGCCTTTCCTGAGCTTCGATCTTCCGGCTCTCGTTTAGTAGTTCTTGGAAACTACACTGCATTAGGCCTTCAAATTGGGTATGGGGTGTAGAGAGAGGGTGTGTTACACTCCAAGGTGTTCCCCAGGTTGCCTTTCCTGAGCTTCGATATTCCGGCTCTCGTTTAGTAGTTGTTGGAAACTACACTGCATTAGGCCTACAAATTTGGTATGGGGGAAACATTGGCGCATCTGCGGTCCCTCCTTCCTCTAGGCCTCCACTGACCTGTCTACTGCTGCCCGTGTTCCCCTGGAACCAATTTTAAATTGCCTACAGGCAGCCCAATTTATTATGTTAGGGCTTCGAAGCCTGTCTGCGGTCACTCCTTCCACTAGGCCTCCACTGACCTGTCTACTGCTGCCCGTGTACCCCTTGAACCAACATCATAAAATAAAAAAAAAAGTATTTTGCTTATAAAAAAGAAAATACTGGTGAGATATCAAATGCAGACATTTTAACATTAAAAACAAACACACAACTAAAATCTGGTACAGTACTAAAAATGGCCACCAGCTACAATTACTTTCTCCTGCAAGTAGTTAACTGAAAGGTTTTTTAAATTGAAAACACAGATATGGCATCCACCGAGTGTTGTCCTGTCGCGTCTTCTTTATATTATTGCCGAGAAGATGCAAAACAATGAAAATAATAAAATCATTAATTACCAAAATAATAGAGAAAGTCAACACCACATTGCAAATAAACATTCATTCCAAATAAAGAAGCAGGGCGCGTCCGAGGGTGAGTATATACCTAATAAGAATATAATCACCCTCGGACGCGCAATGCTTATTTCCAACAGCCTTCCTTCCTAAGAATCAGCCCTTCCGTGGTGTAGAGAGACGTTGTGTTACACTCCAAGGTGTTCCCCAGGTTGCCTTTCCTGAGCTTCGATCTTCCGGCTCTCGTTTAGTAGTTCTTGGAAACTACACTGCATTAGGCCTTCAAATTGGGTATGGGGTGTAGAGAGAGGGTGTGTTACACTCCAAGGTGTTCCCCAGGTTGCCTTTCCTGAGCTTCGATCTTCCGGCTCTCGTTTAGTAGTTCTTGGAAACTACACTGCATTAGGCCTACAAATTGGGTATGGGGTGGAGAGAGATGGTGTGTTCCACTCCAAGGTGTTCCCCAGGTTGCCTTTCCTGAGCTTCGATCTTCCGGCTCTCGTTTAGTAGTTCTTGGAAACTACACTGCATTAGGCCTTCAAATTGGGTATGGGGTGTAGAGAGAGGGTGTGTTACACTCCAAGGTGTTCCCCAGGTTGCCTTTCCTGAGCTTCGATCTTCCGGCTCTCGTTTAGTAGTTCTTGGAAACTACACTGCATTAGGCCTACAAATTGGGTATGGGGTGGAGAGAGATGGTGTGTTACACTCCAAGGTGTTCCCCAGGTTTCCTTGCCATTGCTTCGGTCTTCCGACTCTCGTTTAGTAGTTGTAGAAAAGTACACTGCATTAGGCCTACAAAATGGGTATGGGGTGGAGAGAGATGGTGTGTTACACTCCAAGGTGTTCCCCAGGTTGCCTTTCCTGAGCTTCTATCTTCAGACTCTCATTAAATTGTGGTTAAATGGAACAACTGCATTTGGCGTACTAGTTGGTTTGGGGCCTACTATCGGTGTCTGCCACTCCTTGCTGTTCTCCTGGTTTCCTGTCCTGAAATTCCATTTTCAGGCTCTCGTTAAGTAGTTGTTAATGTTAGACTGCATTTGGCCTACTAGTTGGGTTGAGGCCTACTATCGGTGTCTGCCACTCCTTGCTGTTCTCCTCCACTGAACAAAGCTGTGCCGCCTGTTTACTACGGTTGCCAATTTTGAACTGCATTTCGACTACTTACTGATTTGGCCCTACTCTCTGTGTCAGCCTCTCATTCCAGTTGTCCTCCACTGCAATGCCCCCTGGTTATTCCTGTGTTACCAATTTTGAACTGCATTTAGCCCACTTTATTCTTTGGGCCTATATCTGTGTTTCCACTTCATCGTGCCCATTGCCCAGCCAGTGATAGATGAGTCTGCTGGTACATTGACCCATAACGCAACATTCCCTGTGCATGCTACACAACAACATTGTGACCCTGCTGAAAGTCAGGTTGCTCTTCCCGCATACCATACCACCTTACACGGGGACAAAGAGGAAGGTGCAGATGAAAGTGCAGGTTCCTTCATCAGGTGGGGGGAGGAATACTAGTTGGCGACGTCACTGGCACAGGGCCTCTCATAGTACGCAAAAGTGTTGCTGCCGGTGGGAGGCGCCCCCGCCGTGCAAACACACCGCTGTACTTTGAGGGGCCCTGTGCCAGTGCCAATGCCAACAAGTGGGCCCCCCCTGCTTGCTCAGGATCACAGCACTTGCAAAGTTGAAATACTTACCTCTCCCTGCTCCACTGCCGTGACGTGGTCCAGATTTCCTGGGCCCACTAATTACTTGAACCAGCCCTACCCCACACAACTTTAGCCAAATGACCCCCAATTTCAAATGCCTTCCAATTATTATAAGGTAAATTACGCTTGACAAGCTTCATTAAGAAGAATGGATGGTTTTGACATTAAAATGGGCACTCTAGGTGTTTTCCTGGCCCCCACTCACTGCCGACTATGCTGCCCCATTGACTTGCATTGGGTTTCGTGTTTCGGTCGATCCCGACTTTACGTCATAATCGGCCGATTTCACTCGACCCGACTTTTGAGATAGTCGGGTTTCGCGAAACCCGGCTCGACTCTAAAAAGGTCAAGGTCGCTCAACTCTAGCGGTGACAGGTGCCGTCGGGGTGACGCTGGGAAGGAAATGTAGCCATAAAGTAACGATAAAAATGAGACCCCTCTCTTCAGCTGCCTCACCAGCCTTCCCCTGACTGCACCTAACTGGAGGTCATGCTTTACCCTCTATTACCCCAGACCCGTGTGCAGCTGCTCAGCCAGAACCACCATAGAATGGGTCCGCTTTCTGAATATAATACTGACATACAGATCACACATAATACCGCCATATAGATCACACATAAAACCACCATATAATTCTCACATAATACTGCCAGATAGACAACACATAATCCCACAATATAGTTCTCATATAATCCTGTCATATAGTTCTTATATTATTGCACCATACTGATCAAACATAATATACAACCATACATATCACATATAATACTGTCATATAGATCACACATAATGCCATCATACAGGTCACACATAATAATTAGCGGCATCAAGTGTGGTCTATATGGCAGCATTATGTAAAAAATATACATTATATGGTGGCATCATGTTTGATCTATATGGCAGCAGTATGTCAAAATATATATATGGCAACATTACGTGCGGTCCATATTATATTATGTAATAGATATATCTGGCGGCATTATGTATGACCTATATGGCAGTACAATGTAATAAATATATATGGAGGTATAATGTGTGGTCTTTGAGTATTATGTGATAAAATATAAATGGCGGCATTATGTATGACCTATATGGCAGTATTATGTAATAAATATATATGGCGGTATATTTATTATGTAAAGGCAGGAAAGTTGTGAGCTATGCCCTTCTGTGACCCCCACAATTATTATTATTTTTTTTGGGGGGGTGGGGGGGGCAATTAGACCTTATGCTATGTCGCCCTATGATTTGTATGTACGCCCCTGGTGACGATTTTCTCAGCCTGTCCTGAAAGACACCAGGCTTGGGGTGTCGGTGAGATTGAGGTGGGTTTCAGGGAGCACGAGATGGGTGTCCGGGGGCATGGGGTGAGTCAGTGAGCTTAGCGTGGGTGTCAGGGCCCAGTCTCAGTCTTTCCTCTTCTGCTCCCTGGATCACTAGTATCAGACTGCTGCCACCTGCCCTCTGCTCTGCAATGTATAGTAGGAAGATCAGGCAGACCTGAGGAGCTGCAGGACTACAACACATACAGTGGGGCAAAAAAGTATTTAGTCAGTCAGCAATAGTGCAAGTTCCACCACTTAAAAAGATGAGAGGCGTCTGTAATTTACATCATAGGTAGACCTCAACTATGGGAGACAAACTGAGAAAAAAAAATCCAGAAAATCACATTGTCTGTTTTTTTAACATTTTATTTGCATATTATGGTGGAAAATAAGTATTTGGTCAGAAACAAAATTTCATCTCAATACTTTGTAATATATCCTTTGTTGGCAATGACAGAGGTCAAACGTTTTCTGTAAGTCTTCACAAGGTTGCCACACACTGTTGTTGGTATGTTGGCCCATTCCTCCATGCAGATCTCCTCTAGAGCAGTGATGTTTTTGGCATTTCGCTTGGCAACACGGACTTTCAACTCCCTCCAAAGGTTTTCTATAGGGTTGAGATCTGGAGACTGGCTAGGCCACTCCAGGACCTTGAAATGCTTCTTACGAAGCCACTCCTTCGTTGCCCTGGCGGTGTGCTTTGGATCATTGTCATGTTGAAAGACCCAGCCACGTTTCATCTTCAATGCCCTTGCTGATGGAAGGAGGTTTGCACTCAAAATCTCACGATACATGGCCCCATTCATTCTTTCATGTACCCGGATCAGTCGTCCTAGCCCCTTTGCAGAAAAACAGCCCCAAAGCATGATGTTTCCACCACCATGCTTTACAGTAGGTATGGTGTTTGATGGATGCAACTCAGTATTCTTTTTCCTCCAAACACAACAAGTTGTGTTTCTACCAAACAATTCCAGTTTGGTTTCATCAGACCATAGGACATTCTCCCAAAACTCCTCTGGATCATCCAAATGCTCTCTAGCAAACTTCAGACGGGCCCAGACATGTACTGGCTTAAGCAGTGGGACACATCTGGCACTGCAGGATCTGAGTCCATGGTGGCGTAGTGTGTAACTTATGGTAGGCCTTGTTACATTGGTCCCAGCTCTCTGCAGTTCATTCACTAGGTCCCCCCGCGTGGTTCTGGGATTTTTGCTCACCGTTCTTGTGATCATTCTGACCCCACGGGGTGGGATTTTGCATGGAGCCCCAGATCGAGGGAGATTATCAGTGGTCTTGTATGTCTTCCATTTTCTAATTATTGCTCCCACTGTTGATTTCTTCACTCCAAGCTGGTTGGCTATTGCAGATTCAGTCTTCCCAGCCTGGTGCAGGGCTACAATTTTGTTTCTGGTGTCCTTTGACAGCTCTTTGGTCTTCACCATAGTGGAGTTTGGAGTCAGACTGTTTGAGGGTGTGCACAGGTGTCTTTTTATACTGATAACAAGTTTAAACAGGTGCCATTAGTACAGGTAATGAGTGGAGGAAAGAGGATACTCTTAAAGAAGAAGTTACAGGTCTGTGAGAGACAGAAATCTTGATTGTTTGTTTCTGACCAAATACTTATTTTCCACCATAATATGCAAAAAAAATGTTAAAAAAACAGACAATGTGATTTTCTGGATTTTTTTTTTCTCAGATTGTCTCCCATAGTTGCGGTCTACCTATGATGTAAATTACAGACGCCTCTCATCTTTTTAAGTGGTGGAACTTGCACTATTGCTGACTGACTAAATACTTTTTTGCCCCACTGTAGGAGCTCAGTCCTGGCATGCTGGGACTTGTAGTGACACAGCAGCTAGAGCTTGCTGAGTGTCATCACCCCCTGGGGTCTGCTTCGTTGTGCCAACCATAGCCCAAATGTTAGAACAATATTATTGTGCCAACCATAGCCCACCTCTTTACACTGTGCAGCCCTCCCACCTGATCCATAGGTGAAGCCCCCCAGGCTGCTGCCTGCCTGCACACTGATCCCCCTGCACCATGCACAGCAGGCAGGGAAGGGTTAACCATTACAGGCCAGCCTGGGTGCCGCCCCTTGTAACCAGGAGGGATCCCCCAGAGAATTGCTCTATTTTTAGAAACATGGAGGTTCAGACTCCAGGCTGCAGTCTGCAGGACAGTCACTGTGTCCGGTGATGAAGTGTTGCCACAAATCAGTGCTGCACACATAACGCTCCATGTACAGGGAGACACACTGCTGCTGCTGCTGGGTGATTTCCTGCCCCTGGACTGAGGGAGGAAGCTTTCAGCAAGACAGCGCAGGTCGGCAGTGATCTCAGCCTGTACTGTAATACTAAGTACAGGCTGCGATCACTGCTGGTGCTGCAGATACTTACCTCAGACCCTCGCTCCCAGCAGCAGCTTCTCCTCAACATCTTCTGTCATCGTAGCCCACAGCAAACAAAATGGCCGCGATCTCCTCTCACAGCTGTGAAGTAGCAGCCCAGTGGGCGTGCCCAAGTCACAGCTGAGAGGCAGGAGGAGCAGCCTTAATCTAAGAGATGCGGTCGGGTCCGACCGTTGGCTCCTATGTCCATGGCTGCCGTACGTGAGGGGTGCAAGTGTCGTTCCCAGACACACACACACCCAATAGTCAAAATGGCAGCCCCCAGTGGCACACACAAATGTCAATAAATAAAAAACTATTAAAGTAGTTCATTTAATTTTGTATTAAAAATAATTGATTGTATAAAAGACAAAACACAGTGCAAAGAAAAAAAAATGGTCTCAGAACTTCTCTTTTCCCTCTATTGAGAAGCATTAGTACTTTGGGCCTCCAGTACTGTTATGAACAGGTGATTCAGAACCACAATGGACCTGGTGGTTACGAGCACAGAAAATGACCTGATAGTTGCTAATCACATAGGACGAGCTCTGAGACGTGGGAACTCTGCTGACCACAATTCCTAATCCTATCATACCACACTAAAGGTAGCCGTGGAGCGTTCCTGACCAGACCTAGACGCCTCGGGCACAGCCTGAGAAACTAGCTAGCCCTGAAGATAGAAAAATAAGCCTACCTTGCCTCAGAGAAATTCCCCAAAGGAAAAGGCAGCCCCCCACATATAATGACTGTGAGTTAAGATGAAAAGACAAACACAGGGATGAAATAGATTTTAGCAAAGTGAGGCCCGACTTACTGAATAGACCGAGGATAGGAAAGATAGCTTTGCGGTCAGCACAAAAACCTACAAACAACCACGCAGAGGGGGCAAAAAGACCCTCCGCACCGACTAACGGTACGGAGGTGCTCCCTCTTCGTCTCAGAGCTTCCAGCAAGCATGAAAAACCAATATAGCAAGCTGGACAGAAAAAATAGCAAACAAAAGTAACACAAGCAGAACTTAGCTTATGCAGGGCAGACAGGCCACAAGAACGATCCAGGAGAAAGCAAGACCAATACTGGAACATTGACTGGAGGCCAGGAACAAAGAACTAGGTGGAGTTAAATAGAGCAGCACCTAACGACTTAACCTCGTCACCTGAGGAAGGAAACTCAGAAGCCGCAGCCCCACTCACATCCACCAGAGGAAGCTCATTGACAGAACCAGCCGAAGTACCACTCATGACCACAGGAGGGAGCTTGACCACAGAATTCACAACATAACACGTGTAGAATTATATACTTAACAAAAAGTATGAAACAACTGAAATTATGTCTTATATTCTAGGTTCTTCAAAGTAGCCACCTTTTGGTTTGATAACTGCTTTGCACACTCTTGGCATTCTCTTCAACAATCATTACTGAGCTTTGCAGCCTGACCACGGAAACAGCCCGCTCCTTCCCTGCCCATGTTCCCTAGCCGACAGCTGCTCCACGCCTCTGTGGGCAGCGCAGCTACTTACATGTCCTTGGCCGGTAAGTTCTTCCCTTCCACTACCAGAATGAAAAGGGAGTTCTGTTTGACCATGGCTGAGGGCAGAGAGTTCAGCAGCCCATTCCTATCCTCATCTCCCTCCACATTAGCCTTAAAGGCTCCACCGGTAAGCAGGTACTGCTGGCTGCAAGGAGCAGCCAGCAGCGGGGGAGGAAGGGGGCACGGGGAGGGGGGGCACAGGGGGGAGGGGTGCCGGGGTGTGCTCAAGAGCAGGACCTAGTATCTATCATTCTCCTGGGAGCTGCTGGAGTTCTGTAACAGGGTTGTGACCTAGGGTCAACCTGCAGAGTGAAAGGAAGGAGCACTCACTGCGGGCTTCTGGCTGCAGAGTATTATGGCCTTTTATATGGGAAAGCACTGATTTCTCTCTCTCTCAGTGTAATTGCACATGAGGAAGTCACAAGCTGCTCACTTCAGACTAAAAAGCTGGTCAATTCAGCTACCTATACATGTTTCATTTGTTACTGTTTGTATGGAATGTGGAGAGCAGAACAAATACAATGTAAGGCAGTTTCCCCCATACAAATCAGTATCCACTCAGCTTTCCCCCATACAAATCAGTATCCACCCAGCCTTCCCCCATATAAGTCATTATCCACCCTGCTTTCCCCATACAAAACAGTATCCACTCAGCTTTTCCCCATACAAAACAGTATCCACCCAGCTTTCCCCCATACACATCAGTATCCACCCAGCTTTCCCCCATACAAATTGGTATCTACTCAGCTTTCCCCCATACAAAACAGTATCCACCCAGCTTTCCCCCATACAAAACAGTATCCACCCAGCTTTACCCAATACAAATTGGTATCCACTCAGCTTTCCTCCATACAAAATAGTATCCACCCAGCTTTCCCCCTTACAAATCAGTATCCACCCAGCTTTCCCCCCATACAAATAAGTATCCACCCAGCTTTCCCCATACAAAACAGTATCTACCCAGCTTTCCTCCATACAAATCAGTTTCCACCTAGCTTTCCCCAATACAAATTGGTATCCACTCAGCTTTCTTCCATAGAAAACCGTATCCACCCAGCTTTACCCATACAAATCAGTATCTACCCCACTCTTCTTCATACAAATCACTATTCACTTGGCGTTCTCCTATACAAACCATTATACATCTACAAATACCGCCACACCATGACCAGACCACATATTGCCACCACATAGTGACTTAATATTACAATACTGTAAGGAGAGAATGGAGACCCGGAGACTGCCCGTCCCTGTCTATGCCGTAGCCTGGAGCCCTCATTATCATAGGAATATGTCAGGTAATAAATTGTTTTTCTAAAGCTTTATAGTGTAGTTTTAGGTCAGGGAAAGATGGATAGGGATGAGCTAGCAAGGTACAGGGTCAGGTAGTGATGGCTACTTGCGGACATGTGCCGCACTTGCGGTGAGACAAAAAAACACTGCTAGCAGCAGTTTTTTTTCCGTTGCTGCAAGTACCGCATTTGCCGGATCGCTGCAAAACCGCAGGTGCCGCACATGTCCGCAAGTCCCACAGGGAATGAATGAGGCAGGACGCACTGTTGCCGTAAGTGATCCGTTACGCGGCACATGTGGAAAAACTGCCAAATCTGCCGCGAATGGCAAAAATGGCTCATGTGAAAGTAGCCTAAGTCACTGCCGATAGTGTCATACTCACCAATGGGGGAGGCAGCACGAAAAGTGCCTAGGGCAGCAGAAACTCTAAATACGGCCCTGTACACATGCCACTCTCGGCTGTGCAGGTGGCGATAAGGTGGACACCTTGCCACCCACTCTATATGTGTCCACCTAAAACCAGTTCATGTCTGCAACTTTAATTTATCCCACCCAATACGTGGTCTGCTGGAGGAAAATGTTTCACATCACTGACACCATTATGCGCAGGTTCATATATCTCCTCTCATATACTGTGCCAGTGACCCCGTAACAATATATATATATATATATATATATATATATATATAGTAGTTTAATATCAAAGATAATTTTTCTTATGTGAAGTTGATGTTGATTTCTGAGTGGTATCCCAAGGACCAATCATCTTTTCATATTGTTTTCATATGCATAAATCAATAGTACTCATTACAAGCAGCAGTTTTGTTACATATTTTATTAGAGGATTTTACATACAGTTTACCTGGAATATTCTTAAAAAAACTGTGTTACTACTGTACTTAGAATTGTTGTGGAGAAGGTAAGTGGATGGTTAATTCGGAGATAACTAAAAATTAATAATTTTCAATGCTTAACCTCAATTGTGAAGTGTTCAAACATTTAGAAAGTTATACATAAAAGCACTTTCCCCTAACTTAAGGCAGAAGTGTCCCCCTCTGTTCGTCAATGTTATTGTTCAATCTCAGCTAAGACAGCAGTCCTTCAGATCACAACAGGGCCCTGCTTACATCACCTCGCACTAAATGTGTATCGCTGTCAGAAAGTAATCTTATTTATTACAGACACAAAGAAACCATGGTTTCCCTATTATAGTGTTGTGATAATAGTATTTTGCTATGCTTAACAAACAATAGAGAACCTGTGTCTAGTCTTTTGTCCGAGACTGGATCGACCTTGAGTTTGCAGCCTTCCAATATCCATGATCTTGCTTGACCATGAAAAAGAATCAAATAATCTTCCTCTCCAAATTACTAGAAACACTCAGCAGCTTAAAGTGACCTTCTACAGGGCAATGTTAAATTGGGCAGCCCTATTATAGAGGTGTCACTGTTATTAACTGCTGTGTAAAGTGCTATTTCTTCTTTTTGCCTACGTTTGACAAGGTACAGTATATAGTTCTCAAAACATACAAACCATAGAATCATTTTGGATTTTTAGTACTTTAACTAAACAAGATTTAGGTAAAAATGTTAATACATTATTTTTTTTTTATTAGAATGTAGAAGTATTAATGTTCGTAATCTGAAAAGTTTATTATAATTTAGGTAGTTAGTTGTCAAGTTAAAGAAAATCAAAATGAAAAATGAAAACAAGCAGTGATCAGAAGGAGTAACTGAACTGAGCAACTAAACTAAAACTTAAAAATACTTGATCAAAATAAAGAAACTATCAGTTTCACTATTTTTAGCAAAATTCTAAATAGAAATTATAATATGTGGTCTGCTGTGTGTGCAATAACATAAAGCTTTACGGACTACAGCAACGTATGAAAGTCTACACTAGAAATCTAGTCAACTTAGCTGTAGATCTGGGGAGCAAAGTGTATATAATCAACAGACAGATAAGGTGTAAGTAGTCATAACAGTTTTTACGCTTAGGCTATGTGCACACGTTCAGGTTTTTTCGTGTTAAAAACGCTATAAAACTCATTAAAAACACATACATTCTGCATCCTATCATTTAGAATGCATTCTGCATGTTTTGTGCACATGATGCGTTTTTTTCTGCGAAAAAACGCATCACGGTAAAAAAAGCAGCATGTTCATTAATTTTGCGGATTTTCTGCGTTTTCCCGCTATTCTATGCACTTGGGGAAAAAGCACCAAAAACGCACCAAAAACTCGTCAAAGACGCGTCAAAACGCATAAAAACGTGAAAAAAAAGCATGCAGATTTCTGGCAGAAATGTCCGTTTTTTGTCAGGAAAATTTCTGCAAGAAATCCTGACGTGTGCACATACCCTTACTAGGAATACATCTGACTGAATAAATGGAGGTCTCTGGCAGTACATGACATCGATCTTTCCCCAGAAACTTAATAGTTTCCTTAGGGTGGTTTCACACTTGCGTTTTTGTCTGCAGCGGTTTTTGCAAAAAAAATGCATGCGTTTTTTTCCCTATATTTAACATTGAAAAATTATGCGTTTTTTGGTGTACGCGTTTGCATGCGTTTTTGAACGCATGCTTTTTTTACTGCATGCGTTCATTTTCAGAAATGCAACTTGTAGTATTTTTGAGAGGCGTTTTTTGGACCAAAAAAAACGCATGCGTTTTCATGCATTTTTTGGGGGTCAAAAAATACATTGGAGTCAATGGGGACGCATGCGTTTTTTGTGCATGCGTTTTTTTGCGTTAAAAACGCATGTGTTTTTCTATTAAAAAAACAGAAAACACACTGATATGCCACCCCCCAACATAAAGGTGCTAAAGGGATCCTAACCCTTAACCCTACCCCTAACCCTAACCCTACCCCTAACCTTACCCCTAACCCTAAGGGATCCTCACCCTAACCCTACCCCTAACCCTACCCCTAACCCTAAGGGATCCTAACCCTAACCCTACCCCTACCCCTAACCCTAACCCTAAGGGATCCTAACCATAACCCTACCCCTAACCCTAACCCTACCCCTAGCCCTAACCCTAAGGGATCCTAACCCTACCCCTACCCCTAACCCTAACCCTAAACCCTTTAGGGTTAGGGTTAGGGGTAGGGTTAGGGTTAGGATCCCTTAGGGTTAGAGGTAGGGTTAGGGTTAGGGGTAGGGTTAGGGTTAGGATCCCTTAGGGTAAGAGGTAGGGTTAGGGGTAGGGTTAGGGTTAGGATCCCTTAGGGTTAGGGTTAGGGGTAGGGTTAGGGGTAGGGTTAGGGTTAGGATCCCTTAGGGTTAGAGGTAGGGTTAGGGTTAGGGTTAGGGGTAGGGTTAGGGTTAGGATCCCTTAGGGTTAGGGTTAGCGGTAGGATTAGGGTTAGGATCCCTTTAGGGTTAGGGTTACCCCTAACCCTAACCCTAACTATTTCTGTTTATAGTGGGTTTTTTACTTTATTTTGATGATTGGCAGCTGTCACACATTTCTCAGCATGCGTTTAAAAAACGCAAACGCATGAAAAAACGCATGCAAAAACGCATGCGTCAAAAAAACGCAGCGTTTGCACGCGTTTACATGCGTTTTTTCACCATGCGTTTTTTTTTGCGTTTTTTACCGCAAAAACGCACCCAAAAAAATGCAAATGTGAAACCAGCCTTAACCATTCCAGTCAATTTGGAGAAACTATAACAACAGTAAAAAAAAATGTAAATAGTTTTGAAGCAATGTTGTTCTCCCCATGTACGAAGAGTTTTTTTTAGCATAATTGGTATAATGTAGCTTTTCATTAATTGTTATTTTTTGATGAGTACATTCTTTTCATGAATTTTATACTGCTGCGATTATTTTTCACCTTCAACTAAAATCATGTGCATAATACTGCTAGTGGAGTTACTGTCCATTTTATTTATTATACTGTAATAACAAAGAAAAACTGTGTGCAGTGTCCATGATAGCATAATCTATCTATAAACACATCTAAGAAAAAAAATAGGAAAGATTTCAGGAAAATTATTTAACAAGATAATTTGGTCTCACGCTGATGCTCTATCTGTGTACAATTCTACATTTACAAAATATAGAAAATCAAGCGTACTCATTACTATGAATAGTAAATCATCTTTAGAATCAAACTGAAATAAGCTATTTTGAAAAATCTGGACCATCCAAGTGTGATAATGCTGTGTCTGGAACTTGCAAACTCTTCTTCAAAAATAATGTCACTGCTTATTCATAAAAGGCCATTTGGCTAATATGAAATTGCTTTACTGAACAAGATCACTGTTTTATTTGGAGTTAATGACTAATTGAAAGTACTGTAATACAATAATGCACAATATTTTTAACAGGTAAATTCATTCTACATTGTAGCAAACATAAAGTATGGAAGATAACTGAAAGTTTATTGTAGCCCATTATCTAACAACAAAATTAAATTATTCAAGCAGAAACATATTTATGTGTTCAACTTTTACTGATAATAAGTATGAGTACAATAAAATAAAAACAGTAACAATGATATGTTAACCCCTTCCCGACCCATGACGCTACGTAGGCATCATGAAAGTCGGTGCCAATCCGACCTGTGACGTGTTGTGAATTCTGTGGCAGAGCTCCCTCCTGTGGTCACAAGTGGTACTTCGGCTGATTCTCTCTATGAGCTTCTGTTGGTGGAGGAAAGTGGTACTGCGGCTTCTGAGTTTCCTTCCTCAGGTGATGTGGTGAAGTCGTTAGGTGCTGCTCTATTTAACTCCACCTAGTGCTTTGATCCTGGCCTCCAGTCAATGTTCTAGTATTGGACTTGCTTCCTCCTGGATCGTTCCTGTGGCCTGCTGCTCTGCATAGCTAAGTTTCGCTTGTGTTATTTTTGTTTGCTGTTTTTTCTGTCCAGCTTGCTTATTTGGTTTTTCTTGCTTGCTGGAAGCTCTGGGACGCAGAGGGTGTACCTCCGTGCCGTTAGTCGGTACGGAGGGTCTTTTTGCCCCCTTTGCGTGGTTGTTTGTAGGGTTTTGTGTTGACCGCAAAGTTACCTTTCCTATCCTCGCTCTGTTCAGAAAGTCGGACCTCACTTTGCTAAATCTATTTCATCTCTACGTTTGTCTTTTCATCTTAACTCACAGTCATTATATGTGGGGGGCTGCCTTTTCCTTTGGGGTATTTCTCTGAGGCAAGGTAGGCTTATTTTCTATCTTCAGGCTAGCTAGTTTCTCAGGCTGTGCCGAGTTGCATAGGGAGCGTTAGGCGCAATCCACGGCTGCCTCTAGTGTGGTTGGAGGGGATTAGGGATTGCGGTCAGCAGAGTTCCCACGTCTCAGAGCTCGTTCTATGTTTTTGGGTTTTGTCAGGTCACTGTATGTGCTCTGACTTCTATGTCCATTGTGGTACTGAATTACCTAATCATAACAGTACTGGAGGCCCAAAGTACTAATGATTCTCAATAGAGGGAAAAAAGAAGTTCTGAGACCATTTTTTTCTCTGCACTGTGTTTTGCCTTTTTTTCCCCTAGACATTTGGGTGGTTCAGGACACAGGTGTAGCGATGGACATTAAAGGTCTGTCTTCATGTGTGGATCAGCTCACGGCAAGAGTACAAAATATTCAAGACTTTGTGGTTCAGAATTCTATGTTAGAACCAAGAATTCCTATTCCTGATTTGTTTTTTGGAGATAGAACTAAATTTCTGAGTTTCAAAAATAATTGTAAACTATTTCTGGCTTTGAAACCTCGCTCCTCTGGTGACCCAGTTCAACAAGTTAGGATCATTATTTCTTTTTTACGTGGCGACCCTCAGGACTGGGCATTTTCTCTTGCGCCAGGAGATCCTGCATTATGTAATATTGATGCGTTTTTCCTGGCGCTCGGATTGCTGTACGATGAACCTAATTCGGTGGATCAGGCAGAGAAAAATTTACTGACTCTGTCAGGGTCAGGATGAGATAGAGGTATATTGTCAGAAATTTAGAAAGTGGTCCATGCTCACTCAATGGAATGAAGGTGCGCTCGCAGCTATTTTCAGAATGGGTCTCTCTGAAGCCCTTAAGGATGTCATGGTGGGATTTCCTATGCCTGCTGGTCTGAATGAGTCTATGTCTTTGGCCATTCAGATCGGTCGACGCTTGCGTGAGCGTAAATCTGTGCACCATTTGGCGGTATTATCTTAGCTTAAACCTGAGCCTATGCAGTGCGATAGGACTTTTACCAGAGTTGAACGGCAAGAACACAGACGTCAGAATGGGCTGTGTTTCTACTGTGGTGATTCCACTCATGCTATCTCTGATTGTCCTAAGCGCACTAAGCGGTTCGCTAGGTCTGCCACCATTGGTACGATACAGTCTAAATTTCTTTTGTCCGTTACCTTGATCTGCTCTTTGTCATCTTATTCTGTCATGGCATTTGTGGATTCAGGCGCTGCCCTGAATTTGATGGACTTGGAGTATGCTAGGCGTTGTGGGTTTTTCTTGGAGCCCTTGCAGTGTCCTATTCCATTGAGAGGAATTGATGCTACGCCTTTGGCCAAGAATAAGCCTCAGTATTGGACCCAGCTGACCATGTGCATGGCTCCTGCACATCTGGAGGTTATTCGCTTTCTGGTGTTGCATAATCTGGATGATGTGGTCGTGTTGGGGTTGCCATGGCTACAAGTCCATAATGCAGTATTAGATTGGAAATCCATGTCTGTGTCCAGCTGGGGTTGTCAGGGGGTACATGGTGATGTCCCATTTCTGTCTATTTCGTCATCCACCCCTTCTGAGGTCCCAGAGTTCTTGTCTGATTACCGGGATGTATTTGATGAGCCCAAGTCCGATACCCTACCTCCGCATAGGGATTGTGATTGTGCTATCGATTTGATTCCTGGTAGTAAATTCCCAAAAGGTCAACTGTTTAATTTATCTGTGCCTGAGCACGCCGCTATGCGGAGTTACGTGAAGGAGTCCTTGGAGAAGGGGCATATTCGCCCGTCATCGTCGCCATTGGGAGCGGGGTTCTTTTTTGTGGCCAAGAAGGATGGTTCGCTGAGACCTTGTATAGATTACCGCCTTCTAAATAAGATCACGGTTAAATTTCAGTACCACTTGCCGCTGTTATCTGATTTGTTTGCTCGGATTAAGGGGGCTAGTTGGTTCACCAAGATAGATCTTCGTGGTGCATATAATCTTGTGCGTATTAAGCGAGGCGATGAATGGAAAACTGCATTTAATACGCCCGAGGGCCATTTTGAGTACCTGGTTATGCCATTCGGACTTGCCAATGCTCCATCAGTGTTTCAGTCCTTTATGCATGACATCTTCCGAGAGTACCTGGATAAATTCCTGATTGTATACTTGGATGATATTTTGGTCTTCTCGGATGATTGGGAGTCTCATGTGAAGCAGGTCAGAACGGTGTTTCAGGTCCTGCGTGCTAATTCTTTGTATGTGAAGGGATCAAGGTGTCTCTTTGGTGTTCAGAAGGTTTCATTTTTGGGGTTCATTTTTTCCCCTTCTACTATCGAGATGGACCCTGTTAAGGTCCAGGCCATCCATGATTGGACTCAGCCGACATCTCTGAAAAGTCTGCAAAAGTTCCTGGGCTTTGCTAATTTTTATCGTCGCTTCATCTGCAATTTTTGTAGTATTGCTAAACCATTGACCGATTTGACCAAGAAGGGTGCTGATGTGGTCAATTGGTCTTCTGCTGCTGTGGAAGCTTTTCAAGAGTTGAAGCGTCGCTTTTCTTCTGCCCCTGTGTTGTGTCAACCAGATGTTTCGCTTCCGTTCCAGGTCGAGGTTGATGCTTCTGAGATTGGAGCAGGGGCTGTTTTGTCGCAGAGAAGTTCTGATTGCTCGGCGATGAAACCATGCGCCTTCTTTTCCAGGAAGTTTTCGCCTGCTGAGCGAAATTATGATGTTGGCAATCGAGAGTTGCTGGCCATGAAGTGGGCATTCGAGGAGTGGCGTCATTGGCTTGAAGGAGCTAAGCATCGCGTGGTGGTCTTGACTGATCATAAGAACTTGACTTATCTCGAGTCTGCCAAGCGGTTGAATCCTAGACAGGCTCGTTGGTCGCTGTTTCTCGCCCGTTTTGACTTTGTGATTTCGTACCTTCCGGGCTCTAAAAATGTGAAGGCGGATGCCCTGTCTAGGAGTTTTGTGCCCGACTCTCCGGGTTTGTCTGAGCCGGCGGGTATTCTCAAAGAGGGAGTAATTGTGTCTGCCATCTCCCCTGATTTGCGGCGGGTGCTGCAAAAATTTCAGGCTAATAAACCTGATCGTTGCCCAGCGGAGAAACTGTTTGTCCCTGATAGGTGGACGAATAAAGTTATCTCTGAGGTTCATTGTTCGGTGTTGGCTGGTCATCCTGGAATCTTTGGTACCAGAGAGTTAGTGGATAGATCCTTTTGGTGGCCATCTCTGTCGCGGGATGTGCGTTCTTTTGTGCAGTCCTGTGGGATTTGTGCTCGGGCTAAGCCCTGCTGTTCTCGTGCCAGTGGGTTGCTTTTGCCTTTGCCGGTCCCGAAGAGGCCTTGGACACATATCTCTATGGATTTTATTTCAGATCTTCCCGTCTCTCAAAAAATGTCAGTCATTTGGGTGGTCTGTGATCGCTTCTCTAAGATGGTCCATTTGGTACCCTTGTCTAAATTACCTTCCTCCTCTGATTTGGTGCCATTGTTCTTCCAGCATGTGGTTCGTTTACATGGCATTCCAGAGAATATCGTTTCTGACAGAGGTTCCCAGTTTGTTTCGAGGTTTTGGCGAGCCTTTTGTGCTAGGATGGGCATTGACTTGTCTTTTTCCTCGGCTTTCCATCCTCAGACTAATGGCCAGACCGAACGAACCAATCAGACCTTGGAAACATATCTGAGATGCTTTGTTTCTGCTGATCAGGATGACTGGGTGTCCTTTTTGCCTTTGGCTGAGTTTGCCCTTAATAATCGGGCCAGCTCGGCTACCTTGGTTTCGCCGTTTTTCTGCAACTCTGGGTTCCATCCTCGCTTCTCTTCAGGGCAGGTTGAGTCTTCGGACTGTACTGGTGTGGATACTGTGGTGGACAGGTTGCAGCAGATTTGGACTCATGTAGTGGACAATTTGACCTTGTCCCAGGAGAAGGCTCAACGTTTTGCTAATCGCAGACGCTGTGTGGGTCCCCGACTTCGTGTTGGGGATTTGGTTTGGTTGTCTTCTCGTCATATTCCTATGAAGGTTTCCTCTCCTAAGTTTAAACCTCGTTTCATTGGTCCGTATAGGATTTCTGAGGTTCTTAATCCTGTGTCTTTTCGTTTGACCCTTCCAGATTCTTTTTCCATCCATAACGTATTCCATAGGTAATTGTTGCGGAGATACGTGGCACCTATGGTTCCATCTGTTGATCCTCCTGCCCCGGTTTTGGTGGAGGGGGAGTTGGAGTATATTGTGGAGAAGATTTTGGATTCTCGTGTTTCAAGACGGAAACTCCAGTATCTGGTTAAGTGGAAGGGTTATGCTCAGGAAGATAATTCCTGGGTCTTTGCCTCTGATGTCCATGCTCCCGATCTTGTTCGTGCCTTTCATATGGCTCATCCTGGTCGTCCTGGGGGCTCTGGTGAGGGTTCGGTGACCCCTCCTCAAGGGGGGGGGTACTGTTGTGAATTCTGTGGCAGAGCTCCCTCCTGTGGTCACAAGTGGTACTTCGGCTGATTCTCTCTTTGAGCTTCCGTTGGTGGAGGAAAGTGGTACTGCGGCTTCTGAGTTTCCTTCCTCAGGTGATGTGGTGAAGTCGTTAGGTGCTGCTCTATTTAACTCCACCTAGTGCTTTGATCCTGGCCTCCAGTCAATGTTCTAGTATTGGACTTGCTTCCTCCTGGATCATTCCTGTGGCCTGCTGCTCTGCATAGCTAAGTTTCGCTTGTGTTATTTTTGCTTGCTGTTTTTTCTGTCCAGCTTGCTTATTTGGTTTTTCTTGCTTGCTGGAAGCTCTGGGACGCAGAGGGTGTACCTCCATGCAGTTAGTCGGTACGGAGGGTCTTTTTGCCCCCTTTGCGTGGTTGTTTGTAGGGTTTTGTGTTGACCGCAAAGTTACCTTTCCTATCCTCGCTCTGTTCAGAAAGTCGGGCCTCACTTTGCTAAATCTATTTCATCTCTACGTTTGTCTTTTCATCTTAACTCACAGTCATTATATGTGGGGGGCTGCCTTTTCCTTTGGGGTATTTCTCTGAGGAAAGGTAGGCTTATTTTCTATCTTCAGGCTAGCTAGTTTCTCAGGCTGTGCCGAGTTGCATAGGGAGCGTTAGGCGCAATCCACGGCTGCCTCTAGTGTGGTTGGAGAGGATTAGAGATTGCGGTCAGCAGAGTTCCCACGTCTCAGAGCTCGTTCTATGTTTTTGGGTTTTGTCAGGTCACTGTATGTGCTCTGACTTCTATGTCCATTGTGGTACTGAATTACCTAATCATAACAGTGACGCCTATGTGGCATCATGGAGGGATCGCGTCCCTGCCGATCGGGTGAAAGGGTTAACTCCAATTTCACCTGACCTACAGGGACAGGGGGAGTGGTAGTACAGCCCAGGGTGGTGGTTTCACTCCCCCGTGGCTACGATCGCTCTGATTGGCTGTTGAAAGTGAAACAGCCAATCAGAGCAATCTGTAATATTTCACCTATGAAAATTGGTGAAATATTACAATCCAGCCATGGCCGATGCTGCAATAGCATCAGCCATGGCTGGAGACCTCGATCTGGCCCCCCCTCCAACTGATGGCGGCGATCTGCAGCCACCATCACTGTTCCCTACCCCTCTGATCTGTCCGCCGCTGCACTCCTCTCCTCTCCGACCCTCCCCCATCCTCCCCTCCGCCCCCCGCTGTCCGATCACACCCCCCCATTCTTACCTAGTCCCGGTGTCCCTCACGGTGTTGCCGGTCTTCTCCCATGGGCGCTGCCATCTTGCAAAACGGTGGGCGCATGCGCAGTGCGACCGCCGAATCTGCCGGCCGGCAGATTCGTTCCTTGTACATTTTGATCGCTATGATAGCTTCTATCACCACGATCAAAATAAAAAAATTGTAAATAAACCACCCCTTTATCCCCCCATAGGTAGGGAAAATAATAAAATATAGAAAATATATTTATTTTTGTTTTTCCGTTAGGGGTAGGGTTGCACTTAGGGTTAGGGTTGCACTTAGGGTTGCACTTAGGGTTAGGGTTGCACTTAGGGTTGCACTTAGGGTTGCACTTAATGTTGCACTTAGGGTTAGGGTTGCACTTAGGGCTGGGGTTACACTTAGGGCTAGGGTTGCACTTAGGGTTACACTTAATGTTGCACTTAGGGTTAGGGTTGCACTTAGGGCTAGGGTTGCACTTAGGGCTGCACTTAGGGCTAGTGTTGCACTTAGGGTTAGGGTTGCACTTAGGGATATCGTTGCACTTAGGGTTGCACTTAGGGTTAGTGTTGCACTTAGGGCTAAGGTTGCACTTTGTGCTAGGTTTAGAATTAGGGTTAGAATTAGGGTTAGGGTTGCAATTAGGGTTAGAATTAGGCTATGTGCACATGGTGCGGATTTGGCTGCGGATCCGCAGCGGATTGGTCGCTGCGGATTCGTAGCAGTTTTTCATCACGTTTACATTACCATGTAAAACTATGGAAAACCAAATCTGCTGTGCCCATGGTGCAGAAAATACAGCGCGAAAACGCTGCATTGTATTTTCCACAGCATCTCAATTCTTTGTGCGGATTCCACAGCGTTTTACACCTGCTCCATAAAAGGAATCCGCAGGTGAAATCCACACAAAAAACACTAGAAACCCATGGTAAAGAGCAGTGCGTTTTACCTGCAGATTTTTCAAAGACGATGCGGAAAAATCCGCACACAAATCCGCAACGTGGGCACATAGCCTTAGGGTTAGGGCTGGAATTAGAGTTAGGGATGGAATTAGGGTTAAGACTAGGGTTAAGGGTGTGTTGGGGTTAGGGTTATGGTTAGGGTTGGGATTAGGGATAGGGGTGTGTTGGGGTTAGTGTTGGAGTTAGAATTGAGGGGTTTCCACTGTTTAGGCACATCAGGGGGTCTCCAAACGAGACATGGCGCCACCATTGATTCCAGCCAATCTTGCGTTGAAAAAGTCAAATTGTGCTCTCTCTCTTCCAAGTTCCGACGTGCACCCAAACAGTGGTTTACCCCCGCATATGGGGTATCAGCGTACTCAGGAGAAACTGGACAACAAATTTTGGGGTCCAATTTCTCCTGTTACCCTTGGGAAAATAAAAAATTGTGGGCTAAAATTTATTTTTGAGGAAAGAAAAATTATTTTTTATTTTCACGGCTCTGCATTATAAACTTCTGTGAAGCACTTGGGGGTTCAAAGTGCTCACGACACATCTAGATAAGTTCCTTGGGGGGTCTAGTTTCCAAAATGGGGTCACTTGTGGGGGGTTTCTACTGATTAGGCACATCAGGGGCTCTGCAAACGCAACGTGACGCCCGCAGAGCATCAAAGTCTGCATTTCAAAACGTCACTACTTCACTTCCGAGCCCCGGCATGTGCCCAAACAGTGGATTACTGCCACATATGGGGTATCAGCGCACTCAGGAGAAACTGGACAACAACTTTTGGGGTCCAATTTCTCCTGTTACCCTTGGAAAAACAAAAAAATACCGGGCTAAAAAATCATTTTTGAGGAAAGCAAAATTATTTTTTATTTTCACGGCTCTGCGTTATAAACTTCTGTGAAGCACTTGGGGGTTCTAAGTACTCACCACACATCTAAATTAGTTCTTTGGGAGGTCTATTTTCCAAAATGGGGTCACTTGTGGGGGAGCTCCAATGTTTAGACACAAAGGGGATCTCCAAACGTGACATGGTGTTCGCTAATGATTGGAACTAATTTTCCATTCAAAAAGCCAAATGCCTTCCCTTCCGAGCCCTGCTGTGCACCCAAACAGTGGTTTACCCCCACATATGGGGTATCAGCATACTCAGGACAAACTGGACAACAACATTTGGGGTCCAATTTCTCCTGTTACCCTTGGAAAAATAAAAAATTCCTGGCTAAAAAATCATTTTGAGGTAAGAAAATTTGTTTTTAATTTTCACGGCTCTGTGTTATAAACTTCTGTGAAGCACCTAGGGGTTTAAAGTGCTCGCTATGCATCTAGATAAGTTCCTTGGGGGGTCTAGTTTCCAAAATGGGGTCACTTGTGGGGGAGCTCCAATGTTTAGGCACACAGGGGTTCTCCAAACGCGACATGGTGTCCGCTAACGATTGGAGCTAATTTTCCATTCAAAAAGTCAAATGGCGCGCCTTCCCTTTCGAGCCTTGCCGTGCGCCCAAACAGTAGTTTACACCCACATATGAGATATTGGCGTACTCAGGAGAAATTGCTCAACAAATTATATGATCCATTTTATCCTTTTGCCCATGTTAAAATGAAAAAATTGAGGCTAAAACAAATTTTTTGTGAAAAAAAAAAAGTACTTTTTCATTTTTGCGGATCAATTTGTAAAGCACCTGAGGGTTTAAAGTGCTCACTATGCATCTAGATAAGTTCCTTGTGGTGTCTAGTTTCCAAAATTGGGTCACTTGTGGGGGAGCTCCAATGTTTTAGGCACACAGGGGCTCTCCAAACGCGACATGGTGTCCGCTAAAGATTGGAGCCAATTTTACATTAAAAAGTCAAATGGCACTCCTTCCCTTCCGAGCCCTGCCGTGTGCCCAAACAGTGATTAACCCCCACATATGAGGTATCAGCTTACTCAGGACAAATTGGACAACAATGTTTGTGGTCCATTTTCTTCTTTTACCCTTGGAAAAACAAAAAAATTGTTGCTAAATATGATTTTTGTGACTAAAAAGTTAAATGTTCATTTTTTCCTTCCATGTTGCTTCTGCTGCTGTGAAACACCTGAAGGGTTAATAAACTTCTTGAATGTGGTTTTGAGTACCTTGAGGGGTGCAGTTTTTAGAATGTTGTCAGTTTGGGTATTTTCAGCCATATAGAACCCTCAAACTGACTTCAAATGTGAGGTGGTCCCTAAAAAAATGGTTTTGTAAATTTTGTTGTAAAAATGAGAAATCACTGGTCAAATTTTAACCCTTATAACTTCCTAGCAAAAAAAAATTTTGTTTCCAAAATTGTGCTTATGTAAAGTAGACATGTGGGAAATGTTATTTATTAACTACTTTGTGTCACATAACTTTCTGGTTTAACAGAATAAAAATTCAAAATGTGAAAATTGTAAAATTTTCAAAATTTTCGCCAAATTTCCATTTTTTTCACAAATAAACGCAGAAATTATCAACCTAAATTTACCACTATAATGAAGCCCAATATGTCACGAAAAAACAATCTCAGAATCGCTAGGATACGTTGAAGCGTTCCTGAGTAGAGTTGAGCGACCTTGACCTTTTTAGAGTCGAGCCGGGTTTCGCGAAACCCGACTATCTCAAAAGACGGGTCGAGTGAAATCGGCCGATTATGGCGAAAAGTCGGGATCGACCGAAACACGAAACCCAATGCAAGTCAATGGGGCAGCATAGTCGGCAGTGAGTGGGGGCCAGGAAAACACCTAGAGTGCCCATTTTAATGTCAAAACCATCCATTCTTCTTAATGAAGCTTGTCAAGCGTAATTTACCTTATAATAATTGGAAGGCATTTGAAATTGGGGGTCATTTGGCTAAAGTTGTGTGGGGTAGGGCTGGTTCAAGTAATTAGTGGGCCCAGGAAATCTGGACCACGTCACGGCAGTGGAGCAGGGAGAGGTAACATAGTAACATAGTTAGGAAGGCCGAAAAAAGACATTTGTCCATCCAGTTCAGCCTATATTCCATCATAATAAATCCCCAGATCTACGTCCTTCTACAGAACCTAATAATTGTATGATACAATATTGTTCTGCTCCAGGAAGACATCCAGGCCTCTCTTGAACCCCTCGACTGAGTTCGCCATCACCACCTCCTCAGGCAAGCAATTCCAGATTCTCACTGCCCTAACAGTAAAGAATCCTCTTCTATGTTGGTGGAAAAACCTTCTCTCCTCCAGACGCAAAGAATGCCCCCTTGTGCCCGTCACCTTCCTTGGTATAAACAGATCCTCAGCGAGGTAAGTATTTCAACTTTGCAATTGCTGTGATCCTGAGCAAGCAGGGGGGGCCCACTTGTTGGCATTGGCACTGGCACAGGGCCCCTCAAAGTACAGCGGTGTATTTGCACGGCGGGGGCGCCTCCCACCGGCAGCAACACTTTTGCGTACTATGAGAGGCCCTGTGCCAGTGACGTCGCCAACTAGTATTCCTCCCCCCACCTGATGAAGGAACCTGCACTTTCATCTGCACCTTCCTCTTTGTCCCCGTGTAAGGTGGTATGGTATGCAGGAAGAGCAACCTGACTTTCAGCAGGGTCACAATGTTGTTGTGTAGCATGCACGGGGAATGTTGCGTTATGGGTCAATGTACCAGCAGACTCATCTATCACTGGCTGGGCAATGGGCACGATGAAGTGGAAACACAGATATAGGCCCAAAGAATAAAGTGGGCTAAATGCAGTTCAAAATTGGTAACACAGGAATAACCAGGGGGCATTGCAGTGGATGACAACTGGAATGAGAGGCTGACACAGAGAGTAGGGCCAAATCAGTAAGTAGTCGAAATGCAGTTCAAAATTGGCAACCGTAGTAAACAGGCGGCACAGCTTTGTTCAGTGGAGGAGAACAGCAAGGAGTGGCAGACACCGATAGTAGGCCCCAACCCAACTAGTAGGCCAAATGCAGTCTAACATTAACAACTACTTAACGAGAGCCTGAAAATGGAATTTCAGGACAGGAAACCAGGAGAACAGCAAGGAGTGGCAGACACCGATAGTAGGCCCCAAACCAACTAGTACGCCAAATGCAGTTGTTCCATTTAACCACAATTTAATGAGAGCCTGAAGATAGAAGCTCAGGAAAGGCAACCTGGGGAACACCTTGGAGTGTAACACACCATCTTTCTCCACCCCATACCCATTTTGTAGGCCTAATGCAGTGTACTTTTCTACAACTACTAAACGAGAGTCGGAAGACCGAAGCAATGGCAAGGAAACCTGGGGAACACCTTGGAGTGTAACACACCATCTCTCTCCACCCCATACCCAATTTGTAGGCCTAATGCAGTGTAGTTTCCAAGAACTACTAAACGAGAGCCGGAAGATCGAAGCTCAGGAAAGGCAACCTGGGGAACACCTTGGAGTGTAACACACCCTCTCTCTACACCCCATACCCAATTTGAAGGCCTAATGCAGTGTAGTTTCCAAGAACTACTAAACGAGAGCCGGAAGATCGAAGCTCAGGAAAGGCAACCTGGGGAACACCTTGGAGTGGAACACACCATCTCTCTACACCCCATACCCAATTTGAAGGCCTAATGCAGCGTAGTTTCCAACAACTACTAAACGAGAGCCGGAAGATCGAAGCTCAGGAAAGGCAACCTGGGGAACACCTTGGAGTGTAACACAACGTCTCTCTACACCACGGAAGGGCTGATTCTTAGGAAGGAAGGCTGTTGGAAATAAGCATTGCGCGTCCGAGGGTGATTATATTCTTATTAGGTATATACTCACCCTCGGACGCGCCCTTCTTTATTTGGAATGAATGTTTATTTGCAATGTGGTGTTGACTTTCTCTATTATTTTGGTAATTAATGATTTTATTATTTTCATTGTTTTGCATCTTCTCGGCAATAATATAAAGAAGACGCGACAGGACAACACTCGGTGGATGCCATATCTGTGTTTTCAATTTAAAAAACCTTTCAGTTAAATACTTGCAGGATAAAGTAATTGTAGATGGTGGCCATTTTTAGTACTGTACCAGATTTTAGTTGTGTGTTTGTTTTTAATGTTAAAATGTCTGCATTTGATATCTCACCAGTATTTTCTTTTTTATAAGCAAAATACTTTTTTTTTTATTTTATGATGTTGGTTCAAGGGGTACACGGGCAGCAGTAGACAGGTCAGTGGAGGCCTAGTGGAAGGAGGGACCGCAGACAGGCTTCGAAGCCCTAACATAATAAATTGGGCTGCCTGTAGGCAGTTTAAAATTGGTTCCAGGGGAACACGGGCAGCAGTAGACAGGTCAGTGGAGGCCTAGTGGAAGGAGGGACCGCAGACAGGCTTCGAAGCCCTAACATAATAAATTGGGCTGCCTGTAGGCAATTTAAAATTGGTTCCAGGGGAACACGGGCAGCAGTAGACAGGTAAGTGGAGGCCTAGTGGAAGGAGGGACCGCAGACAGGCTTCGAAGGCCTAACATAATAAAATGGGCTGGCTGTAGGCAATTTAAAATTGGTTCCAGGGGAACACGGGCAGCAGTAGACAGGTCAGTGGAGGCCTAGTGGAAGGAGGGACCGCAGACAGGCTTCGAAGGCCTAACATAATAAAATGGGCTGGCTGTAGGCAATTTAAAATTGGTTCCAGGGGAACACGGGCAGCAGTAGACAGGTAAGTGGAGGCCTAGTGGAAGGAGGGACCGCAGACAGGCTTCGAAGGCCTAACATAATAAATTGGGCTGCCTGTAGGCAATTTAAAATTGGTTCCAGGGGAACACGGGCAGCAGTAGACAGGTAAGTGGAGGCCTAGTGGAAGGAGGGACCGCAGACAGGCTTCGAAGGCCTAACGTAATAAAATGGGCTGGCTGTAGGCAATTTACAATTGGTTCCATGGGAACACGGGCAGCAGTAGACAGGTCAGTGGAGGCCTAGTGGAAGGAGTGACGGCAGACAGGCATCAAAGGCCTAACATCATAACATTGGGCTGTTGGCAATTTAAAATTGGTTCCAGGGGTACACGGGCAACAGTGGTCTGGTCAGTGGAAGTCTAGTGGAAGGAGTGACGGCAGACAGGCATCAAAGGCCTAACATAATAACATTTGGCTGTTGGCAATTTAAAATTGGTTCCAGGGGTACACGGGCAACAGTGGTCTGGTCAGTGGAAGTCTAGTGGAAGGAGTGACGGCAGACAGGCTAAGAAGGCCAAACATAACAAAATTGGGCTGGCTGTAGGCAAGTTTAAATTGGTTCCAGGGGAACACGGCCAGCAGTGGCCTGGTCAGTGTAGTAGTTGTAGAAAGAACGGACCGCAGACAGGCTTCGAAGGCCTAACATAACAAAAATGTCAAAACAATGGTATTGTCAGTGCCAGGCATTGAAGGATGTCAGCGCATAGACTAAACATTGGTGAAGCTGTGAGAGATAATTTTGCTAGTGGTAGAGCACTGTTTGAGCTGGGGGGGGAACTGTCTTGTGGCCGGCGGTACAGGCCCAGGGCCCCTCATATTACAATGGTGTGTCTGACGTTGGGTGCGCACCACCACCGCCAGAGACACTTTATTGTACTATGAGGGACCCAGTGGCAGTGCCGTCGACCAAAAGCGGGCACACCCACCTCTTCAGACAAACAGCACTCTCACGGGTGCTGGCGCAAAGTGGCGATACCATGGCCCCGTGTGGGGAGTTTGGCCATTTTGTTAGGAGTAAACATGTCGTATGCTGGACAATCAGGTGCAGAAAATTACGAGATTGGAAAAGTCATTCAGAAGAGTCCACAGGCAAGACCTTTTCATAGGAAAGTTAGGTGTCAGCCGGGCAAGGTGGGGCAAAAGATTTCGAAATCCAGTTGTGGTTCATTTTAATGAAGGTTAGATCATCTACATTTTGGGTAGCCAGACGAGTCCTTTTTTCAGTTAGTATTGAACCTGCAGCACTGAATACTCTTTCTGATAGGACACTAGCTGCCGGGCAAGCAAGCTCCTGCAATGCATATTCTGCCAATTCTGGCCAGGTGTCTAATTTGGATGCCCAGTAATCAAATGGGAATGACGGTTGAGGGAGAACGTCGATAAGGGATGAAAAATAGTTTGTAACCATACTGGACAAATGTTGTCTCCTGTCACTTTGAATTGATGCTGCAGTACCTGTCCTGTCTGCGGTCATAGCAAAATCACTCCACAACCTGGTCAGAAAACCCCTCTGGCCAACGCCACTTCTGATTTCTGCCCCTCTAACACCTCTGGTCTGCTGGTCCCTGGAGCTCGTGTGAGAACGATCACGGGCGCTGTGTGCAGGGAATGCCAGAAGCAAACGGTCAACAAGAGTTGATTGTTTTGTTGCTAATATTAGTTCCAAGTTCTCATGTGGCATAATATTTTGCAATTTGCCTTTATAGCGAGGATCAAGGAGGCAGGCCAACCAGTAATCGTCATCGTTCATCATTTTTGTAATGCGTGTGTCCCTTTTGAGGATACGCCAGGCATAATCCGCCATGTGGGCCAAAGTTCCAGTTGTCAAATCTGCGGTTGTGCTTGGTTGAGGGGCAGTTTCAGGCAAATCAACGTCACTTGTGTCCCTCAAAAAACCAGAACCCGCCCTTGCCACGCCACCAATTTCCAATGACCCCGGGAAAGCTTCCTCATTAAAAATATACTCATCCCCATCATCCTCCTCATCCTCCACCTCCTCTTCGCCCGCTACCTCGTCCTGTACACTGCCCTGACCAGACAATGGCTGACTGTCATCAAGGCTTTCCTCTTCCTCTGGTGCAGACGCCTGATCCTTTATGTGCGTCAAACTTTGCATCAGCAGACACATTAGGGGGATGCTCATGCTTATTATGGCGTTGTCTGCACTAACCAGCCGTGTGCATTCCTCAAAACACTGAAGGACTTGACACATGTCTTGAATCTTCGACCACTGCACACCTGACAACTCCATGTCTGCCATCCTACTGCCTGCCCGTGTATGTGTATTCTCCCACAAAAACATAACAGCCCGCCTCTGTTCGCACAGTCTCTGAAGCATGTGCAGTGTTGAGTTCCACTTTGTAACAACGTCTATGATTAGGTGATGCTGGGGAAGGTTCAAAGAACGCTGATAGGTCTGCATACGGCTGGAGTGTACAGGCGAACGGCAGATATGTGCGCAAAGTCCACGCACTTTGAGGAGCAGGTCGGATAACCCCGGATAACTTTTCAGGAAGCACTGCACCACCAGGTTTAAGGTGTGAGCCAGGCAAGGAATGTGTTTCAGTTGGGAAAGGGAGATGGCAGCCATGAAATTCCTTCCGTTATCACTCACTACCTTGCCTGCCTCAAGATCTACAGTGTCCAGCCACGACTGCGTTTCTTGCTGCAAGAACTCGGACAGAACTTCCGCGGTGTGTCTGTTGTCGCCCAAACACTTCATAGCCAATACAGCCTGCTGACGTTTGCCAGTAGCTGCCCCATAATGGGAGACCTGGTGTGCAACAGTGGCAGCTGCGTATGGAGTGGTTGTGCGACTGCGGTCTGTGGACGAGCTCTCGCTTCTGCAGGAGGACGAGGAGGAGGAGGAGGAGGAGGGGGTGCGAACGGCTACAGCCAACTGTTTCCTAGACCGTGGGCTAGGCAGAACTGTCCCAAACTTGCTGTCCCCTGTGGACCCTGAATCCACCACATTTACCCAGTGTGCCGTGATGGACACGTAACGTCCCTGGCCATGCCTACTGGTCCATGCATCTGTTGTCAGGTGCACCTTTGTGCTCACAGATTGCCTGAGTGCATGGACGATGCGCTCTTTAACATGCTGGTGGAGGGCTGGGATGGCTTTTCTGGAAAAAATGTGTCGACTGGGTAGCTCGTAGCGTGGTACAGCGTAGTCCATCAGGTCTTTGAAAGCTTCGCTTTCAACTAACCGGTAGGGCATCATCTCTAACGAGATTAGTCTAGCTATGTGGGCGTTCAAACCCTGTGTACGCGGATGCGAGGCTAAGTACTTCCTTTTTCTAACCATAGTCTCATGTAGGCTGAGCTGGACTGGAGAGCTGGAGATCGTGGAACTAGCGGGGGTGCCTGTGGACATGGCAGACTGAGAGATGGTGGGAGATGGTATTGTTGCCGCCGGTGCCCTAGATGCAGTGTTTCCTACTACGAAACTGGAGATTCCCTGACCCTGACTGCTTTGGCCTGGCAAAGAAACCTGCACAGATACTGCAGGTGGTGCAGAAAATGGTGGCCCTACACTGCCGGAAGAGATGTTGCGTTGATGAGTAGCTTCATTGGCCGAGGGTGCTACAACCTTAAGGGACGTTTGGTAGTTAGTCCAAGCTTGCAAATGCATGGTGGTTAAATGTCTATGCATGCAACTTGTATTGAGACTTTTCAGATTCTGCCCTCTGCTTAAGGTAGTTGAACATTTTTGACAGATTACTTTGTGCTGATCAATTGGATGTTGTTTAAAAAAATGCCAGACTGCACTCTTTCTAGCATCGGATACCTTTTCAGGCATTGCAGACTGAGCTTTAACCGGATGGCCACGCTGTCCTCCAACAGGTTTTGACTTTGCCAAGCGTTTTGGCCAAGATATGGGCCCGGCAGATGGAACCTGTTGCGATGTTGATGCCTGCTGCGGCCCCTCCTCCTCCGCTTCAGAACTGCTGCCGCCTGCACCCTGTTCCCCCAATGGCTGCCAATCGGGGTCAAGAACTGGGTCATCTATTACCTCTTCTTGTAGCTCGTGTGCAACTTCGTCTGTGTCACCGTGTCGGTCGGTGGTATAGCGTTCGTGATGGGGCAACATAGTCTCATCAGGGTCTGATTCTTGATCAGCACCCTGCGAGGGCAATGTTGTGGTCTGAGTCAAAGGACCAGCATAGTAGTCTGGCTGTGGCTGTGCATCAGTGCACTCCATGTCAGATTCAACTTGTAATGGGCATGGACTGTTAACTGCTTCACTTTCTAAGCCAGGGACGGTATGTGTAAAGAGCTCCATGGAGTAACCCGTTGTGTCGCCTGCTGCATTCTTCTCTGTTGTTGTTTTTGCTGAAGAGGACAAGGAAGCGACTTGTCCCTGACCGTGAACATCCACTAACGACGCGCTGCTTTTACTTTTACCAGTTTCACGAGAGGAGGCAAAAGAGCTAGAGGCTGAGTCAGCAAGATAAGCCAAAACTTGCTCTTGATGCTCCGGCTTTAAAAGCGGTTTTCCTACTCCCAGAAAAGGGAGGGTTCGAGGCCTTGTGTAGCCAGACGACGAACCTGGCTCCACAGCTCCAGACTTAGGTGCAATATTTTTTTTCCCACGACCACCTGATGCTCCACCACTACCACTACCCTCATTACCAGCTGACAATGAACGCCCCCGGCCACGACCTCTTCCACCAGACTTCCTCATTGTTTTAAAAACATTACCAAACGAACGGTATTTGTTGCTGTCACACAACTTACACGGTGAGCTATAACTTCAGTATGATTTAGCTACCCCTTTACAGGTGGGTGAGACCACAACGAAAATCAGCCACAATGTTACACACTCTGTTGTTGTTGGCAACAAATGAGATGGCACACACGCAGGACTGTCACTGAAGCGCAAATGTAAATATTTATCTCCCACTGATTTGTGTTTGTTTTTTTAAAAGGGAGACTTCAGAAAAAAAAAATTAAAAAAAAATTATTTTTTACAGAAGAATTTATAAAACAAATAAAATGAAATGATTGTTTCAGGGAGAATTTAGGAAAAAAAAAAAAAAAAGGCTTTGTAGGGCCCACTGAGTGAGAGAGGACGCACACAGGAGTCAGGAGTGGCACACAAGCCCAGAGGCCAATATTAATCTCCCACCGATTGATTTAGTGATTTTTTTTGGTAGATTTTGGAACCCAAATCAAGCAAAAAAATTAATAGGCTTTCTATGGCCCACAATTGGGGAGAGAGAGAAAGATGGCACACCCAGGAGTCAAGACTGGCACACAAGCAGAAGGGGCAATATGAATCTCCCACAGATTTTTTTTTTTTTTTTTTTTCAGGGAGACTTTAGAGAAAAGAAAATACAAAAAAAATGATTTTTTTTCAGGAATAATTTAGAAACCAAAGAAAATAAAATGATTTTTTCAGGGAGAATTTAGAAAACAAATAAAACAAAAAATAGGCTTTCTAGGGCCCACTGAGTGACAGATGACGCACACAGGAGTCAGGACTGGCACACAAGCCCAGAGGCCAATATTAATCTCCCATTTTTTTTTTTCCAGGGAAAATTTATAAACCCAATAAAAAAAATAATAATAAATAGGCTTTCTATGGCCCACTATCTGAGAGAGAGAGATGGCACGCTTAGGACTGGCACACAAGCCCAAAGGCCAATATTAATCTCCCACTGATTGATTGATTGATTTTTTCAGGTAGAATTATGAACCCAAATCAACCAAAAAAATAAATAGGCTTTCTATGGCCCACTATTTGTGAGAGAGATGGCACGCTCAGGACTGGCACACAAGCCCAGAGGCCAATATTAATCTCCCACTTTTTTTTTTTTCCAGGGAAAATTTATAAACCCAATAAAATAATAAAAAATAGGCTTTCTATGGCCCACTATCTGAGAGAGAGAGAGATGGCACGCTTAGGACTGGCACACAAGCCCAAAGGCCAATATTAATCTCCCACTGATTGATTTAATGATTTTTTCAGGTAGAATTTAGAACCCAAATCAAGCAAAAAAATAAATAGGCTTTCTATGGCCCACTGAGTGAGAGATGGCACACACAGGAGTAAGGAGTGGCACACAAGCCCTGAGGCCAATATTTTTCTCCCACTGATTGATTGATTGATTTTTTCTGGTAGAATTATGAACCCAAATCAAGCAAAAAAATAAATAGGCTTTCTATGGCCCACTATTTGTGAGAGAGATGGCACGCTCAGGACTGGCACACAAGCCCAGAGGCCAATATTAATCTCCCACTGATTGATTGATTGATTGATTTTTTCAGGTAGAATTATGAACCCAAATCAAGCAAAAAAATTAATAGGCTTTCTATGGCCCACTGAGTGAGAGATGGCACACACAGGAGTAAGGAGTGGCACACAAGCCCTGAGGCCAATATTTTTCTCCCACTGATTGATGTTGTGATTTTTTCTGGTAGATTTTGGAACCCAAATCAAGCAAAAAAATAAATAGGCTTTCTATGGCCCACTGAGTGAGAGATGACACAGACAGAGATGGCACTCTAGCAGAAATGTCAATCTTAATCTCCCACAAAAAAAAAAAAAAAAAAGGAACTGTCCTTCAATTACTATCTCCCTGCAGTAATCTCAGCCAGGTATGGCAGGCAGCAATAAGGAGTGGACTGATGCACAAATTAAATAAAAAGTGTGGACAAACAAACAAGATAGCTGTGCAGAAAGGAAGGAACAAGAGGATTTGTGCTTTGAAAAAAGCAGTTGGTTTGCACAGCGGCGTACACACAGCAATGCAGCTATCAGGGAGCCTTCTAGGGCAGCCCAATGAGCTACAGCGCTGAGGAAAAAAAAAAAAAAAAGGAGCTTCCACTGTCCCTGCACACCGAAGGTGGTGTTGGGCAGTGGAAATCGCTACAGCACAAGCGGTTTTGTGGTTAATGGACCCTGCCTAACGCTATCCCTGCTTCTGACGAAGCAGCAGCAACCTCTCCCTAAGCTCAGATCAGCAGCAGTAACATGGCGGTCGGCGGGAACTCCCCTTTATAGCCCCTGTGACGCCGCAGACAGCAAGCCAATCACTGCAATGCCCTTCTCTAAGATGGTGGGGACCAGGACCTATGTCATCACGCTGCCCACACTCTGCATTTACCTTCATTGGCTGAGAAATGGCGCTTTTCACGTCATTGAAACGCGACTTTGGCGCGAAAGTCGCGTACCGCATGGCCGACCACGCACAGGGGTCGGATCGGGTTTCATGAAACTCAACTTCACCAAAAGTCGGCGACTTTTGAAAATGTTCGACCCGTTTCGCTCAACCCTATTCCTGAGTTATTACCTCATAAGTGGACACTGGTCAGAATTGCAAAAAATGGCCAGGTCATTAAGGTCAAAATAGGCTGGGTCATGAAGGGGTTAAAACGATAACGACAATATTAATAAAATTTAAAATAGATTTCAATTAAATATCAAATGTATTTACATGCAAAAGACAAAATGGTAGATAAGAGTGGATCGTGTCAATGAGAATCAAATATGAGTCACATTTAATGAAATTCACAGGTCTTCGCACATTGAAACAATTCTGATTCCATTTGTACTAATTGCTAAAAAATGCACCTTTTTACACATTGCAGAATATTGAAAAAAAAAAACACAAAATTGAGCTTAACTTAAGATGGTATACATGCAGAGGTAAAACGCATGTTCAAAATGGCCACAAAACATTAAAACCTACAAGAGAAAAAAGTAAATGAAAATCCTGATATAACTAAGTAAAAAAGCAAAAATGCATTTAAATAACACAGTTTTTAGTAATACTGTTTTTTGATCAAAAAATAGCACAAAAGCCATCCCACCTCGTCACGGTAACTCTGATCGGGACAGTCCTAAACTATCTAATATTAAAACCTTACCATGAGTCAATGTTGACCTCAGTGTGAATAAGGGCAGATGAAAGGACTGAGCCCAAAAAGTGAAACACTAGACTAGGGAAGCCTTATATAGTTTCTAGCTCAGAAACAGGGAGGCCACACCCCGGATTGCACAGAATGCAACAATACACAGAAAGAAAAAAAACACAAAATTGAGCTTAACTTAAGATGGTATACATGCAGAGGTAAAACGCATGTTCAAAATGGCCACAAAACATTAAAACCTACAAGAGAAAAAAGTAAATGAAAATCCTGATATAACTAAGTAAAAAAGCAAAAATGCATTTAAATAACACAGAGTTTTTAGTAATACTGTTTTTTGATCAAAAAATAGCACAAAAGCCATCCCACCTCGTCACGGTAACTCTGATCGGGACAGTCCTAAACTATCTAATATTAAAACCTTACCATGAGTCAATGTTGACCTCAGTGTGAATAAGGGCAGATGAAAGGACTGAGCCCAAAAAGTGAAACACTAGACTAGGGAAGCCTTATATAGTTTCTAGCTCAGAAACAGGGAGGCCACACCCCGGATTGCACAGAATGCAACAATACACAGAAAAAAAAAACACAAAATTGAGCTTAACTTAAGATGGTATACATGCAGAGGTAAAACGCATGTTCAAAATGGCCACAAAACATTAAAACCTACAAGAGAAAAAAGTAAATGAAAATCCTGATATAACTAAGTAAAAAAGCAAAAATGCATTTAAATAACACAGAGTTTTTAGTAATACTGTTTTTTGATCAAAAAATAGCACAAAAGCCATCCCACCTCGTCACGGTAACTCTGATCGGGACAGTCCTAAACTATCTAATATTAAAACCTTACCATGAGTCAATGTTGACCTCAGTGTGAATAAGGGCAGATGAAAGGACTGAGCCCAAAAAGTGAAACACTAGACTAGGGAAGCCTTATATAGTTTCTAGCTCAGAAACAGGGAGGCCACACCCCGGATTGCACAGAATGCAACAATACACAGAAAAAAAAAAACACAAAATTGAGCTTAACTTAAGATGGTATACATGCAGAGGTAAAACGCATGTTCAAAATGGCCACAAAACATTAAAACCTACAAGAGAAAAAAGTAAATGAAAATCCTGATATAACTAAGTAAAAAAGCAAAAATGCATTTAAATAACACAGAGTTTTTAGTAATACTGTTTTTTGATCAAAAAATAGCACAAAAGCCATCCCACCTCGTCACGGTAACTCTGATCGGGACAGTCCTAAACTATCTAATATTAAAACCTTACCATGAGTCAATGTTGACCTCAGTGTGAATAAGGGCAGATGAAAGGACTGAGCCCAAAAAGTGAAACACTAGACTAGGGAAGCCTTATATAGTTTCTAGCTCAGAAACAGGGAGGCCACACCCCGGATTGCACAGAATGCAACAATACACAGAAAAAAAAAACACAAAATTGAGCTTAACTTAAGATGGTATACATGCAGAGGTAAAACGCATGTTCAAAATGGCCACAAAACATTAAAACCTACAAGAGAAAAAAGTAAATGAAATTGAAACGCGACTTTGGCGCGAAAGTCGCGTACCGCATGGCCGACCACGCACAGGGGTCGGATCGGGTTTCATGAAACTCAACTTCACCAAAAGTCGGCGACTTTTGAAAATGTTCGACCCGTTTCGCTCAACCCTATTCCTGAGTTATTACCTCATAAGTGGACACTGGTCAGAATTGCAAAAAATGGCCAGGTCATTAAGGTCAAAATAGGCTGGGTCATGAAGGGGTTAAAACGATAACGACAATATTAATAAAATTTAAAATAGATTTCAATTAAATATCAAATGTATTTACATGCAAAAGACAAAATGGTAGATAAGAGTGGATCGTGTCAATGAGAATCAAATATGAGTCACATTTAATGAAATTCACAGGTCTTCGCACATTGAAACAATTCTGATTCCATTTGTACTAATTGCTAAAAAATGCACCTTTTTACACATTGCAGAATATTGCATCATCCAAAGAAAGTAGACATGGCCTCAGGAGTGATTGTGTAGGCTTCCCAATAATGCTTTGCAGCTATCATATCATGTTATATTGCTGCCAAAAAGGAGGGTCTATAGTAGCTTTAATAAGAGCATAGACAGGTAGTACAGTATTCTATTTAGGGTGATTTAGAATAGTGAAAAAGTGTCTAAGCTCAAGGTTCTCCAATAGAATCATAGAATGTTAACCCATTTCTGACATTAGACGTACTATCCCGTCGAGGTGGGGTGGGCCCCTATCACCACCGACGGGATAGTACATCATACGCAATCGGCCGCGCTCACGGGGGAAGCGCGGCCAATCGCGGCCGGGTGTCAGCTGCCTATCGCAGCTGACATCCGGCACTATGTGCCAGGAGTGGTCACGGACTGCTCCCGCCACATTAACCCCCAACACACTGCGATCAAACATAATCGCGATGTGTCGTCGGTGCAGGGAAGCATCATGCAGGGAGGGGGCTCTCTGCGGGCTTCCTGAGCCCCCCGCAGCAACGCGATTAGGGTTAGGGTTTCAATTATAATTGGGGGGTTTCCACTGTTTAGGCACATCAGGGGCTCTCCAAACGCGACATGGCGTCCGATCTCAATTCCAGCCAATTCTGCGTTGAAAAAGTAAAACAGTGCTCCTTCCCTTCCGAGCTCTCCCGTGTGCCCAAACAGGGGTTTACCCCAACATATGCAGTATCAGCGTACTCAGGACAAATAGGACAACAACTTTTGGGGTCCAATTTCTCCTGTTACCCTTGGGAAAATACAAAACTGGGGGCTAAAAAAACATTTTTGTGGGAAAAAAAAGATTTTTTTATTTTCTGTTATAAACTGTAGTGAAACACTTGGGGGTTCAACGTACTCAGGACAAATTGGACAACAAATTTCTCCTTTTACCCTCGGGAAAATACAAAACTGGGGGCTAAAAAATAATTTTTAGGGGAAAATTTTTTTTTTTTAATTTTCAAGGCTCTGCGTTACAAATTGTAGTGAAACAATTGGGGGTTCAAAGCTCTCACAACACATCGAGATAAGTTCCTTAGGGGGTCTAGTTTCCAAAATGGTGTCACGTGTGGGGGGTTTCTACTGTTTAGGTACATTAGGGGCTCTGCAAACGCAATGTGACACCTGCAGACCATTCCATCTAAGTCTGCATTCCAAATCGAGCTCCTTCCCTTCCGAGCCCTCCCATGCACCCAAACGTTGGTTCCCCCCACATATGGGGTATCGGCACACTCAGGACTAATTGGACAACAAATTATGGAGTCCAATTTCTCCTGTTACCCTCGGGAAAATACAAAACCGGGGGCTAAAAAATCATTTTTGTGGGAAAAAATTTTTGTTTTATTTTTACGGCTCTGCATTATATACTTCTGTGAAGCCCTTGGTGGGTCAAAGCGCTCACCACACATCTAGATAAGTTCCTTATGGGGTCTACTTTCCAAAATGGTGTCACTTGTGGGGGGTTTCTACTGTTTAGGTACATTACAGGCTCTGCAAATGCAACGTGACACCTGCAGACCATTCCATCTACGTCTGCATTCCAAATGGCGCTCCTTCCCTTCCAAGCCCTCCCATTTGCCCAAAACAGTGGTTCCCCCCACATATGGTGTATCATCGCACTCAGGACAAATTGGGCAACAAATTTTGGGCTCCAATTTCTCCTCTTATCCTCGGGAAAATACAAAACTGGGGGCTAAAAAAATAATTTTTGTGGGAAAAAATGTTTGTTTTATTTTTACGGCTCTGCATTATAAACTTCTGTGAAGCCCTTGGTGGGTCAAAGCACTCAAAACACATCTAGATAAGTTCCTTAGGGGGTCTACTTTACAAAATTGTGTCACTTGTGGGGGGTTTCAATGTTTAGACACATCAGTGGCTCTCCAAATGCAACATGGCGTCCCATCTTAATTCCTGTCAATTTTGCATTGAAAAGTCAAACGGCGCTCCTTCCCTTCCGAGCTCTCCCATGTGCCCAAACAGTGGTTTACCCCCACATATGGGGTATCAGCGTACTCAGGACAAATTGTACAACAACTATTGGTGTCCAATTTCTTCTATTACCCTTGGGAAAATAAAAAATTGGGGGCGAAAAGATAATTTTTGTTTAAAAATATGATTTTTTATTTTTATGGTTCTGCATTATAAACTTCTGTGAAGCACTTGGTGGGTCAAAGTGCTCACCACACCTCTAGATAAGTTCCCTAGGGGGTCTACTTTCCAAAATGGTGTCACTTGTGGAGGGTTTCAATGTTTAGGCACATCAGGGGCTCTCCAAACGCAACATGGTGTCCCATCTCGATTCCAGTCAATTTTGCATTGAAAAGTCAAATGGCGCTCCTTCGTTTCCGAGCTCTGTCATGCGCCCAAACAGTGGTTTACCCCCACATATGGGGTATCAGTGTACTCAGGACAAATTGTACAACAACTTTTTGGGTACATTTTATCCTGTTACCCTTGGTAAAATAAAACAAATTGGAGCTGAATTAAATTTTTTGTGAAAAAAGTTAAATGTTGATTTTTATTTAAACATTCCAAAAATTCCTGTGAAGCACCAGAAGAGTTAATAAACTTCTTGAATATGGTTTTGAGCACCTTGAGGGGTGCAGTTTTTAGAATGGTGTCACACTTGGGTATTTTCTATCATATAGACCCCTCAAAATGACTTCAAATGAGATGTGGTCCCTAAAAAAAAAAATGGTGTTGTAAAAATCAGAAATTGCTGGTCAACTTTTAACCCTTATAACTCCCTAACAAAAAAATATTTTGGTTCCAAAATTGTGCTGATGTAAAGTAGACATGTGGGAAATGTTACTTTACTATTAAGTATTTTGTGTGACATATCGCTGTGATTTAATTGCATAAAAATTCAAATTTGGAAAATTGCAAAATTGTCATAATTTTTGCCAAATTTCCGTTTTTTTCACAAATAAACACAAATACTATCAAAGAATTTTTACCACTAATATGAAGTACAATATGTCACGAGAAAACCATGTCAGAATCACTGGGATCCATTGAAGCGTTCCAGAGTTATAACCTCATAAAGGGACAGTGGTCAGAATTGTAAAAATTGGCCCGGTCATTAACGTGCAAACCACCCTTGGGGGTAAAGGGGTTAAAGTTGGAAGGGACCTCAAGGGTCATCATGACCAATCTCCTTTTCAATGCAGAGCATGTATCACTAAACCATCTCAGACAGATGTCTGTCCAGCCTCTGTTGGATGACTTTTATTGAAGGAGAACTCACCACTTCTCATGGCAGCCTGTTCCACTCATTGAAATAGTTATAATTAGCACACTCCAAAGGATGTGATGCAAAAGGGGTATTTAATATACATTCAGTAGTCAGAAATGTTTCAGTCTGCAAAGACATTCATCAGTGTGCTACAGAAAAATAAAATAAATATAAATGTGCATAAACATACAAGTAAAGAAACAAAAGTATATACATCAGAAAAATGGTCATAAATGGTACTGAGAAAACAACCGTATAATGATACCTACAACATCATAAGCTCAAAAAAGTGCAAAAATGTACATAGGGACATTATAGGACTACTGTCAATGTGGCTGTGCGGAGATAGACATGTGAATGAAGGGTCTGTATGAAAGGATTTCATACCTAAATGTAGCGAGAGTAGTACATATAGTGGAAACCCAATAGGAAATAATTTGCATCTAAAGTGAAGGAAATGATGCAAAATGAAGAGGTACATAATGCCCGTGTATAGAAGGCGTGCATAACTAGAACCGTACCTACCAAGAATGAGGATACAGTAAATATGCTGAGAAAATATTGTATGGCTGGACGGTCTGGGAAGAGAGATATGCACCATTAAGTATAAATGGGAGCTGCCTGACAGGCACAAAAGGCGCTCACTACCAGAGAGGAGTGTGTGTTGTGCCATATAATAACTTACCCGGCCGTCGTTTTCTCTGACCTTGCTCCAGTTTTTCAATTTTTTTTTTTAATGTGGTTCACAGAACTGTACACAGTATTCCAGATGATGCCTGACCAAGGAAGGGTAGATGAAGAAAGTTACTTCAAGTGATCTAGACTCTATGCTTCTTTTAATACATCCTAGAACTGTGTTTGCCTTTTTTGCTTCGGCATCACACTGTTAACTCATGTGTAGTCTGTGATCTATCAGTATACCCAGGTCTTTTTTCACACTTGCAGTTGCTTAGTTCTATTCTGTAGATGTAATTTTTATTTTTCCTGCCCAGGAGTGGAATCTTTCATTTATTCCTGCTAAATACCATTCTCTTAGTTGCTGCTCATTGTTCAAGCTTATCTTGAACTGGAGTCTCTGGGTAGTGGGGAGCCAGTAAATAAAATCATATAGGATATGATATATATTTTATTTAGACTTATTAAAAATCCACCAATAGTTGGTTCACACAACAAACAAACACACTGTGAAAAATAAACAAATGAAACCTTGGTGTATGCTAGGAATCCCTAGTGTTGTGCCTATGCTCACAACTTCCTGATGGCGGGTGTTAAAACCCCAGGCGGAGCATTCTCGTGCTCCTGCTACATGATGACTGCTTCTAAGATCCTGAGATAGACCCTACAGACAATAAATTGTCCCCATATATCATAAGAGGACCCTAATACTAGACACAGGACACACCTACGACTAGTGGGGAGCCAGTGAAGGGATTGACTGAGGGGAAAGGCTGGGGAATAGTAGGGGTATAAGTGGATTAGTTTAGCAGCTGAGTTTAAAATAGATTAGATGATTGGAGCAGGAGGTTGCAGTAGTCAAGGAGGGAGATGATGAGTGCGTGGACTAGGGATTTTGCAGATTCTTAGTTGAGGAATGTACGGATCAGGGAAATATTTTTGAGTTGAAGTCGGCAGGAAGTGGAAAAGTCTTGAATATGTGGCTTGAAGGTTGTTGGATGTTGTGAAGTCACCATCCAACAACTGTTATGAGGGACAGTCTACTTTGGTGAGATTGCACCAGCTTTTTTATCTTGAGCACTGTTTTGAGGTGGGAGAAGATGTCATTTTTGTGAGTGGCTGCAGAAGACCATTGAACGAGGCTAAAAGAGGAAGTGAGAGACAGAAGTTTAGTGACTGCTGAGAAGGAAGTGTCAATGGGGATGTTGAAGTTACCCATGATGATAGTGGGGATGTCAGTGGAGAGAAAATGAAGTAACCAGGTGGTGAAGTGGTAGAAAAAGGTGGTGCGTAGCCCTGGGGGGTGGTAAATGACAGCCAGTTGGAGGTCGGAAGGTGAGTAGATGCACACAGAGTGCACCTCAAAGGAAGTGAGGGTAACACATAGTAGCTGTGAGATTTGAGTGAAGGAACAGTTATCTGACAGGAGAAAACCAACTCCTCCGCCATGCTTGCTGGTGGGGCAGGGGATATAGGAAAGGTGGAATCCACCACAAGAAAGTGCAGCTGGAGAGACTGTTTCAGAGGGGATGAGTCAGGTTTACATGATGGCGAGGAAGGGAAGTTAGTAATAAAAAGATCATAGGTATAGGAAAGTTTGTTGCAGACAGAGCTAGTTTTCCATAGAGCTCTTGTTAGTGGGACTGGGGAATCGGGGCTGGTTGAATGGGTGTAAGGTTGGAGAAGTTATGGAAAGTTGTAATAGATCATGTATGGAAGGTAGAAATGACAGTGGGGATTTGGTGAGGAGGGCCAGGATTGGAGAAATATCACTGGCAGTGAGGAGGAGCAGAGAAAGTGATAGCATGTGGGGGCAGGAGAGGACATGAGGTGGCTATCTGTGTTTGGAGACAGGATTATATGTTGGGGAACTGATCTAAGGAGGAGGTTGAGAAGGATGGGGAGGATGGAGGAAGAGATGACCAGATTCTTACTAGGTGTAGGAATTAGGGGGTTAGTAGAAAGTGAAGGATTATAGTGATGAGAGTGAAAACAAACGGAAACATTATTTACTGTGATTGTCTATTCAGTTACCTTCAGTTCCCTTCTGGTTCAATTCTGGATTAATTCATAGCTCCACACTTCAGTGTTGCACTTGCTTGGTACATGCTGCACGTCAGTCTTTGCAGAGGTATTGTTTGCAATAACCTTGCTAGAAAATGCATATGAAGTTATTTTAGATTTGAAAAGTCTCATAATTATAAGCATGTGTATTGTTGTGGTACTCGCCTCCTTGCCACCTTTGTAATTACATCAATGAAGTTTGTAGTTAGTGAAATTTTGTGCTTGGCTGGCTAATATTACTGTGACACTGGTGACTACTCATGGCTAAGCTGTGAGGCTGGGTAGTCTAGAGATCCGAGGTCAAAAGCCAAGAGAGTACATCACAGACAGAGGGGTGAAGTGAAGGCAGAAACAGTCCAAGTTCAATATTCCAAGAAGGTAGTGGATCATGACAAAAGGGCTGGGCAAATGGATGGTCAAGACAAATCCTATGTCGAGAAACAAAGATCAGAATACTAGACCAGGAGCACAGAGCAAGCACACACCTCATAAGCAAAGCTACATTTGGCAGCAACCAAAGGCAAATAGCTTGTTAAATAGTCAGGTATTTACTCTGGACAAGAACCACATGGATGAAGCCCCGACATACCTTGGTCCCAATTAGATAGCTAAAATGTCACTTAAGACACTGACAGCTCAGCATGCCCCAGCATCCAATTGGATGACGGAGGTGTCCATCACCATACTGATAGCTCAGCATGCCATATTCCTAGATTGGATGGCAGAACTATCATTCATTGTATCCAGATGCCCGGATTTTAGAAATCGGGAAAATTACTCCATTTTGATATGACATTTAAAGGACTAATATATCATGAGGCAAATTTTAAAACAAGGTTTTACTGCATATGGAAATGCAGTTATTTGTGGGAAATGTATCAAAGTGTTGCATAAACTTTTATAAATGTGATATACATTTACATATAACAGTTGTATAGCAAATTCTGTCACAAGATGATTTTTCATCTTTAAAAAATAAAAACAAAACACAATTTATAAATTTAGCTTATGCTTTTTTTGCATAGACAGCTAACTGACTTTGCTGCCATTTTACTTCCACTTTTTAAAACTAGTAAGAGTAGCATAAAATAGCAAACAATAGCAATGTTATATACAAAAAAAATCAGATTGTGACAATATTTGTTATGTTTTGACACCAAATACAGATGATCTTTTAAAATAAATTGACCCCTTTGAATCTCAAATTATATCTCAACTTCATTTTTCCCTCATGCACACTCAGAAATAGTTGAAAGGCAATTACAGTGTTAATAAGCTATATCGTAAGTGAGGTTCAAGCGCTGTTAAGGCAATTACGCAATGGAATATGAAATGTAACTGTTAATACAGTGATGTAGCCTTAGTATTCAGCATGTGAGAAAAGTATTTTTGCACCTTCTATATGTAGAGTAAGGCTACTGTCCCATGATGAGCTTTTGGTATGTTCTTGAGGATGTGTATTTTGCTGCCTCAAAAATGCAGTCTTATAATTTTAGCAAAGTGCATGGGATTTATAGAAATCTTATGCCCACTCTATTTTCATCTTACTCAGCATAAACTCATCTGCGCTGCGTATTTCAAATCCGCAGAATGTCAATTTCTCTTACGGGTGCTCTTACCTTTCCGTGCAGATTTTCACCCATGGACATACATTAAATGAGGAAAATCTGCTTGAAAAACGCACTTGCATTTTTGGTGCCTTTACGCTGAGGAAACACATTATACACACATGCAATCCACAATTAAAGGGACTCTGTCACCTGAATTTGGCGGGACTGGTTTTGGGTCATATGGGCGGAGTTTTCGGGTGTTTGATTCACCCTTTCCTTACCCGCTGGCTGCATGCTGGCTGCAATATTGGATTGAAGTTCATTCTCTGTCCTCCATAGTACACGCCTGCGCAAAGCAATCTTGCCTTGTGCAGGCATGTACTACTGAGGACAGAGAATGAACTTCAATCCAATATTGCAGCCAGCATGCAGCCAGCGGGTAAGGAAAGGGTGAATCAAACACCTGAAAACTCCGCCCATATGACCCAAAACCAGTCCCGCCAAATTCAGGTGACAGGTTCCCTTTAAGTATATCAATAAAAGTTTGTCAAAGTGAAATACCAATAAGTATTAAAAAACAAAGCAGCTTTATTTAAAGCATCACACGCAGCCTCAAAAATGCAATAAAATTGATTGTTTAAAAATAATGAAAAACTTCAATTAAACTAATATAAATTATAGGCACAGAAATGGTGCAACTATTTGGCAGTATTAAAAACTTACCAAAAGCTCAATGTGATGGGAACATAGCTTTAAAGGGACACTGTCACCTGAATTTGGAGGGAACAATCTTCAGCCATGGAGGCAGGGTTTTTGGGTGTTTGATTCACCCTTTCCTTACCCGCTGGCTGCATGCTGGCTGCAATATTAGATTGAAGTTCATTCTCTGTCCTCCATAGTACACGCCTGCGCAAGGCAAGATTACCTTGCGCAGGCGTGTACTACGGAGGACAGAGAATGAACTTCAATCCAATATTGCAGCCAGCATGCAGCCAGCGGGTAAGGAAAGGGTGAATCAAAAACCCAAAAACCCCGCCCCTATGGCTGAAGATTGTTCCCTCCAAATTCAGGTGACAGTGTCCCTTTAAGTTTTCAGAAAATGCAGAGTGAGGTAAAAAAATAAAAACATCAATATTCACCTCTCTACTCTGATGCTCTCAGGTCACCTCATAGTCTCTAGAGATGTCATTGCTGCAATAAGTTGTATAGAATGGCGCAGTACTGAGCACCATTGCAAACGGAGTGGTGGGGGATTATTGAGGTGAAAAAATTTTATTTCTACCAAATTCTGGAACTTGAAAAACAAATTTTTTCCCAGACAACCCATTTGATTATATGCCCTTGGCTGTTAAGTTGCAATGAACTCCTAAGTAAATTCTTGTTTCCACTTCGAGATGCCATAGGCATGTTTATCTTTATATGTTTATCCACCGGGCAGTTTTGATTCATCCACCTATGGGTCTAATATATTCAGAATTGCAGCATCGCTGCCATATTGGTTGATTGGCTGCAGGTAATGATCTCATTATCTGAACTCATTCTAAACAGATTGGTTGTCAAATCAATTTTATAAAATTATTCCTTTATAATCCATCATAAGACAAACAAATATCATCAATCACATTGAATAGACACGTTTGTATAGTGCGTTCCTGTAAATCACGCCAATGTGACATTGGCACATAATCTAATTTAGTGTATTTCCCACGTAGTATATGCAATATGGCTAGGTTTTATTTCAATTTGCATACAACAGACACATGGAAATATATGCTGTGATTTATTTCAGTAGACAAAAATGAAGCTGAGAGAGATGAGGTAAGTAATGGTATTCATCAATGAGGCTTAGGTACCTGACAGGTCTACAAAATGTGTTTCATTATTCCTGTATAAGCTTAGGCAGTATTTTCCATAAACATACAGTACTTCCGGGCTTAGTCAGCATGAGTTATATACGAACACTGTCAACTGATTGATGCATTTACTACTGGCCAAAGAGATAATAAACATCATAGAGAGAATCCATTATGCTTTAATGATAAGAAGACTCACAGTAAACAATTATTAAAAAGGGGCATTGCACCTACCGTATGAATCTTAAGTTACAAAAACTTTGTGCTGAATTTATCACTAAAAATGTGTCTGAGATACAGAGCAGACAGGATGAGCAGAGCAACAAATATCCTACAAAATTGTTTCATTGGAGCAATCACTTCTTTTGAACCCACTTCCGGAAGCACAGATCAACAATTTAGCCTATTCTGCCAGAAATAAATCTCAAAACAAAGAAAATTAGCATAGTAATATAGTCCCATTAAAATGTAAATCAAGACTTTTACCAGCAATTTGTTATATGGCGATCTACCATGTGACCAGAAACGGGCAAATATTTGTGCAGGATGCTGATGACAATTATGCCTACTGTGCTGCCTCTATCTAGCAGCCATTATTCGTTGCTTAATGTTGCATACTTATTCACACGCAATCATACTGCCCATTCGGTGCTAGCATACATTAGCCATACATTAGCCATCAAGCAATGAAGCAGATCAATTTGCGGAGAATCAAATTCAAGTGGAATTTCCTGAAAGTTGTAGTTCCAAACAAATGTGAACACACTGAAATCTGATTAAAAAAACCATATACATGCATTTTACTCACAAGACTGATGACTCGGTGATCATGTTAATGACGTCAGGCAAGGCTTGCACTGGCTTCTCTATGATGTCCTGCAGCAATCAGTTCATGTGGTCAAGCACAACAAATCAGTGGGAAAATCACAGCCGGTATAAAAACAGGGATCGGCTAAGGAACTCCATTTTATGCCTGTACTGTGTACAGTATATGGACAGACTGTGATTGTGGTGTACTCTTTTTGTGTTGATGCACCTGATTGAAAATGAGAGTGCATCCTGAATTCTGTTCAAGTGACATCTTGACATCCCCTTCTCAAACTACCACAGGGCACATAGTTGATTGCACACACTACCCTCATTATTTTCACTTATGCTAGGCATAGTGATGCCAAGCAGCACACTACTTTTTATTTGCATGTTTGTTACCTTTACATGGACAACCAGAGCAATCTTTACATTTCATTAAAATAGTTTTTTTTAGCCTATTTCCTATAATATATAGTGTGAAAAATATGCAAACAGAGAATAAGTTTCACCTCTATGAATTGTATTCTATAAGATTTAATTATCTTCAAAATGTACTATGTAATTATGTTACATATAAAATAAGATATATCAAGGGTAAATGATATATTCTGTACTAGACTATGTGTGCTAAAGAAAGAAGTTTTTGTTGAAGAACACACTGTTCTAGACACTAAAATAATGCGTGATTACTAATAGACAAATTGTGCTTGGCAAAGAAATGGTTGCAGCCCACTGCTTCCTATAAATAAGCATTCTAAACAACAATGGAATATTTTGTGCTACTGTCTAAAACCTAAAGTCACACAAAAATAAGATAACTACATCTAGTTAATGCTATTTTGAATTATGTTGAAATGAAAGTTTAATTTTCAAAAACAGAAACTGCTTTCTAGATTAGTTTTTTAAACAATTCTTTTGCAATTTGTTTTTAATTCTTATTCTATATTATAATAAAACATACAATTTTTGAATGAACAATTCATAGAAACTACTACATACTGTCAGCTTTTTTGAATATGAAAATCTTCAAAATATTTGCCACAGTAAGCAAATATAATTTCCTAAAATTTTGGATTAAACAAATCTGTTATTTTGCTGGTTTTTTTTTGGGGGGGGCTAGGAAAGGGGTTAAAAAATGTATTTAGGACTATACCCATATGACCTAAGTTCATCTATTACCTGTCTAACTGCTACAACTTATGCAACGGTACTCAACTTCGTTCACTTCAGGCCGGCGTCACACTACCGTGTTTTACGGACGTAAGAGAGGTGCTGAAAATACGGATTGCATACGGTACAATGCTTCTCTATGCCGCAGCTCCTATCAGCCGTATTTTACTGATCCGTATTATACGGTCTTCTACGGCCGTAGAAAATCACAGCATGTTGCGTTTGTCACCGTATTGCGCAAAAAATGCGCCAATGAAAGTCTATGGGGGCCAGAAAAATACGGATTACACACGGACCAGCAGTGTGACTTGTAAAAAATATGCAGCGGTGTTAGAGAGAAAAGCCGGTAATTCAGTGCGGTGTACAGCAAAATCACACTGACAGCTTACAATAGAATAGGTAGAATAAATGTGTACACATAGAATAGCTGTCTGCATAGCCTTTCTGGCTATAAAATATAGGGGGACCCCACGTCATTTTTTTGGGGGTCCCCCTATTTTAATAGCCAGTAAAGGCTACGCAGACAGCTGCGGGCTGATATTCATAGCAGGCTACAAATATTGGCCCCCGGCCGTTGGTTTTCTACCTCTGGGGCAGAAAATTGCGCGGGAGCCCACACGTTTTATTTCCTTTTTTTACATTCAACGCTCATTAGGCCTCTTTCACAATTGTGTCGGTACGGGTCCATCGCTATGCGTCGGGCCGACGTACCGATGCACGTTGTGAAATTTGTGCACGACATGGGCAGCGGATGCAGTTTTTCAACGCATCCGCTGCCCATTCTGGAGTTCAGGGAGGAGGGGGCGGAGTTTTGGAAGCGCATGCGCGGTAGAAAATGGCAGATGCGACGGACAAAAAAAGGTCACTTGAACGTTTTTTCGTGCTGACGGTCCGCCAAAACACGATGGATCCGTTGCACGGCAGACGCGACGTGTGGCCATCTGTCGTGATCCGTTGCCAATACGCCAGATTGCGCCTGATGGCCACATGTTTCATCCGTTTTTCTGCCGGATCCGTCAAAAACCTGTTTCCGCCAGACGGAAAACACATACGGAGGAACGGCTTTTCTGTCCAGAGGAAAAACGCACAGCGAAGGATCTGGCAAGAAACGGATGAAACGTAAATACAACTCTATGAGAAAAAAAACAGAACCCGGAGAAAAAAACGGATCCTGCATATGTGCTTGCAGGATGCATTTTTTACCCATAGACTTGTATTATCTATGGATCCCAACGGATGGCCACACATCGCGTTCGTCGTGCAACGGATCCGTCGTGTTTTGGCATACCATACTTCAGCACCTGCAAAAAACGTAAAATAATAAACCGTATACTACCTGTCCACCATAGTCCAATTAATGACGAGTGTCCCATGACGATCTCCCCTATAGAACAGTGACATCAGGTGATGTCACTGCTCTATAGGACCTTCAGTGACACATTGACAGGAGACAAATGGCTCCTGCAGTGCATCACTGAGAGGTTACTAGAGTTCAAAGTCACACTTTATGGCAATTGCTGCTTGGGAAAATTTCTCTTACAGCAATGCCAAAAGTGAGACTAGGGACTATTTTTTTTTGCGGTGGAGGAATAAAGTGTAGAAGGATGCCTTCCTCCCGTCATTGTATTCCTGGAGCCCCTAGAGAGCGGTCGCATCAGCTGATGCTGCCGTTCTCCATGGGTGATCGTCATGGAACACTCGTGGATTTCTACGGATCAGGGAGTATATTGGTTGTTTGTTATTTTAATCTTTTTTACAGGTGGCACTGGCTTCGGGGATCAAAATGACAAGTGATGGTGAGTATTTACTCTATGTTAAATGTACTGTATGTCTGTACTGTATGTAATGTATGAATGTATTGTATGTAGTATGTATGTAGTATGTACGTACTATGTATGTTGTATGTATGTAGTATGTAGTATGCATGTATGTATGTATGTATGTATGTAGTATGTATGTAGCATGTACAGTTAGGGCCAGAAATATTTGGACAGTGACACAATTTTCGCGAGTTGGGCTCTGCATGCCACCACATTGGATTTGAAATGAAACCTCTACAACAGAATTCAAGTGCAGATTGTAACGTTTAATTTGAAGGGTTGAACAAAAATCTGATAGAAAATGTAGGAATTGTACACATTTCTTTACAAACACTCCACATTTTAGGAGGTCAAAAGTAATTGGACAAATAAACATAACCCAAACAAAATATTTTTATTTTCAATATTTTGTTGCAAATCCTTTGGAGGCAATCACTGCCTTAAGTCTGGAACCCATGGACATCACCAAACGCTGGGTTTCCTCCTTCTTAATGCTTTGCCAGGCCTTTACAGCCGCAGCCTTCAGGTCTTGCTTGTTTGTGGGTCTTTCCGTCTTAAGTCTGGATTTGAGCAAGTGAAATGCATGCTCAATTGGGTTTAGATCTGGAGATTGACTTGGCCATTGCAGAATGTTCCACTTTTTGGCACTCATGAACTCCTGGGTAGCTTTGGATGTATGCTTGGGGTCATTGTCCATCTATACTATGAAGCGCCGTCCAATCAACTTTGCAGCATTTGGCTGAATCTGGGCTGAAAGTATATCCCGGTACACTTCAGAATTCATCCGGCTACTCTTGTCTGCTCTTATGTCATCAATAAACACAAGTGACCCAGTGCCATTGAAAGCCATGCATGCCCATGCCATCACGTTGCCTCCACCATGTTTTACAGAGGATGTGGTGTGCCTTGGATCATGTGCCGTTCCCTTTCTTCTCCAAACTTTTTTCTTCCCATCATTCTGGTACAGGTTGATCTTTGTCTCATCTGTCCATAGAATACTTTTCCAGAACTGAGCTGGCTTCTTGAGGTGTTTTTCTGCAAATTTAACTCTGGCCTGTCTATTTTTGGTATTGATGAATGGTTTGCATCTAGATGTGAACCCTTTGTATTTACTGTCATGGAGTCTTCTCTTTACTGTTGACTTAGAGACAGATACACCTACTTCACTGAGAGTGTTCTGGACTTCAGTTGATGTTGTGAACGGGTTCTTCTTCACCAAATTAAGTATGCGGCGATCATCCACCACTGTTGTCATCCGTGGACGCCCAGGCCTTTTTGAGTTCCCAAGCTCACAAGTCAATTCCTTTTTTCTCAGAATGTACCCAACTGTTGATTTTGCTACTCCAAGCATGTCTGCTATCTCTCTGATGGATTTTTTCTTTTTTTTCAGCCTCAGGATGTTCTGCTTCACCTCAATTGAGAGTTCCTTTGACCGCATGTTGTCTGCTCACAGCAACAGCTTCCAAATGCAAAACCAAACACCTGGAATCCACCCCTGACCTTTTAACTACTTCATTGATTACAGGTTAACGAGGGAGACGCCTTCAGAGTTAATTGCAGCCCTTAGAGTCCATTGTCCAATTACTTTTGGTCCCTTGAAAAAGAGGACGCTATGCATTACAGAGCTATGATTCCTAAACCCTTTCTCCGATTTGGATGTGGAAACTATCATATTGCAGCTGGGAGTGTGCACTTTCAGCCCATATTATATACTGTATATAATTGTATTTCTGAACATGTTTTTGTAAACAGCTAAAATAACAAAACTTGTGTCACTGTCCAAATATTTCTGGCCCTAACTGTATGTAGTATGCATGTAGTATGTATGTTGTATGTATGTAGTATGTATGTAGTATGTATGCTGTATGTATGTAGTATATATGTATGTAGTATGTATGTATTTAGTATGTATGTAGTATGTTGGTTGTATGTTGTATGTATGTAATATGTATGTAGTATGTAGTATGTATGTAGTATGTAAGTAGTATGTATGTTGTTTGTATGTAGTATGTTGTATGTATGTAGTATGTATGTAGCATGTTGTATGTATGTAGTATGTTGTATGTATGCATTATTTATGTAGTGTGTATGTTGTATGTATGTTGTATGTTGTATGTATGTTATGTGTAGTATGTAATATGTTTTTTCATTCTACTGTCCCATCATTGGCTAATATGTCAATCACTGCCATTGTAGCATGCATATCCCGATGGGACATGTAGTCCCATCGGACGATGTCTGCACACCCGCACAGACCCCCGGCAGCCTGCACAGGCCCCCGGCAGGCCCGCACAGACCCCCGGCAGGCCGCATAGACCCCGGCAGACCACACAGACCCCCCAAGTTGCCCATATAGACCCCCTGGCAGGCAGCACAGACCCCAAAGAGGCCCGTACAGACCCCCGGCAGGCCACACAGACCCCTGAGAGGCCCGTACAGGCACCCCGGCAGGTTGCACAGACCCCTGGCCAGCCACACAGATCCCCACGGTCATGCACAGACTCCGCCAGCACACATAGACGAAGTGTCCACCCACGCACTGCCCACACTCCATTATAGTGCATCATTGCACTATAGGAACTTACGATTACGGTATCCGATATCTTAAAAATATCGGAACTCAGTATCGGAAATCCGATACAGCGAATACTGGCCGATACACAATATTTGCAGTATCGGAATGCTCAACACTAATTAAAATAAATAATGATGGCTAAGTGGCTAAGTTTTGCAATAAACAATAAAATCCAAGTGATCTGGCATAAATTATGGTGAACTTGTTCATATGGGAGTGCATTCTCTATGTAATTGAACCTTACAATGCATGCTTCTTTCACATAGAAAAGGAGAACTGGTGATGCAATAGAGGTAGAGAAGGAAAAGTATGGAAAGAAAATTGTGAGGGAAATGATGATGGGATTAATGAAAATGACAAGAATAGAATAGAAACGGGTATTGTTGATGGACAGGAAATTGCACATCTACATTATCTGTTATGCCAGCCAATGAGTTGGACTGAGCTGACTCCAACTGACTTTAGCTGATGATGTCACTGTTAGAGGCTAGATCATCTGGCTGGGATTGAGATTAGGGATTGGTCATATATATAGCATCCTCCTGCTAATGTACTTTCTAGAGTTTGCAAAAGAAAGCCAAATGTTATGTGGGTTTGGTACTGCTACGGCCAGGACAGATGATTTCAGCACAATTGTTGGTGTTAAAGCGGCCACTATCAGAAACCTCATTGTTTTCTGTGATATTATTTTTTTTCTATTTCTTTTTCTATTGTCTTGCCATGCTTGAAGCCTTTTTGATAAAAAATATGATGTTCAAGTTGTTTATAAACTTTGTTAACAAACTTAGTATTTTTAGTTTAAAATTTTCTTTCTACAAATAAAGCTTACCCCTAAATAGTAAGGTCACTGCATAAGTATTTTTAGAAACAACCAGCAGTATTATTAAGGCACCTATTATAATTGAATGTGACTCGTCAGTGTTGCAAAGCCTTAGCCTCTTTTAGATGTTATTTTTAAATAATGATGTTCAACCAAAATGGAAAAAAAATTAATGAAACCTAAAATGCCAGGTTGTGAAGTTGCTACACAATCATTAAGGATCCAAGTAGACAATTTAAACAGGTAGTCAAAAAATAAAAAGACATCTCTTATATTAACTCCTTAGCGACCAAGCCAATTTTGACTTTAATAATCAAGGCAATTTTTACAATTCTAATTACTGTCAATTTATGAGGTTACAGCTCTGGAGCACTTCAACCGTTCCCACTTACTCTGAGAATATTTTTTCCTGACATATCGTACTTCATGTTAGTGGCAAAATTTCTTTGATAAGACTTGCATTTATTTACCAAAAAAAGGAAATTTGGCAAAAAAGATAATTTGAAGAAGTTATAACGGTTAAAAGTTGACCGGCAATTTTTCCAAAAAAATTACCAAACCATTTTTTAGGGAACACATCACATTTGAAGTGACTCTTAGGGGCGTACGGCAGGGCTCAGAAGGGAGGGAGCACTGTTTGTCTTTTTGAATGCAAAATTGGCTAGAATCGATGTCGCGTTTGGAGAGCCCCTCATGTGTCTAAACTGTGAAAACTCCCCAATTCTAATTCCAGCCCTAACAAGACCCTAAACCCAATTCTAACCCAGGCATACCCCTAACCCTACCCACACCACTAACCACAACCCTAACCCTAATCACAACCTCAACACAACCCTAACCCCTACCCCAACACAACCCTAATCCCAACGCTAATCGCTAACCCCAACATTAACACCTAATCTCAAACCCAACACAACTCTAACACCAACACAACCCTATCCTAACACAAACCTAACCCCAAGTCTAACTTATCTCAATCTTAATACCAACACAACCCTAACTCCAAAACAGCCTTAACCCTAACACAATCCCCTGATGTGCCTAAATAGTGGAAACCCCAAATTCTTACTCCAACCCTAACACAACCCTATACCCAACCCTAACCCCAACACACCCACAGCCCTAACCACAACCCCAACACAACAATAACCCCAACCCTAACACCTAACCCCAACCCCAGCACAGCCCTAACCCCAACACAACCCTAACCTCAGCTCCAACCCCAAATCTAACCCCAACTCTAAACCCGACACAACCTTAATCCCAACACAACCCTAACCCCAACCCAACCCTGACCCTAACACAACCCTAAACCCAGCTTTAACTGCAAGCTATCCTTAACCCCAATACAACCCGAACCCTAACATTAACTCTAATACCAAACCTAGCTCCAACTGTAACCCTAACTGCAAAGAATGGAAAAAGTTAAAAAAACAAAACATTTTATTATTTTTACTTACCGTATATACTCGAGTATAAGCCGACCCGAGTATAAGCCGACCCCCCTAATTTTGCCACAAAAAAATGGGAAAACTTATTGACTCGAGTATAAGCCTAGGGTGGAAATGCAGCATTTACCGGTGAAATATAGTGCTCTGCACCGTTCATTATTGCCCCACAGCTGTGCCATATAGTGCTCTGCACCGTTCATATTGCCCCATACAGTGCTCTGCACCATTCATATTGCCCCATACAGTGCTCTGCACCGTTCATATTGCCCCATACAGTGCTCTGCACCGTTCATATTGCCCCATACAGTGCTCTGCACTGTTCATATTGCCCCATACAGTGCTCTGCACCGTTCATATTGCCCCATACAGTGCTCTGCACCGTTCATATTGCCCCATACAGTGCTCTGCACCGTTCATATTGCCCCATACAGTGCTCTGCACCGTTCATATTGCCCCATACAGTGCTCTGCACCGTTCATATTCCCCCATACAGTGCTCTGCACCGTTCATATTGCCCCATACAGTGCTCTGCACCGTTCATATTGCCCCATACAGTGCTCTGCACCGTTCATATTGCCCCATACAGTGCTCTGCACCGTTCATATTGCCCCATACAGTGCTCTGCACCGTTCATATTGCCCCATACAGTGCTCTGCACCGTTCATATAGCCCCATACAGTGCTCTGCACCGTTCATATAGCCCCATACAGTGCTCTGCACCGTTCATATTGCCCCATACAGTGCTCTGCACCGTTCATATAGCCCCATACAGTGCTCTGCACCGTTCATATAGCCCCATATAGTGATCTGCACCGTTCATATAGCCCCATAGATGCTCCACATAAATCTGTGCCGCTGCTGCTGCTGCAATAAAAAAAAACACACATACTCACCTCTCTTGATTGCAGCTCCCGGCGTCTCGTTCCGGCGTCCGGTCCCGGCGTCTCTCTGCTCTGACTGATCAGGCAGAGGGCGCAGCGCACACTATATGCGTCATCGCGCCCTCTGACCTGCACAGTCAGAGCAGAGACGCTGGGAAGATGGAGCGGCGCCCGGCGGCTGGAATGCGGACAGGTGAATATTACATACTTACCTGGTCCCGTCGTCCGGCTCCTTCTCCCGGACAGTTGTCTTCGGGTGCCGCAGCTTCTTTCTCTATCAGCGGTCACCGTTACCGCTGATTAGAGAAATGAATAGGCGGCTCCACCCCTATGGGAGGTGGAGCCGCTTATTCATTTCTCTAATGAGCGGTCCCACGTGACCGCTGAAGAGGGGAAGAAGCTGCAGCACAGAAGACCGTGGGACGGAAGGGACAGCGCCAGGATCGCTGGGACTAGGTAAGTATACCTCAGCGCCCTCAGCCCCTCACCCGCCGACCCCACCGCTACCGTGACTCGAGTATAAGCCGAGAGGGGCACTTTCAGCCCAAAAATTTGGGCTGAAAATCTCGGCTTATACTCGAGTATATACGGTAATTAAGGGGCTGACAAAAACATGGTTGATTTACTATTTTTTTTATTTTGATCACTGATAAGGTCTATCACAGTGATCAAAATGAACCAATTGGAAAAATCTCCTAATCTTTCCGGGTACTGGCCGGCAGATTTTGGCAGTGGCACATTGTGAATTCTGGGAAGATGACATGGAGGCATGGAGTAGGAGGATCAAGGGATGTCAGAGATACCGGGGGTGCCTGAGGGACCCCATTTCTCTCGTCTATTATGCTAGATAATATCAGAGGAGAAGAGCAAAATGAATGGTACTGGATTTTTTTTGTGATCGCTTTTATTCATTGAATAATGGTGGTCATGTAACAGGAGATGGTGAAATTTGAACTGAATCATGTACTATGGGTAGTGTTGAGCGATACTGTCCGATACTTGAAAGTATCGGTATCGGATAGTATCGGCCGATACCCGAAAAGTATCGGATATCGCCGATACCCGATACCAATACAAGTCAATGGGACACCAAGTATCGGAAGGTATCCTGATGGTTCCCAGGGTCTGAAGGAGAGGAAACTCTCCTTCTGGCCCTGGGATCCATATTAATGTGTAAAATAAAGAATTAAAATAAAAAATATTGATATAATTACCTCTCCGGAAGCCCCTGGACATCACCGCTGGTAACCGGCAGCCTTCTTTGCTTAAAATGAGCGCGTTTAGGACCTGAGAATGACGTTGCGGCTTCAGATTGGTCGCGTGCCTCTCATGTGACCGCCACACGACCAATCAGAAGCCGCGACGTCATTCTCAGGTCCTAAATTCCTAGAATGAGGAGTTTATGACCTGAGAATGACGTCGCGGCTTCTGATTGGTCGCATGGCGGTCACATGAGCGGCACGCGACCAATCAGAAGCCGTGACATCATGGAAGTTCCTAAACGTGCTCGTTTTAAACAAAGAAGGCTGCCGGTTACCAGCGGTGATGTCCAGTGGCCTCCGGAGAGGTGAGTATATTAATATTTTTTATTTTAATTTTTTATTTTACACATTAATATGGATCCGATACCGATTCCCGATACCACAAAAGTATCGGAACTCGGTATCGGAATTCCGATACCGCAAGTATCGGCCGATACCCAATACTTGCGGTATCGGAATGCTCAACACTAACTATGGGGCCTCTGCTACCCCCGATAGCCGAGACCCTGGGGATTTTCAGAAGCTGGAGAGTGCTATACACATATTTCTCAGCACTGTTAAAAAGCGGTTCTGAGGAATAAGGCCCCTTAGCTGCTGCCCGTTAATAGGTATATCGACAGTTGTTGAGGGGTTAAAGGTGAAAAACAGGCCTTTACAAAATAGCATGGAACCAGAAAATATTGTTAGAATAACTTACAACAAGAAAACACATGTAATTGGCCGCAGTAGTTAGGTGGCTTGTGTCTTTGTCTAATATTAGACTACTGGAGCAATCAGAAACAAGCCTTGGATTCAAAATTTGGATTTAGCTGCCAAAGCTGCAATGAGTGGTTTAATATTAAAACAGCTATTAAAGTGCTTTTGCTGCATTATATCATGTATGTATTAATTCACAGTAATACACTGAGTGATCATGATGAGATTGTTACAAGGTGACACTGCTACTAACTATTTATTGTTTATTGGCTTTCTCTTCACTGAATAACACTATCTCTACCATTTTTAACCTGTTAAATAAGTATTGAAGCAGTACACTGCATTTGCATTATGCCTTTTTATTCTTATGCTAAGTGCTTTGAGCGTTCCTATCTTTACATGATACAGTCATAAAATGTCATCCTTTGACTGCTCCCTATAGTTTATACTGCATGTCATAGCACCTCTGATTGGCTGTAATACACAATGTGATTGGATTGCTGTCAAGCATTATGGGGAAGCAAGGGCTACTACGCCGGACTCCTTTAGCCCGCTCACTGAGTATGTGTGAAATGGCGAAAGGCTTTTTTTCTTGCCAATCTCTCAAATTAAATTACAGATTGTTGACAGATTGACATAAAACAGCAAGTTCAAGGTACACCTCCTCTCCTGCGGCGTCCTCCTCTCTGCGCTCGCTCCCCGCTTCTGTTGCTCATCAGGTGAGCACGCATGCCAGATTCAGCACTGCGCGCGCGCACCTCTAACTTTCCTGGTGGCACTCCTTCCCTCCTCTCTTTCTTCTTGGAGGAGCTTCACCCGGAAGTGCCTTGCTGCATTGGTATGTAAGCTGCTTCCGTCCGCCCCTCTGTGCCTGAAGATCACTTGTGTTCCACTAGTGCTCTTGGCCTCTCGTCTGTGCTGTATGCTCTTTTGATTCTGGTTCTCCCTTTTCCTCTTTCGGTGCCGTCCCTGTGTTACCAGTTCAGTATCACCGCAGTCCTCCTGCTGTCCCTGTGTTACCAGTCCTGTATCACTGCAGTCCTCCTGCCATCCCTGTGTTATCAGTCCTGTATCACCGCAGGCCTCCTGCCATCCCTGTGTTACCAGTCCTGTATCACCACAGTTCTCCTGCCGTCCCTGTGTTACCAGTCCTGTATCACCGCAGTCCGCCTGCCGTCCCTGTGTTACCAGTCCTGTATCATTGCAGTCCTGTGTTTCAATCGCTCACGTCAGTCTGGTGCCTCTTTTGTTTCCTCGGGTGCCACGTAACTTTTTGTCTGTTCCATCTTGCTTCCCAAGCTTCCATGGTGATAGTCCCTCACGGATCTGCCCCTAACTCTCCCTGTATAGGGGGCGGTCCACCTGGTCAGCTCGTCTGTGGGGGGATCGTCATCTCTGTCCAGTGGGTCCACTTTCCATCTTTTCCCTAGTTTATCTTCACAGTATTTTCAGGCCATGGACGCCACTGGTGTCTCCACCACTCAAAAAGAGTTGCGCTTCTTTTGCGTGAGAACCAGATGAGAATCATGTCCTTCCTTAAAATATGGAGTCTCATCTCGCAGCTTTACAGTTTACCGACCCAAGTAACGCTTCACAGCTGGCGGCTCTTCAGCAGGAGCTTAGCCAACAACGGGACACTCAGTCTCATATTTTGAATTTTATGGCCTCTGTCGATAATTGACTTCTCTCCCTTCAGGGTGCCGCTTCAGCTCCAATCCAAGCCTCCGCTCCGCAGCCCTCGACTCGTCTGGCCAGACCTCCTTGCTATAGTGGAGATCCTAAATTTTGTTGAGGGTTTCTTAATCAGTGTCAGTTACACTTTGTAACATAGTTATTAAGGTTGAAGGAAGACTATAAGTCCATCTAGTTCAACCCATAGCCTAACCTAACATGCCCTAACATGTTGATCCAGAAGAAGGCAAAAAAACCCATGTGGCAAATAGTAAGATCCACTTTGGGGAAAAAAATTCCTTCCCGACTCCACATACGGCAATCAGACTAGTTCCCTGGATCAACGTCATATCAAGGAATCTAGTATATATACCCTGCAACATTATACTTTTCAAGAAAGGTATCCAATCCCCTCTTAAATTTAAGTAATGAATCACTCATTACAACATCATACGGCAGAGAGTTCCATAGTCTCACTGCTCTTACAGTAAAGAACCCGCATCTGTTATTATGCCTAAACCTTCTTTCCTCCAGACGTAGAGGATGCCCCCTTGTCCCTGTCTCAGGTCTATGATTAAAAAGATCATCAGAAAGGTCTTTGTACTGTCCCCTCATATATTTATATATTAAAATAAGATCACCCCTTAGTCTTCATTTTTCCAAACTAAATAGCCCCAAGTGTAATAACCTATCTTGGTATTGCAGAACCCCCCAGTCCTCTAATATTCTTGGTCGCTCTTCTCTGCACCCGCTCCAGTTCAGCTATGAGTTGTCCCCGCTGCTATATCCCACAGACCGAGCTAAAGTAGCTTTTGTGTTTTCCCATTTGGAAGGCGAGGCTTTGGCCTGGGTTAACCCCCTCTGGGAGCAAAGTGATCCGGTGGTCTCTCAACTTAATCTCTTTAAAGATACCTTTCGCAAGGTTTTTGACGAACCCGGTCGTCTGGTACCTACTACTGAGTCTCTTTTCAACCTTCACCAGGGTACCCTTTCTGTGGCTCAGTACGCCATCCGTTTTTGAACACTGTCTTCTGATTTAGGGTGGAACAATAAGGCATTGGTGGTAGCATTTTGGCAAGGTCTGTCTTCCTGAATTAAGGATGAGCTGGTGGGACATGATACTCCTTCTCCTTTGGATGACCTAATCTTGGCAACTCGCATTGATTTGCGATTCCAGGAGCGCTCTAGTGAGGTCATCAGAGAGAGGAGACTTCCTTGCTTGTCTTCTGCTGCTCGGGGTGCTTCTTTCCCTCAAACCTCCACTGTAACCACCTCTTCTTCTCCTGAGCCCATGCAGGTAGATCGCCTCAAACCCGCCGAACAACGCCGTAAAGAGAGACTTGCACAGGGATTATGCTTCTATTTTGGCAGTGCCACTCATCTTCTACGTTACTGCCCTCAGAAGCCAGGAAATGTCTCTGCCTAGGACAGGTAAGAGAGGCCTACCTAGGTAGCTATGATTCCTCTCCACCTTTGAATCTGTTATTTTATATTTGGGGTCTAATCGCTTCTCTCTAGAGGCTTACATAGATTCAGGTGCGGCTGGGAATTTCATCCAACTCGAGGTTGCTAAGCGACTTGGGATTCCTGTCAGATCCTTGGAGGTTCCTAGGCAAATAGCTTCTGTCGATGGTCAGCCTTTGCGGGAGTCCGTTTCTTCAGTCACCAAGGAGGTTGAGATTCAAATTGGAGCTCTTCATCATGAGAAATTGGCTTTCTACGTTCTGCCGTCTTTATCCCATCCATTTCTTTTCGGACTACCCTGGTTAGAAATCATGAACCTATCCTAAACTGGCGAACTGGAGACGTCTTAAGCTGGGGACAGTCTTGTGTGAATAGATGCCTACTTTCCATCAAGCCTACTTGTTTCTCTCCATCTGTTCCTGGACTAGAGAATCTGCCCTCAGTTTATTCTTTTTCGGAGGTCTTCAACAAGAAAGAAGCAGAGGTTTTACCGCCGCATCTTCCTTACAATTGTCCGATTGATCTTGATCCTGGTTCTACTCCTCCCAGAGGTCGTATATATTCTTTGATTCCCTCCGAGACTCAAGCCAGGTCCAAGTATGTCCAAAAGAATTTGGCCAGAGGTTTTATCTGGAAATCTTCATCACCTGCAGGGGCTGGGGATTTTTTTGCTAAGAAGAAGGATGGTTCCCTTCGACCCTTCATAGATTATCGTGGCCTCAATCATATCATGATTAAAAATAAGTATCCACTTCCACTCATTCCGGAACTCTTCGATCGCTTACGGGGGGGCACGCATCTTCACTAAACTGGATCTCAGAGGAGCTTATAATTTGATCCGTATTCGCTCGGGAGATGAATGGAAGACTGCGTTTTACACCCATGACGGCCATTATGAGTATTTGGTGATGCCCTTTGGCTTACGTAATGCTCCTGCAGTCTTTCAAGAGTTGGTGAAGGATGTTTTTTCACTACCTACTTTACACCTGTGTTGTGGTAAATTTGCATGATATCCTTGTGTTTCCGGATCCACTTTCTCATCGAAGAGATGTCCTTCAAGTTCTTCTTCGTTTGAAAGAGAATCAGCTTTATGCAAAACTTGAAAAATGTGCCTTTGAACGGTCGTTACTGCCATTCTTGGGTTTCATCATCTCTGATTCTGGTCTACGTATGGATCCAGGCGAGGTTGCTGCTGTACTCAATTGGCCTCGTCCACTCAGAGTGAAGGCAATCCAGCATTTTCTAGGATTCGCAAATTATTATCGGCAGTTTATTCCTCACTTCTCCTCCTTGTCGGCTCCCATCTTTTCTCTGACGAAAAAAGGTGCCAACCCTCATCATTAGCCAGCAGAAGCCGAAGAGGCTTTCCTGTCTCTCAAGGAAGCTTTCGCCTCAGCTCCTGTACTCCATCTTCCTGAAGCAAATAAACCCTTCTTCCTAGAGCTTGATGCCTCTGCTATCGGAGCTTGAGCTGTGCTTTCTCAGATGTACTCTTCTGGTCACCTTGTGCCTTGTGGCTTCTTCTCCAAGAGCTTCTTGTCTTCTGAAAGAAATTATTCCTTTGGTGATAAAGAACTTTTAGCCATCAAATTGGCACTGGAGGAATGGAGATATCTACTGGAAGGATCTCTTCATCTTTTTGTAATCTATGCGGACCATAAGAATCTGGCGTACATTCTGTTATGATCTGGTGGTTTAGGAGCAACATGGGACGAGCTAAGAAGGAAGTGGTACCTGTACTGACCGCAGTCCCTAAGCTCAACAAAACACTAGAAGTAGCCGTGGGATGCTCCTGACACTCCCTAGGCACCTCGTCACAGCCTGAGAACTAACTACCCCTAAAGATAGAAACAGGAAAACTATCTTGCCTCAGAGAAAATCCCCAAAGGATAGATAGCCCCCCACAAGTAATGACTGTGAGTGGAGAGGGAAAAGACATACACAGAATGAAACCAGGATGAGCACAGGAGGCCAGTCTAGCTAGATAGATAGGACAAGATAGAATACTGTGCGGTCAGTATAAAACACTACAAAAAATCCACACAGAGTTTACAAAAATCTCCACACCTGACTAAAGGTGTGGAGGGTAAATCTGCTTCCCAGAGCTTCCAGCTACTCAGAATTAATTCATACTGACAAGCTGGACAAACATAGAAAGCACAGAACGGATAAGTCCACAACCTGTGGACAGAAAAGAGCAAGCAAGGACTTAGCTTTGCTGAAATGGTCAGGATAACAGGGAAATCCAAAGAGATGTGAATCCAACCAGGAACCATTGCCAAGTGGCACTGGCTGAAGAGAGAGCCAGGCATAAATAGGCGAGCAGAAAGACAATCAGTGGAAGCAGCTGCAGACTGCTAAATCCAAGGAGCAGCCATACCACTTAAAACCACCGGAGGGAGCCCAAGAGCAGAACTCACAAAAGTGCCACTTACAACCACCGGAGGGAGCCCAAGAGCGGAATTCACAACAGTACCCCCCCCCCTTGAGGAGGGGTCACCGAACCCTCACCAGAGCCCCCAGGCCGATCAGGACGAGCCAAGTGAAAAGCACGAACCAAACCGGCGGCATGGACATCGGAGGCAACAACCCAAGAATTATCCTCCTGGCCATAACCCTTCCACTTGACAAGATACTGAAGCCTCCGCCTCGAAAAACGAGAATCCAAAATTGATATAAACACAGAATACACTGGCGCTATATTAGTACACACAATGGAGGTCACACCCGTGCTGCTGGTAAATCATACAGATACTGTGCTAAATCTGTCAGGGGAATAAAAGACAATAAAACAAAGAGAGATACCGCGCTACAAGTGGCCAAGACCTAACTGAAGAGATAAGTACATATAGATAAAATCAACCTAATACCCTGAAAGAATGGGGCCGATACACCCAGTCTTAATAGACCATGCGGGATGTATAATCTCAAATTCTGCCTGCAAAGTAGCCTGATAAGATAGTAACTGCTAGGACTAAACTGCTACCGTAACAGGAAATAATGACTGCTATATGGCAGACACACTTACCTGCCCAGCTTAGGGAGGTATGTAGGAGAAGTCCGGCGGCTAGTAGAGATGCAGGGAGCCGATGAAATGTGCTAGCCTGTTTCCTGCCCCACTTAGGGAGGTCTGTAGGAGAAGTCCGGCGGCTAGTAGGAATGCAGGGAGCCGATGAAATGTGTTAGCCTGTAGCGGTGCTCATTCAGGCTCAAGGTGAGCGAGCGTGCCCCAGTGCCTATGTTAGCAAGTGCTAGGTGGGGGGTGCGTGGAGCTCCGTGCAGCGCCAGAGACGTCCCGGCAGGAGGCGTCCCTGGATGCACGAGGAAAAAAATGGCCGACGCTGCTGCGCAGCGTGTGACGTCACTGGCCTATGGAGCCCTAGCAGGGTCAGTATAACCAACGCGTTTCGGAGTGTACCGCACTCCTTCGAATCCAAAATTTTCTCAACCTCATATTCCAACTCTCCCTCAACCAACACCGGGGCAGGAGGATCAACCGAGGGAACAACGGGCACCACATATCTCCGCAACAAAGATCTATGGAAAACATTATGAATGTCAAAAGAGGCTGGAAGAGCCAAACGAAAAGACACCGGATTGATAATTTCAGAAATCTTATAAGGACCAATAAACCGAGGCTTAAACTTAGGAGAAGAAACCTTCATAGGAACATGACGAGAAGACAACCAAACCAAATCCCCCACACGAAGCCGGGGACCAACACACCGATGGCGATTAGCAAAACGTTGAGCCTTTTCCTGAGACAATGTCAAATTGTCAACTACATGAGTCCAAATCTGCTGCAGCCTGTCCACCACAGAATCCACACCAGGACAATCAGAAGGCTCAACCTGCCCCGAAGAAAAACGAGGATGAAAACCAAAATTACAAAAGAAAGGTGAAACCAAAGTAGCCGAACTAGCCCGATTATTAAGGGCAAACTCGGCCAACGGCAAGAAAGCCACCCAATCATCCTGATCAGCAGACACAAAGCATCTCAAATGGGTTTCCAAGGTCTGATTAGTTCGCTCAGTTTGGCCCTTAGTCTGAGGATGAAACGCCGAAGAAAAAGACAAATAAATGCCCATCCTAGCACAAAAGGCCCACCAAAACCTAGAGACAAACTGAGAACCTCTGTCAGACACAATATTCTCCAGAATGCCATGCAAACGAACCACATGCTGAAAAAATAATGGAACCAAATCTGAGGAGGAAGGCAACTTAGGCAAAGGTACCAGATGGACCATTTTAGAGAACCGGTCACAAACAACCCAGATAACCGACATCTTCTGGAAAACAGGAAGATCCGAAATAAAATCCATGGAAATATGCGTCCAGGGCCTCTCAGGAACCGGCAAAGGCAAAAGCAACCCACTAGCACGGGAACAGCAAGGCTTGGCCCGGGCGCAAGTCCCACAGGACTGCACAAAAGCACGCACATCGCGCGACAAGGAAGGCCACCAAAAGGACCTAGCAACCAAATCTCTGGTACCAAAAATCCCAGTATGACCAGCCAACACTGAACAATGAACCTCAGAAATCACCTTACTTGTCCATCCATCAGGAACAAACAGCTTCCCCACTGGACAGCGGTCAGGCCTATCAGCCTGAAATTCCCGAAGCACCCGCCGCAAATCAGGGGAGATGGCAGAATGAATCACCCATTCCTTAACCCCTTCATGACCAGGGGATTTTTCGTTTTTCCGTGTTCGTTTTTCGCTCCCCTCCTTCCCAGAGCCATAACTTTTTTATTTTTCCGTCAATTTGGCCATGTTAGGGCTTATTTTTTGCGGGACGAGTTGTACTTTTGAACGACATCATTGGTTTTAGCATGTCGTGTACTAGAAAACGGGAAAAAAATTCCAAGTGCGGTGAAATTGCAAAAAAAGTGCAATCCCACATTGGTTTTTTGTTTGGCTTTTTTGCTAGGTTCACTAAATGCTAAAAATGACCTGCCATTATGATTCTCCAGGTCATTACGAGTTCATAGACACCAAACATGACTAGGTTATTTTTTATCTAAGTGGTGAAAAAAAATTCCAAACTTTGCTAAAAAAAAAAAAAAAAAAATTGCGCCATTTCCCGATACTCGTAGCGTCTCCATTTTTCGTGATCTGGGGTCGGTTGAGGGCTTATTTTTTGCGTGCCGAGATGACGTTTTTAATGATAGCATTTCGGTGCAGATACGTTCTTTTGATCACCCGTTATTGCATTTTAATGCAATGTCGCGGCGACCAAAAAAACGTAATTCTGGCGTTTCGAGTTTTTTTCCCGCTACGCTGTTTAGCGATCAGGTTAATACTTTTTTTTATTTGATAGATCGGGCAATTCTGAGCGCGGCGATACCAAATATGCGTAGATTTGATATTTTTTTTATTGATTTATTTTGATTGGGGCGAAAGGGGGGTGATTTAAACTTTTATGTTTTTTTTATTTTTTTCACATTTTTTTAAACTTTTTTTTTTAACTTTTGCCATGCTTCAATAGCCTCCATGGGAGGCTAGAAGCAGGGACAGCACGATCGGCTCTGCTACATAGCAGCGATCTGCTGATCGCTGCTATGTAGCAGAATTGCACGTGTGCTGTGAGCGCCGACCACAGGGTGGCGCTCACAGCGACGGGCAATCAGTAACCATAGAGGTCTCAAGGACCTCTATGGCTACAATGGAGACGCATCGCCGACCCCCGGACATGTGACGGGGGTCGGCGATGACGTCATTTCCGGCCGCCCGGCCGGAAGCGGTAGTTAAATGCCGCTGTCTGCGTTTGACAGCGGCATTTAACTAGTTAATAGGTGCGGGCAGATCGCGATTCTGCCCGCGCCTATTACGGGCACATGTCAGCTGTTCAAAACAGCTGACATGTCCCGGCTTTGGTGCGGGCTCACCGCGGAGCCCTGCATCAAAGCAGGGGAGCCGGCATCGGACGGTATAGTACGTCCGATGCCGGTAAGGGGTTAAGAATGCCAACCGGCTCAAGGACTCCAGGAGAATCAGGCAAAAAACTCCCAGGGAGGGCATCAGCCTTAACATTCTTAGATCCCGGAAGATACGAGACCACAAAATCAAAACGGGAGAAAAACAGGGAACATCGAGCCTGTCTAGGATTCACCTGCTTGGCCGACTCGAGGTAAATCAGATTCTTATGATCAGTCAAGACCACAACGCGGTGCTTAGCTCCCTCAAGCCAATGTCACCACTCCTCAAACGCCCACTTCATAGCCAACAACTCCCGATTGCCGACATCATAATTGCGTTCCGCAGGCGAAAACTTTCTGGAAAAAAAAGCACACGGTTTCATCAAAGAACCATCAGACTCCCTCTGAGACAAAACGGCCCCTGCCCCAATCTTAGAAGCGTCAACCTCAACCTGAAAAGGAAGAGAAACATCCGGCGGACGCAACACAGGGGCAGAAGTAAATCGGCGTTTAAGCTCCCGAAAGGCCTCAACAGCCGCAGAGGACCAATTCGTCACATCAGCGCCTTTCTTCGTCAAATCAGTAAGGGGCTTAACCACACTGGAAAAGTTGGCAATGAAACGACGATAGAAATTAGCAAAGCCCAATAATTTTTGAAGGCTCTTCACAGATGTGGGTTGAATCCAGTCATGAATAGCTTGGACCTTAACTGGATCCATTTCCATAGACGAGGGAGAAAAAATAAAACCCAAAAAAGGGACCTTCTGAACTCCGAATAGGCACTTAGACCCCTTCACAAATAAAGCATTATCACGAAGGATCTGGAACATCATCCTGACCTGCTTCACATGAGACTCCCAATCATCGGAAAAAATCAAAATATCATACAAATATACAACCATGAATTTATCAAGATAATTGCGGAAAATATCATGCATGAAAGACTGGAACACAGATGGAGCATTAGAGAGCCCGAATGGCATCACAAGGTATTCAAAATGGCCTTCGGGCATATTAAATGCAGTTTTCCATTCGTCACCCTGTTTAATACGAACAAGATTATATGCCCCTCGGAGGTCAATCTTAGTAAACCAACTAGCCCCCTTAATCTGAGCAAACAAATCAGAAAGCAAAGACAAGGGGTATTGGAATTTGACCGTGATCTTATTAAGAAGACGATAATCTATACAGGGTCTCAAGGAGCCATCCTTCTTAGCAACAAAAAAGAAACCCGCTCCCAATGGTGACGAAGATGGCCAAATATGCCCTGTGGTGAATTCTGTTGTCGGGCTCCCTCCTGTGGTCATGAATGGTACTTCGGGTGGTTCTGTCCATGGACTTCCTCTGGTGGGTGTTTCTGAGTTTCACAGGTGACGAGGTTAATTCGTTAGCTGCTGCTCTATTTAACTCCACTTAGATCTTTGCTCCATGCCACCTGTCAATGTTCCAGTATTGGTCTGTTCACACCTGGATCATTCTTGTGACCTGTCTTCCCATCAGAAGCTAAGTTCCAGCTTGTATTTCTTTGGTTTGCTATTTTTCTGTCCAGCTTGCTATTTAATTTGTTGTCTTGCTTGCTGGAAGCTCTGGGACGCAGAGGGAGCGCCTCCACACAGTGAGTCGATGCGGATGGTCTTTTTGCACCCTCTGCGTGGTCTTTTTGTAGGTTTTTGTGCTGACCGCAAAGTAACCTTTCCTATCCTCGGTCTGTTCAGTAAGTCGGGCCTCTCTTTGCTAAATCTATTTCATCTCTGTGTTTGTATTTTCATCTTTACTCACAGTCATTATATGTGGGGGGCTGCCTTTTCCTTTGGGGAATTTCTCTGAGGCAAGGTAGGCTTTATTTTTCTATCTTCAGGGCTAGCTAGTTTCTTAGGCTGTGCCGAGTTGCATAGGGAGCGTTAGGCGCAATCCACGGCTATTTCTAGCGTGTTTGATAGGTTTAGGGATTGCGGTCAGCAGAGTTCCCACGTCCCAGAGCTCGTCCTTATTATCAGTAACTATCAGGTCATTCCGTGTGCTCTTAACCACCAGGTCCATTATTGTCCTGACCACCAGGTCTTAACAGTACAGGTGGCCCAAAGTACTAATGCATCTCAATAGAGGGATAAGAGAAGTTCTGAGACCATTTTTTTTTCTTTGCAGTGTGTTTTGTCTCTATTTTCCCCTTTACCTCTGGGTGGTTCAGGACACTGGTGTAAACATGGACATTCAAGGTCTGTCCTCTTGGATGGATAATCTCACTACAAGGATACAAAACATTCAAGATTTTGTGGTTCAGAGTCCGATGTAAGAGCCTAGGATTCCAATTCCTGATTTGTTTTTTGGTGATAGATCTAAGTTCTTGAATTTCAAAAATAATTGTAAATTGTTTCTTGCCTTGAAACCTCGCTCCTCAGGTGACCCTGTTCAACAATTAAAGATCATTATTTCTTTGTTACGTGGTGACCCTCAAGACTGGGCATTTTCCCTTGCGCCAGGAGATCCGGCATTGCGTGATGTTGATGCATTTTTCCTCGCACTTGGATTGCTTTATGACGAACCTAATTCAATGGATCAGGCAGAGAAAATCTTGCTGGCTCTGTGTCAGGGTCAGGATGAAGCGGAGATATATTGTCAGAAGTTTAGAAAGTGGTCTGTGCTCACTCAGTGGAATGAATGTGCCCTGGCAGCAATCTTCAGAAAGGGTCTCTCTGAAGCCCTTAAGGATGTCATGGTGGGGTTTCCCATGCCTGCTGGTCTGAATAAGTCTATGTCCTTGGCCATTCAGATCGATTGACGCTTGCGTGAGCGTAAAGCTGTGCACCATTTGGCGGTACTATCTGAGCATGGGCCTGAGCCTATGCAATGTGATAGGACTTTGACCAGAGCTGAACGGCAAGAACACAGACGTCGGAATGGGCTATGTTTTTACTGTGGTGATTCCACTCATGCTATCTCTGATTGTCCTAAGCGCACTAAGCGGTTCGCTAGGTCTGCCACCATTGGTACGGTACAGTCTAAATTTCTATTGTCTGTTACTCTGATTTGCTCTTTGTCATCCTATTCTGTTATGGCATTTGTGGATTCAGGCGCTGCCCTGAATTTGATGGACTTGGAGTATGCTAGGCGCTGTGGTTTTTTCTTGGAGCCCTTGCAGTATCCTATTCCATTGAGAGGAATTGATGCTACGCCTTTGGCCAAGAATAAACCTCAGTATTGGACCCAATTGACCATGTGCATGGCTCCTGCACATCAGGAGGATATCCGCTTTCTGGTGTTGCATAATCTGCATGATGTGGTCGTTTTGGGGTTGCCATGGCTACAGGTTCATAATCCAGTATTGGACTGGAAATCTATGTCTGTGTCCAGCTGGGGTTGCCAGGGGGTACATGGTGATGTTCCATTTTTGTCTATTTCGTTTTCCACTCCTTCTGAAGTTCCAGAGTTTTTGTCGGATTATCGGGATGTATTTGATGAGCCCAAAGCCAGTGCCCTACCTCCTCATAGGGATTGCGATTGTGCAATTAATTTGATTCCTGGTAGTAAGTTTCCTAAGGGCCGATTGTTCAATTTATCTGTGCCAGAACACGCCGCTATGTGGAGTTATATAAAGGAATCCTTGGAGAAAGGCCATATTCGCCCGTCGTCATCACCGTTAGGAGCAGGGTTCTTTTTTGTGGCCAAGAAGGACGGTTCTTTGAGACCTTGTATTGATTACCGCCTTCTTAATAAAATTACAGTCAAATTTCAGTATCCTTTGCCGTTGCTGTATGATTTGTTTGCTCGGATTAAGGGGGCTAGTTGGTTCACCAAGATAGATATTCGAGGGGCGTATAATCTTGTGCGTATTAAACAAGGCGATGAATGGAAAACAGCATTTAATACGCCCGAGGGCCATTTTGAGTACCTGGTTATGCCATTCGGGCTTTCCAATGCTCCATCAGTATTTCAGTCCTTTATGCATGACATCTTCCGAGAATACCTGGATAAATTCCTGATTGTGTATTTGGATGATATTTTGGTCTTTTCGGATGATTGGGAGTCTCATGTGAAGCAGGTCAGAATGGTGTTCAAGGTCCTTCGTGCGAATTCCTTGTTTGTGAAGGGGTCAAAGTGTCTCTTTGGAGTTCAGAAGGTTTCATTTTTGGGGTTCATTTTTTCCCCTTCTACTATCGAGATGGACCCTGTTAAAGTCCAGGCCATTTACAATTGGACTCAGCCGACATCTGTGAAGAGTCTGCAAAAGTTCCTGGGCTTTGCTAATTGTTATCGGCGCTTCATCGCTAATTTTTCTACTGTTGCTAAACCGTTGACTGATTTGACCAAGAAGGGTGCTGATGTGGTCAATTGGTCTTCTGCGGCTGTAGAGGCTTTTCAGGAGTTGAAGCGTCGTTTTTTTTCTGCCCCTGTGTTGTGCCAGCCAGATGTTTCGCTTCCGTTTCAGGTTGAGGTTGATGCTTCTGAGATTGGAGCAGGGGCTGTTTTGTCGCAAAGAAGTTCTGAGGGCTCGGTGATGAAGCCATGTGCTTTCTTTTCTAGAAAGTTTTCGCCTGCTGAGCGTAACTATGATGTTGGTAATCGTGAATTGTTGGCCATGAAGTGGGCATTCGAGGAGTGGCGTCATTGGCTGGAAGGAGCCAAGCATCACGTGGTGGTCTTGACAGATCACAAGAATTTGACTTATCTTGAGTCTGCCAAACGGTTGAATCCGAGACAGGCTCGATGGTCATTATTTTTCTCCCATTTTGATTTTGTGGTTTCGTACCTTCCGGGCTCTAAGAATGTGAAGGCTGATGCCCTGTCAAGGAGTTTTGTGCCTGACTCTCCGGGTGTTCCTGAGCCGGCGGGTATTCTCAAAGACGGGGTAATTTTGTCTGCCATCTCCCCTGATTTGCGGCGGGTGCTGCAAAAATTTCAGGCTGATAGACCTGACCGTTGCCCAGCGGAGAAACTGTTTGTCCCTGATAGATGGACTAGTAGAGTTATCTCTGAGATTCATTGTTCAGTGTTGGCTGGGCATCCTGGAATCTTTGGTACCAGAGATTTGGTGGCTAGATCCTTCTGGTGGCCGTCTTTGTCACGGGATGTGCGTTCTTTTGTGCAGTCCTGTGGGACTTGTGCTCGGGCTAAGCCCTGCTGTTCTCGTGCCAGTGGGTTGCTTTTGCCCTTGCCGGTCCCGAAGAGGCCCTGGACGCATATTTCTATGGATTTTATTTCGGATCTCCCCGTCTCTCAAAAGATGTCGGTCATTTGGGTGGTTTGTGATCGCTTTTCTAAGATGGTCCATTTGGTACCTTTGTCTAAATTGCCTTCCTCCTCTGATTTGGTGCCATTATTTTTCCAGCATGTGGTTCGTTTACATGGTATTCCGGAGAACATCGTTTCTGACAGAGGTTCCCAGTTTGTTTCAAGGTTTTGGCGATCCTTTTGTGCTAGGATGGGCATTGATTTGTCTTTTTCCTCGGCTTTCCATCCTCAGACAAATGGCCAAACCGAACGAACTAATCAAACTTTGGAAACATATCTGAGATGCTTTGTTTCTGCTGATCAGGATGATTGGGTGTCCTTTTTGCCGTTGGCTGAGTTCGCCCTTAATAATCGGGCCAGCTCGGCTACTTTGGTTTCGCCGTTTTTCTGCAATTCTGGTTTCCATCCTCGTTTCTCTTCAGGGCAGGTTGAGTCTTCAGACTGTCCTTGTGTAGATACTGTGGTGGATAGGTTGCAGCAGATTTGGACTCATGTGGTGGACAATTTAACATTGTCCCAGGAGAAGGCTCAATGTTTCGCTAACCGCCGGCGCTGTGTGGGTCCCCGACTTCGTGTTGGGGATTTGGTTTGGTTGTCGTCTCGTTATGTTCCTATGAAGGTTTCCTCTCCTAAGTTTAAGCCTCGTTTCATTGGTCCGTATAAGATTTCTGAGGATATCAATCCTGTGTCATTTCGTTTGGCCCTTCCTGCTTCTTTTGCCATCCATAATGTGTTCCATAGGTCGTTATTGCGGAGATACGTGGCGCCTGTGGTTCCATCCGTTGATCCTCCTGCCCCGGTGTTAGTTGAGGGGGAGTTGGAGTATGTGGTGGAGAAGATTTTGGATTCTCGTGTTTCGAGACGGAAACTCCAGTACCTGGTCAAGTGGAAGGGTTATGGTCAGGAAGATAATTCCTGGGTTTTTGCCTCTGATGTTCATGCTGCCGATCTGGTTCGTGCCTTTCATTTAGCTCATCCTGGTCGGCCTGGGGGCTCTGGTGAGGGTTCGGTGACCCCTCCTCAAGGGGGGGTACTGTTGTGAATTCTGTTGTCGGGCTCCCTCCTGTGGTCATGAATGGTACTTCGGCTGGTTCTGTCCATGGACTTCCTCTGGTGGGTGTTTCTGAGTTTCACAGGTGACGAGGTTAATTCGTTAGCTGCTGCTCTATTTAACTCCACTTAGATCTTTGCTCCATGCCACCTGTCAATGTTCCAGTATTGGTCTGTTCACTCCTGAATCGTTCTTGTGACCTGTCTTCCCATCAGAAGCTAAGTTCCAGCTTGTATTTCTTTGGTTTGCTATTTTTCTGTCCAGCTTGCTATTTAATTTGTTGTCTTGCTTGCTGGAAGCTCTGGGACGCAGAGGGAGCGCCTCCGCACCGTGAGTCGGTGCGGAGGGTCTTTTTGCACCCTCTGTGTGGTCTTTTTGTAGGTTTTTGTGCTGACCGCAAAGTAACCTTTCCTATCCTCAGTCTGTTCAGTAAGTCGGGCCTCTCTTTGCTAAATCTATTTCATCTATGTGTTTGTATTTTCATCTTTACTCACAGTCATTATATGTGGGGGGCTGCCTTTTCCTTTGGGGAATTTCTCTGAGGCAAGGTAGGCTTTATTTTTCTATCTTCAGGGCTAGCTAGTTTCTTAGGCTGTGCCGAGTTGCATAGGGAGCATTAGGCGCAATCCACGGCTATTTCTAGTGTGTTTGATAGGTTTAGGGATTGCGGTCAGCAGAGTTCCCACGTCCCAGAGCTCGTCCTTATTATCAGTAACTATCAGGTCATTCCGTGTGCTCTTAACCACCAGGTCCATTATTGTCCTGACCACCAGGTCATAACAATGCCCCTTCTCCAAAGATTCCTTAACATAGCTCCGCATGGCGGCATGCTCTGGCACAGACAGATTGAAAAGTCGGCCCTTAGGGAACTTGCAACCAGGAATCAAGTTAATAGCACAATCACAGTCCGTATGTGGAGGAATTGAACTGGACTTGGGCTCATCAAATACATCCTGGAAATCCAACAAAAACTCAGGGACCTCAGAAGAGGGGGAAGAGGAAATTGACATCAAAGGAACGTCACTATGTACCCCTTGACAACCCCAACTTGTCACAGACATAGTTTTCCAATCCAGCACCGGATTATGTTCCTGTAACCATGGAAAACCCAGTACAACAACATCATGCAGGTTATGCAACACCAGAAAACGGCAATTTTCCTGATGTGCAGGAGCCATGTACATGGTCATCTGCGTCCAGTACTGAGGTTTATCCTTGGCCAATGGTGTAGCATCAATGCCCCTCAAAGGAATAGGGCTCTGCAAAGGCTGCAAGGAAAAACCACAGCGCCTGGCGAATTCTAAGTCCATTAAGTTCAGGGCAGCGCCTGAATCCACAAATGCCATGACAGAAAAGGACGACAATGAGCAAATCAGGGTTACAGATAAAAGAAATTTAGGCTGTACAGTACTAATGGTAACAGACCTAGCGACCCTCCTAGTACGTTTAGGGCAAACAGAAATAACATGAGCAGAATCACCACAGTAAAAACACAGCCTATTCTGACGTCTGAATTCCTGCCGTTCTGTTCTTGTCAAAATCCTATCACATTGCATAGGTTCAGGACTCTGCTCAGAGGACACTGCCATATGGTGCATAGCTTTGCGCTCGCGCAGACGCCGATGAATCTGAATGGCTAGAGACATAGATTCGCTCAAACCAGTAGGCGTAGGGAAGCCCACCATAACATCTTTAAGGGCTTCAGAAAGACCTTTTCTGAAAATAGCAGCCAGAGCATCCTCATTCTATTTAGTGAGCACAGACCATTTCCTAAATTTCTGGCAGTATAATTCTGCCGCTTCCTGATCTTGACACAGGGCCAACAGGGTTTTTCTGCATGATCCACAGAATTAGGTTCGTCATACAATAATCAGAGCGCTTGAAAAAATGCGTCTACATTCAGCAATGCTGGATCCCCTGATTCAAGGGAGAATGCCCACTCCTGAGGGTCACCACGCAGCAAGGACATGATGATTTTAACTTGCTGAATGGGATCACCAGAAGAACGGGGTTTCAAAGCAAAAAACAATTTGCAGTTATTTTTAAAGTTCAAAAACTTGGATCTGTCCCCAAAAAACAAATCAGGAGTAGGAATTCTAGGCTCCAAAGCCGGAGTCTGGACAACATAATCTTGGATACTCTGTACTCTTGCAGCAAGTTGATCCACACGAGAAAAGAAAACCCTGAACATCCATGCCAAAGCATATATCCTTAACCACCCAGATATCGAGAGGAAAAAAAAAAAAAGACAAACCAAAGCACAGAAAAAAAATGGTTCAGAACTTTCTTTTCCTTCTTTTGAGATGCATTTAAATCATTTTTGGCCACTTGTACTGTTATGATACGGTGGTCTAGGAGCAACATGGAACGAGCTCTGAAGGAAGTGGTACCTGTACTGACCGCAGTCCCTAAGCTCAACACAACACTAGAAATAGCCGTGGGATGCTCCAGAGATCAAGAGGAAAAAAAAGACAGAACAGAGCACAGAAAACAAAATGGCTCAGAAGTTTTTCCTTCTTTTGAGATGCATTTAATTCATTTCTGGCCACTTGTACTGTTATGATCTGGTGGTTTAGGAGCAACATGGGACGAGCTCTGAAGGAAGTGGTACCTGTACTGACCGCAGTCCCTAAGCTCAACACAACACTAGATGTAGCCGTGGGATGCTCCTGACACTCCCTAGGCACCTCGTCACAGCCTGAGAACTAACTACCCTTAAAGATAGAAACAGGAAAACTATCTTGCCTCAGAGAAAATCCCCAAAGGATAGATAGCCCCCCACAAGTAATGACTGTGAGTGGAGAGGGAAAAGACATGCACAGAATGAAACCAGGATGAGCACAGGAGGCCAGTCTAGCTAGATAGATAGGACAGGATGGAATACTGTGCGGTCAGTATAAAACACTACAAAAAATCCACACAGAGTTTACAAAAATCTCCACACCTGACTAAAGGTGTGGAGGGTAAATCTGCTTCCCAGAGCCTCCAGCTACACAGAATTAATTCATACTGACAAGCTGGACAAACATAGAAAGCACAGAACGGATAAGTCCACAACTTGTGGACAGAAAAGAGCAAGCAAGGACTTAGCTTTGCTGAACTAGTCAGGATAACAGGGAAATCCAAAGAGATGTGAATCCAACCAGGAACCATTGCCAAGTGCCACTGGCTGAAGAGAGAGCCAGGCATAAATAGCCGAGCAGAAAGACAATCAGGGGAAGCAGCTGCAGACTGCTAAATCCAAGGAGCAGCCATACCACTTAAAACCACCGGAGGGAGCCCAAGAGCAGAACTCACAAAAGTGCCACTTACAACCACCGGAGGGAGCCCAAGAGCGGAATTCACAACACATTCATTCAGCGCACTGACTAAACCCTTGACAAGCAAGTGGGCTTTATTCTTCGCCCGATTTGATTTTGAACTCCACTTTTTGCCGGTTGAAAAAAACTTCAAGGCTGACGCTTTGTCCAGATCTTTCTCACCGGTGGATGCTGAGGAGGAGACCACGCACATCATTGATCCAACCAGAGTCATGACGGTAGCTCCAGTCTCCCTTACCTCTTTACCTCCAGGTAAGACCTTTGTTTCTGAGAAAGACAAGAGACGTGTTTTACTTTGGGGACATGCCTCCAAGCTGGCGAGCCTTGTCGGTTTCAAGAAAACCTACAATCTCATATCCCGCTACTACTGGTGGTCGACTCTTTTGAAGGATGTCCGAAGTTTTGTCGAGTCTTATCCATCTTGTGCTAAGAACAAGGTTCCAAGACAGTTGCATTCAGATCTTTTGCATCCTCTTCCTGTGCCTACTGCTCCATGGCAACATATTGCAGTAGATTTTATTACTGATCTGCCTCGTTCTTCTGGTTGCACCATCATCCTCGTGGTAGTAGGCCGTCTCTAAAATGGCTCATTTCATTCCTCTCAGGTTTGCCCTCAGCTCCTGTGTTGGCGAAGATTTTTGTTCAACATATTTTTCGCCTTCATGGTCCACCACAGCAAATAGTTTCTGACCGAGGAGTCCAATTCACCGCGCGATTCTGGAGGTCTCTCTGTAAGTTGATGAACATCTCACTTGACTTTTCTTCGGCCTATTATCATCAGTCCAACGGCCAAGTGGAGCGTAGTAACCAAACTCTGGTAACTAATCTCCGGCTGTCACGGGGCTACCCCGACAGAGAGGTTCCAGAGAACCGCAGCGCTCTGGGCCTCGTTCACACACAGTGAACAGAAGCTCTTCACCTGTATTCTGACCTGGCTGCTTTGTGCCAGCAGTGCAGGAGTTAACCTTATTGCTGAGTTGCTGAGAGCTGGGTTTCTCTCAGCTGAAGTGGATTTTGTAATCTGATCCTCTATATAGACCCAGTCCTGACTTCAGCTATTGTCAGTGATCAGTTCTACTGCCTGGCTTGGAGGTTGAAGGAGCGTAGTGTTGGTGTTGGAGGTTTATTTACTGAGATTGGTGTCTGCTGTTTTGGTTGCATGTTAAACCTGTTTTCCTTCCTAGTTTTCTCCTTCTCTTCCCTTCTATGTGTACCCTCTGTGGTTGTGTGAGCATTTGGTGAGTTTGAGACTTTCAGTTACCTTGTCTGTATACCCTGTTATTTGTTGTATTATTACACTGGTGCAGTCCACCTCCTTTGTGGGGAGAGGGGGCCACTGATAGGACCTGCAGAGGAGACAGGGATACGCTGGCGGCTCAGGTCTCCTAACCATCATAGGTACCCCTGAGATAAGGGACAGCCAGGGCCCCATTATAATGGTAGGTGTTATGATACGGTGGTTTAGGAGCAACATGGAACGAGCTCTGAAGGAAGTGGTAACTGTACTGACCACAGTCCCTAAGCTCAACACAACACTAGAAGTAGCCGTGGAATGCTCCTAACTCTCCCTAGGCATCTCGTCACAGCCTAAGAGCTAACTACCCCTAAAGATAGAAGGAGGAAAGCTATCTTGCCTCAGAGAAAATCCCCAAAGGATAGATTAGCCTCCCACAAATAATGACTGTGAGTGGAGAGGGAAAAGACATACACAGAATGAAACCAGGATGAGCACAGGAGGCCAGTCTAACTTGATAGATAGGACAGGATGGAATACTGTGCGGTCAGTATAAAACACTACAAAAATCCACGCAGAGTTTACTAAAAATCTCCACACCTGACTAAAGGTGTGGAGGGTAAATCTGCTTCCCAGAGCTTCCAGCAAAACAGAATTAATTCATACTGATAACGCTGGACAAACATAGAAGCACAGAACGGATAAGTCCACAAACTGTGAACAGAAAAGAGCAAGCAAAAACTTAGCTTTGCAGAACTGGTCAGGAAAACAGGGAACTCCAAAGAGATGTGAATCCAACCAGGAACATTTACAAGTGGCACTGGCTGAAGGACAGAACCAGGCATAAATAGTCGAGCAGAAAAGACGATCAGTGGAAGCAGCTGAAGACAGCTAACTCCAAGGAGCAGCCATACCACTTGAAACCACAAGAGGGAGCCCAAGAGCAGAACTCACAAAAGTGCCACTTACAACCACCGGAGGGAGCCCAAGAGCGGAATTCACAACAGGTAGGGACAGGTGCGGGTCCCAGTACGCCATCCTGCCCCTTTATCGCCGCTTACGGCGTGAAACCGGCACTTCTCAAATCAAAATTATTGGTCCGACTTACTTCCATGGGCCGAATTTTCTTATAATAATCATACCAGTGAAGCCTCTGCCAAGTCTCCATTTTTTGTCATTTATGGACAACATCCTGGAATTCCTCTACCAGTTCCTCCTGTCTCTTCTGTGCCAGCGTAAAATCTTCTGTCTAGGGAATTCTCCAGGGTCTGGCAGGAGACCAAGTCTGCTATTGAACTAGCTCAGTTTAGGATGAAAAGACAGGCAGATAAAAGGCGTCTTGATTCCCCTGTATTCCATCCTGGTGATAAGGTCTGGCTTTCATCTAAATTTATTCGCCTTAAAATCCCTTCGCACAAACTGGGTCCACGCTATATTGACCCTTTTATGGTCTTGGCACATATTAACAATGTTTCTCACAAACTTAAGCTTCCAGCGTCTCTTCGTATTCCCAATTCTTTTCATGTTTCTCTCCTTAAACCTGTAGTTTTTAATAAATTTCATGCCTTGACCTTGTCTTCATCATCGCCTGTTTCTGCGGATCATATCTTTGAGATAAAGGATATTTTGGCCATGAAAAAGTGTAGGGGTAAAACTTTGTTTTCGGTGGACTGGAAGGGTTTTAGGCCTGAGGAGAGGTCCTGGGAGCCTCGGGAAAACATTCAGGCTCCTCGTATTTTAGCTAGGTTTCTTTCCAGCCTTAAGGGTTAGGGTGATGTAAGGACGGGGTACTGTTACACCGCTGTTGTTGCCGCCTACTCATATTCACCTGTCTTCAGCGTCCCGGAATGCCTCCTCTCCTGCGGCGTCCTCCTCTCTGCGCTCGCTCCCGGCTTCTGTTGCTCATCAGGTGCGCGCACGCCAGATTCAGCACTGCGCGCATGCACCTCTAACCTTCCTGGTAAAGCTTCTTCCCTCCTCTATTTCATCTTGGAGGATCTTCACCCAGAAGTGCCTTGCTGCATTGGTATGTAAGCTGCTTCCGTCTGCCCCTCTGTGCCTGAAGATCACTTGTGTTCCGCTAGTGCTCTTGGACTCTCGTCTGTGCTGTATGCTCTTTTGTTTCCTCCGTTCCCACGTAACCTTTTGTCTGTTCCATCCTGCTTCCCCAGCTTCCGCTGTGATAGTCCCTCATGGGCCTGCCCCTAACTCTCCCTGTATAGGGGGCGGTCCACCTGGTCAGCTCGTCCGTGGGGGGATCGTCATCACGGTCCAGTGGGTCCACTTTCCATCTTTTCCCTAGTTTATCCTCACATTCCTCATCAAAACAACCCACTCATCTATAGTAATCATAAAATTCAACTGCAGATCAATATTTTAGAAAAGTGGTGTATATTTAGTACTCTGTTATTTGAGCTATACTTACTTGAACGAACATACCAATATAATAAAGAAAAAGGCCAATTATGAAAACCGACGATGTCTAGTCTATTATTCCACTTATTTATGCATTTATACCCTCTCTTGAGAAAATGTGTTTGATTTTCCTCTTAGAATTTGCTATGTTGTTTCAGTGCTGTCATTGCAACCTATTTTATTATCATCCTTCTATGCCACTTACTTTCCATTTCTTCAATATGACTTTTCTTCTGTCCTCTATGCTTTGTGCTATTATAACTATTTTTTTCTACCCCAGTATTCCTCACATCTTTTGATTATTGAAGAAATAAACAAAGAATCTCAACTGTTTTCACAGTTGCAATTTTAGAAGTACAGTATTCCCACTAGTTCTGCCTTGGCAAAGATGGAAATTAGGCTGTTTAAGATGCACCTGAATCTGTTCTCCGAGGCACAATCAGCAGGCTACGAAGAGGAAAAATATACCAGGAGGGAGAGATCACAAAATGTGACAGTAAAGTACCAATAAATATTTAGATATTCTAAAGCAAACACTTTATTTGTCATGTATTGTAACAGGCCTAACTTAAGAAAACATATCTGAGTAGATACAATAGTTTGTGTGAATATAAAAGTAGCATACTACACCACAATGCATTGATTTTTATTAGTGTTATATTTAAAGTATATACAAGCTATATAATTAAAAATCAACAACAATATACTGGGCTCAGCTTTTTTCTCAAGGGGAAAACACCCCAAAAGGGATCTATTTTTTAAACTGTAAACTAGGATAAATAACTAGGATAGGTTATTCCTTATTTTAGACTATATTCCATGTCTGCATGGAGGTGCACTGGGCAATTGTTCAGGGCCCCCCATCCCCTAAGAAACACCAGCATTTGCTGCAAAAACCAAATTGTACTTTCCAAAGCTGAGATTGCTTGAGGACCTAAAGTGACATCACGCTTATGTGAATGTGATGTCACCAGAGGTACTGTACGATGCAAGAGTCAAGAAAAACTGAAGAAGTGGAGACAGTCTGGAAAGTATTCTATAGTATGTGTGTATTTGTGTGTCTGTTTGTGCATGTAATAAAATACATTTATTTATTTCTGAAAGGTACCAATATTTATGGACATAAGTGTTTATCACTCTCCCATAATGGTAGTTTTGCTTCACATCACCTGTCTTATCTATGACATTATTTATGTGCTGTGTTGTGCATAAATATGTGATTCTTCAGAATTTGTATAAGTCTATGTCTGATGAAGGGACCTTAGTAGTCTCGAAAGCTTGCAATTTGTTACCATCTTTTCAGTTAGCCATTAAAAGGTATCAACCACTGAGGACTCTAAATTCCAAATATTTTTTAGGTACAGATTCAGTGATTTAGCTTATAAACTGGACAAAATGTGCATCTTATTTGGGAATACTATCTGCCCTAGTAATCAGCTCATGACAACATCCATAAATTGTCTATCATGCATTTCCATTTATAGAACAAAACTGAAAAATTCTTAGAGCAAATATGGTTTTACTAAAACAAAGAACAAGCAGAAAAGAAGAGATTTTGTTACACACATTCAGATCCTATGAGATAGCCTTAGTAAAGACACTAAAAGCAATTTTAATGACAGTGCATTTTACTTCATAAATTTTGGAAAATTTCCACATCATTTTACCTTTTTTTGTAAAATGAAGAGGGGAGGTGTTAGGTCTCGAGTTCCCGCTTCTGCACAGGGGGAATCTCGAGCCATCTCCGCTGCGGTCTCCCATTCTTATCCAGCCGCAGTGGATTCTGCTCAGCAGGGACGTCGGTCCCAGCGTCTTGCTCAGTCTCACTCTGTACAGAGAGTTTTTGCTGCTTCTTCAGCTTCTGCCATTAAAGCCAGTGCTGGTCAGCAGCGAGCGGACTTCTCTGGGACTAAGTCCTTGTCTGCACACACTGAGCATGCCCAGGGCAAGATCTCCCGTTGGAGATCGAGGGTCATGTGCTCAGGCTCTGCAGAACATTCCATTGGTCCTCTTGGCAGGTCTTGGAAGGGCAAAGTTTCTGTGGCCACTTCCTGTGCTGCAACTATATCAACTATATAAACTATATAAACTGCGCATGACATGCGCTAGTGTACAATTGTTAATGTGTGTATGTTGTGAGTGCAAGTCGTCCTTGGATACCCCTACCCTATTGAATGTCTGTTCGCGGAAGGTGTATGGTTGCTATCTAGCGCCCGACTTATCCTACAGCACGAATCACACATTACAGCGTCCAGTTGCTGTGACCGCCAGTACGGCGCCGTGCACTTCCTCTGTGCTTTCCTTACCCAAGCCTGGGTGGTTAGTGGCGTTCGTCAGTGCGGCACCGCATGCACTCTTGTGCCTTAATATTGTTACTTAGTTTCCTTACACACCCAGTTGCGGTGTTGTGCCAGCAAGGGTCTAATCGGACTTCAATCCTAGTTGGGGTTGAGTTCGCTGACTACTTGCTCGCGCTCTATGTGCGGTACCGCGGTCCTGTGACGCAACAGGATCGCTTCCTTCATGCTGGGTGAAGTTTAACCCACGTGTGTATACTTATGAGTACCGCCATATAGTCCGTCATTACTTGGCAGCAGGTTCCATCTCTGCACGGTGGACCCCGGGCTGCGAACGCACCATACTCTATCTGTCTTATTATTTGGTGTGTTCCGCTAGCCCTAACATTACACTAGCGCCAGGGTCTGGCTAGTAATGATGGACAAACAGGTTGGCGGCTCTTGAGAGCGCAACCTCAGCTGTGGATGTTACCGCAGTTGCTGTACAGGCTGCTAGCGTGGCTGCAGCAACCCTGTCCATTGCCACCCCTGCTCCGACATTTTCTCGCCTCCCGCTGCCAGAAAAATTTTCTGGTGATAGCAAATTTTGTAGGGGATTTGTGAGTCAGTGCTCTATTCACCTCGAGCTCCTGGCTGCACGTTTTCCCACAGAGCGGGCTAAGGTGGGATTTATAGTGTCTCTCTTGTCAGACAGGTCGTTGGAATGGGCTACGCCGCTGTGGGAGCGTGGCGATCATGTGGTGCAGAGTGCTCCGCTGTTTCTGAGCACTCTGAAACAGGTCTTTTTAGGACCTCAAGTCACCCATGATACTGCGCTCCAACTGCTGGCATTAACTCAGGGTGAGTCCTTGGTCAGTCATTTTGCCGTCCAATTCCGCACTTTAGCTTCTGAGCTGGATTGGTCGGATAAAGCTCTTATCCCCATATTTTGGAGGGGCCTGGCTGACCACGTTATGGACGCTCTGGCCACTAGGGAGGTTCCTGCCACACTGGAGGAGTTAATAACTGTCTCCACTCGAATTGACCTCCGTTTTAACGAGCGGAGGTTAGAGCGAGCCCACTGTAGGCAGAGGTTTCGGCTGGCTCCTACCTTCGTCAAACCTCTGGAATCTCCGGTCCTGGTTCCTGAGTCACATGAGGCCAGGGAAGTGTCACAAGCGGGATCTAAGTCCCGGACCGCTTGTGCACTCAAGGTCTGTCATGTTTGCCAGCAGTCAGGACATCTAGCCACCAGATGTTCTCAGCGGTCGAGGAAACGTCAGCGTCTAGTGTTAGTAGGTGGAGGTACACTAGACACGGCGACGTTTGCCTCTAAATTGTCCTTTAAGGGGACAATTACTATAGGCTCATTCTCCCACTCGGTAGAGCTCTGCGTGGATTCTGGGGCGGAGGGCAATTTTATGTCTTCTGCCTTCGCCCAACGTCACGCAATACCCCTGGTTATGCTAGCTCAACCAGTAACGGTACGAGTGGTGAATGGGTCGACACTGCCCTCACAGATAACACACCAGACCATCCCTTTTACTCTGTCCATGTTGCCATCTCATCAGGAGATTATATCTCTGCTCGTCATTCCTGAGGGAATTGATGAGGTCCTGTTGGGAATACCTTGGCTACGGTACCACTCTCCTCATATCGAGTGGTCCTCTGGCAGAATCCTGGGATGGGGCGAATCTTGTGGGGGTAGGTGTCAGAGGGAGTGCGTTCAGGTTGCTGCTACAGAGGTACCCGCAGATCTTTCCTCTCTCCCCAAGCAGTATTGGTCTTATGCAGACGTGTTCTCCAAAAAGGCGGCGGAGATCCTTCCGCCCCATCGCCCCTATGACTGTCCTATTGATCTCTTGCCTGGTGCTGAGCCTCCCCGGGGTCGAGTCTATCCGCTATCTCTCCCGGAGACGGAGTCAATGTCACAGTACATCCAGGAAAATCTGGAAAGAGGATTCATTAGGAAGTCAGTGTCACCTGCTGGGGCAGGGTTCTTCTTCGTGCAGAAGAAGAATGGGGAATTGCGTCCATGCATAGACTACAGGGGTCTTAATGCCATCACCGTTAAAAATAAGTATCCTTTGCCCTTGATATCTGAGCTCTTCGATAGGCTTCGGGGAGCAAGGGTATTTACTAAACTAGATCTGCGGGGTGCTTACAACCTGATTCGCATCCGTGAGGGGGACGAATGGAAGACGGCTTTTAACACCAGGGATGGGCACTATGAATATCTGGTGATGCCCTTCGGGCTCTGTAATGCCCCTGCCGTTTTCCAAGACTTTGTGAATGATATCTTCCGGGATATGCTTTCCACCTCGGTCGTAGTCTATCTGGATGATATTCTCATCTACTCTCCAGATATTGACTCCCACCGGAGAGATGTTTGCAAAGTCTTCGACCTCCTATGGGCAAACTCCCTCTATGCCAAGTTGGAGAAGTGTATGTTTGAGCAGGAGTCCTTACCTTTCCTGGGCTACATCATCTCTGCCCAGGGATTGGCTATGGATCCTGCCAAACTACAGGCTGTGATGGACTGGCAGGAACCCCATTCTCTTAATGCGGTGCAGCGCTTTATGAGGTTCATTAATTATTATCGCCAGTTCATTCCGCACTTCTCAACTTTGGTAGCTCCCTTGGTTGCCCTCACCAAGAAGGGGGCGAATCCCAAATTGTGGTCTGAGGAGGTCTCCAAGGCCTTTAACTCTATAAAGTCACACTTCGCTAGTGCTCCCATCCTACATCGCCCCGATGTTGATAAGCCATTTATCATGGAGGTGGATGCCTCTTCTGTTGGTGCTGGAGCAGTCCTCTTCCAAAAGGATGTTCAAGGTCGGAAGCATCCTTGCTTCTTTTTCTCCAAGACCTTCTCACGAGCAGAGAGGAATTATTCCATCGGGGACAGGGAGTTGCTAGCCATGAAGTTGGCTTTCTCGGAGTGGAGACATCTCTTGGAGGGAGCACGTTTTCCCTTCCAAGTCTTCACAGACCATAAAAATTTGGTGTACCTGCAGACAGCCCAGCGGTTGAATTCTCGCCAGGCCAGATGGTCCTTATTCTTCTCCCGGTTTCATTTCACCCTCCATTTTCTTTCTGGGGAGAAGAACATTCGGGCCGACGCTCTCTCTCGCTCCGTTGTGTCATCTGCGGAGGAGGAGGAGGAGCCTCGGCTTATTGTCCCCACCGAGAGCTTGAGAACTGTGGCCCCAGTTTCGCTAGAGTCTGTGCCCCCGGGCAAGACTTTTGTTCCATCCAGTTTGCGACCGGAGGTTCTCTCTTGGGCACACTCGTCCAGGGTGGGTGGACATTTTGGTACCAAAAGGACATCTGAGTTACTGGCGAGGACATACTGGTGGCCGCATATGGCTCGTGATGTCGCAGAGTATGTTCGGGCGTGTGTCTCTTGCGCCAAGAACAAGACTCCTCGGCAATGGCCAGCTGGTTTGCTTTATCCTCAGCCGGTGGCGGACAGGCCCTGGGAGATGGTCGGGATGGACTTTGTGGTGGGCTTACCCAAGTCTCGTAACTGCACCATTATCTGGGTGATCACCGACCATTTTTCCAAAATGGTGCACTTGGTGCCTCTTACACGGCTACCTTCTGCACGGGCGTTGGCTGTCTTGTTCGTCAAGCATATCTTTCGCCTACACGGTATGCCAGACAAAATTGTTAGTGACCGGGGTCCCCAGTTTGCGTCTCGATTCTGGAGAGAGCTTTGTCATCTACTCAGTATTGAGTTGAATCTCTCTTCGGCATATCATCCCGAGACGAATGGGTTGGTAGAGAGGGCCAACCAGACCTTGGTCACATATTTACGACATTTTGTTTCTGCCAGGCAGGATGACTGGGCATCCTTGCTACCGTGGGCAGAATTTGCACTTAACAATACCATAGCCGACTCCACCGGTCAGACTCCATTCCTCCTAAATTACGGCCAGCATCCGCGTGTTCCTGTGCCCATGCCTGTGTCTTCTGCTGACTCCAGGGTGGCAGACTGGGCTGTGGAGGCACGGGACATTTGGGACCGCACGCAGGATGCCATTCGGGCCTCCAAGGAGAGAATGAGGTCCTCCGCCGATGTTCATCGGCGCCCCGCTCCGACCTTTGCTCCTGGCGACTTGGTGTGGCTCTCCGCCTGTAACATCAGGCTGCGAGTTGAGTCCACTAAGTTTGCTCCTCGCTACTTGGGTCCCTTCAAGGTTCTCGAATGGGTTAATCCTGTGGTCTACCGTCTGGCTCTTCCTCCACGCTTGGGTATCACCGACACCTTTCATGTGTCCCTCTTGAAATCCGTATACATGTCCCGGTTTTCCGAGTCATCTGCCGGGACATCGGGTTCGTCTACGGACGATTACGAGGTGAACTCTATTTTGGGGTGCAAGGTGGTACGCGGCAAAAAGTTCTATCTGGTGGATTGGAAGGGTTATGGCCCAGAGGACAGGTCATGGGAGCCTGCTGAAAACATTCGGGCCCCACAGCTCATTGCTGCCTTCGAGCGTAGCGAGGCCCAAGGAGGGGGGGGCATGTTAGGTCTCGAGTTCCCGCATCTGCACAGGGGGAATCTCGAGCCATCTCCGCTGCGGTCTCCCATTCTTATCCAGCCGCAGTGGAGTCTGCTCAGCAGGGACGTCGGTCCCAGCGTCTTGCTCAGTCTCACTCTGTACAGAGACTAACTGCTGCTTCTTCAGCTTCTGCCATTAAAGCCAGTGCTGGTCAGCAGCGAGCGGACTTCTCTGGGACTAAGTCCTTGTCTGCACACACTGAGCATGCCCAGGGCAAGATCTCCCGTTGGAGATCGAGGGTCATGTGCTCAGGCTCTGCAGCACATTCCATTGGTCCTCTTGGCAGGTCTTGGAAGGGCAAAGTTTCTGTGGCCACTTCCTGTGCTGCAACTATATAAACTGCGCATGACCGCATGGCCATGCGCTAGTGTACAATTGTTAATGTGTGTATGTTGTGAGTGCAAGTTGTCCTTGGATACCCCTTCCCTATTGAATGTCTGTTCGCGGAAGGTGTATGGTTGCTATCTAGCGCCCGACTTATCCTACAGCACGAATCACACATTACAGCGTCCAGTTGCTGTGACCGCCAGTACGGCGCCGTGCACTTCCTCTGTGCTTTCCTTACCCAAGCCTGGGTGGTTAGTGGCGTTCGTCAGTGCGGCACCGCATGCACTCTTGTGCCTTAATATTGTTACTTAGTTTCCTTACACACCCAGTTGCGGTGTTGTTCCAGCAAGGGTCTAATCGGACTTCAATTATAGTTGGGGTTGAGTTCGCTGACTACTTGCTCGCGCTCTATGTGCGGTACCGCGGTCCTGTGACGCAACAGGATCGCTTCCTTCACGCTGGGTGAAGTTTAACCCACGTGTGTATACATATGAGTACCGCCATATAGTCCGTCATTACTTGGCAGCAGGTTCCATCTCTGCACGGGGGAACACGGGCTGCGAACGCACCATACTCTATCTGTCTTATTATTTGGTGCGTTCCGCTAGCCCTAACAGGAGAGATATTGTAGCATTAGACAAAAACTAACACATTAAACACAGGGTTAGGGCTTTGCTGTTGATTTCTAAATACAGTTAGGTCCATATATATTTGGACAGAGACAACATTTTTCTAATTTTGGTTATAGACATTACCACAATGAATTTTAAACCAAACAATTCAGATGCAGTTGAAGTTCAGACTTTCAGCTTTCATTTGAGGGTATCCACATTAAAATTGGATGAATGGTTTAGAAGTTTCAGCTCCTTAACATGTGTCACCCTGTTTTTAAAGGGACCAAAAGTAATTGGACAATTGACTCTAAGGCTATTTCATGGACAGGTGTGGGCAATCCCTTCATTATATCATTCTTAATTAAGCAGATAAAGGCCTGGAGTTGATTTGAGGTGTGGTGCTTGCATTTGGAAGGTTTTGCTGTGAAGTAAACATGTGGTCAAAGGACCTCTCCATGCAGGTGAAACAAGCCATCCTTAAGCTGTGAAAACATAAAAACCCATCTGAGAAATTGCTACAATATTAGGAGTGGCAAAATCTACAGCTTGGTACATTCTGAGAACGAAAGAAAGCACTGGTGAACTCATCAATGCAAAAAGACCTGGGCGCCCACGGAAGACAGCAGTGGTGGATGATCGCAGAATAATCTCCATGGTGAAGAGAAACGCCTTCACAACAGCCAACCAAGTGACCAACACTCTCCAGGAGGTCGGCGTATCAATATCCAAATCTACCATAAAGAGAAGACTGCATGAAAGTAAATACAGAGGATTCACTGCACGGTGCAAGCCACTCATAAGCATCAAGAATAAATAGGCTAGACTGGACTTTGCTAAAAAAACATCTAAAAAAGCCAGCACAGTTCTGGGAGAACATTCTTTGGATAGATGAAACCAAGATCAACCTCTACCAGAATGATGGAAAGAGAAAAGTATGGCGAAGGCATGGTACAGCTCATGATCCAAAGCATACCACATCATCTGTAAAACACGGCGGAGGGAGTGTGATGTCTTGGGCATGCATGGCTGCCAGTGGTACTGGGTCACTAGTGTTTATTGATGATGTGACACAGGACAGTAGCAGCCGAATGAATTCTGAAGTATTCAGAGCCATACTGTGTGCTCAGATCCAGCCAAATGCAGCCAAACTGATTGGTTTTCGTTTCATACTACAGATGGACAATGACCCAAAACATAAAGCCAAAGCAACCCAGGAGTTTATTAAAGCAAAGAAGTGGAATATTCTTGAATGGCCAAGTTAGCCACCTAATCTCAACCCAATTGAGCATGCATTTCACTTGTTAAAGACTATACTTCAGACAGAAAGGCCCACAAACAAACAGCAACTGAAAACCACCGCAGTGAAGGCCTGGCAGAGCATCAATAAGGAGGAAACACAGCGTCTGGTGATGTCCATGAGTTCAAGACTTCAGGTAGCCATTGCCAACAAAGGGTATTCAACCAAGTACTAGAAATGAACATTTTCTTTAAAATAATTTAATCTGTCCAATTACTTTTGGTCCCTTTAAAAACAGGGTGGCTCATGTTAAGGAGCTGAAATTCCTAAACCCTTCATCCAATTTTAATGTGGATACCCTCAAATGAAAGCTGAAAATCTGAACTTCAACTGCATCTGAATTGTTTTGTTTAAAATTCATTGTGGTAATGTCTATAACCAAAATTAGAAAAATGTTGTCTCTGTCCAAATATATATGGACCTAACTGTATATAACTGCTGCATGTAACCACATTCTTCTTTTCATGGGTGAAAAATTTTAATATGTTTTCATCCAAACAGTTTAACGTTCTTAGTGTTACATAACGGTGGTACAACACTAAAAAAAAACCATTACAAATAATTTCTTTGGATTCAATTAGTCATCCATACAGATTATCATGGATAGTGTTTAATTACAGTGGTATATAAAACAGAATAGATTAGATTTTTTTTTCTGGATTCAATTAGTCATCCATGTAGTTCAACCCCTTTCTGACCTTGGACGGGATAGTACATCTGAGGTCAGAACCCCCGCTTTGATGCAGGCTCCGGCGGTGAGCCCGCATCAAAGCCAGGACACGTCAGTTGTTTTGAACAGCTGACATGTGCCCGCAATAGCGACGGGTGAAATCACAATTCACCCACTGCTATTAACTAGTTAAATGCCGCTGTCAAACACTGACAGCAACATTTAACCGGTGCTTCCAGCCATTTGGACGAAAATGAGCGCATCGCTGACCCCTGTCACATGATCGGGGGTTAGCGATGCATCAGAATGGTAACCATAGAGGTCCTTGAGACCTCTATGGTTACTGATCCCGGCTAGTTGTGAGCGACACCCTGTGGTCGGCGCTCATAGCACATTTGCAACTCAGCTACATAGCAACGATTTGATGATCGCTGCTATGTAGCAGAGCCGATCGAGTTGTGCTAGCTCCTAGCCTCCCTTGGAGGCTATTGAAGCATGGCAAAAGTAAAAAAAATGTGAAAAAAATAAAAAAAGATAAAAGTTTAAATCACCCCGCTTTCGCCCCATTCAAAATAAATCAATAAAAAAAATCAAACCTACACATATTTGGTATCGCCGCGTTCAGAATTGCCCGATCTATCAATATAAAAAAGGATTAACCTGATCACTAAATGGCATAGCGAGAAAAAAATTTGAAACGCCAGAATTACGTTTTTCTGGTTGCCGCGACATTGCATTAAAATGCAATAACGGGCGATCAAAAGAGCGTATCTGCACCAAAATAGTATCATTAAAAATGCCGGCTAGGCATGCAAAATATAAACCCTCAACCGACCCCAGATCATGAAAAATGTAGACGCTACGGGTATCGGAAAATGGCGCAATTTTTTTTTTTTAGCAAAGTTTTTAATTTTTTTCACCACTCAGATAAAAGAGAACCTAGACATGTTTGGTGTCTATGAACTCATAATGACCTGGAGAATCATAATGGCAGGTCAGTTTTAGCATTTAATGAACCTAGTAAAAAAGCCAAAGAAAAACAGGTGTGAGATTGCACTTTTTTGCAATTTCACAGCACTTGGAATTTTTTTCTTGTTTTTGAGTACAAAACAAGCTAAAACCAATGATGTCGTTCAAAAGTACAACTTGTTTTGCAAAAAATAAGCCCTCACGGCAATATTAAGGGAAAAATATATTATGGCTCTGGGAAGGAGGGGAGCGAAAAACGAACACGGAAAAACGGAAAATCCCAAGGTCATGAAGGGGTTGAAGTGGTGAGTGTTACATTGCGGTGTTATTTAAAACAAAAATAATAATTTTTTTCTTGATTCAGTTAGTCATTCGTTCAGATTAATGAGGTGAGTGTTACATTATGGGTTTTTTTTAACCCCTTTACCCCTGAAGGTGGTTCGCACGTTAATGACTATGCAATTTTTTACAATTCTGACCACTGTCATTTTATGAGGTGATAACTCTCGAATGCTTCAATGGATCTCAGTGATTCTGAGAATTTATTTGGAACATATTGAGCTACATTACAGTGGTAAAATTTATCTGATATGACTTGTGTTCATTTGTATAAAAAAAACAGAAGCTTGGTGAAAATTTTGCAATTTCAAATATTTAATTTTCATGCCCTTAAATCACAGAGATATGTCATACAAAATAGTTAATAAATAACATTTCCCACCTATCTACTTTACATCAGCACAATTTCGGAACCAAAATAGCTTTTAGTTAGGAAGTTATAAGGGTTAAAAGTTGACCAGTGATATTTCATTTTTCCACCAAAATGTACAAATCCATTTGAAATCACTTTGAGGGGTCTATATGACAAAAAATACCCAAAAGTGACAACATTCTAAAAACTGCACCCATCAAGGTACTCAAAATCACATTCAAGAAGTTTATTAACCCTTTACGTGTTTCACAATGTGAAAGGAAAAAATTAACATTTCACTTTTTTCACTAAAATGTTAATTTAGACCCCATTTTTTTGTTTTCACAAAGGTAACAGGAGAAATTGGACCCCAAAAGTTGTTGTGCAATTTCTCTTAAGTGCGCTGATACCCGGCGTGTGAGAGAAAACCATTGTTTGGGAGCATGGCAGGTTTCGAAAGGGAAGGTGCACCATTTGACATTTTCAATGCAAACCTCACTGGAATTGAGAGCGGATGGCATGTTGCGTTTGGAGATCCTCTGATGTGCCTAAACAGTGGAAACTCCCACTAGTGACCCAATTTTTGAAACTAGACTCCTTAAAGAGTTTATCCAGATGTGTGGCCAACACTTTGAAACCCCAAGTGTTTAATAAAATTTTATAACGTAGAGTCATGAAAGTAAAAAATCAAATATTTTCTTCAAAAATTATCTTTCAGCCCCAATTTTTACATAGGTAACAGGAGAAATTAGACCCTAAAACTTGTATTACAATTTCTTCTTAGCATGCTAATACCGCATATGTGGGAGAAAATCAGTTTTTGGGCACACGGCAGGACTCGGAATGGAAGGAATGATGTTTTGGAATGCAGACTGTGGTGGAATGGTCTGAGGGCATCATGTCTCATTTGCAGAGCCCCTGATATGTCTACACAGTGAAAATGCCCATGCACAACAAGTGTCTCTTTTTGGAACTGTTCTAATCTTTCCTGGTATGGGAATTTTATATGAAGTGGCCTACGTGAGTTGTGTAGCGTTTGTCATGTTGTCATACATTTGTTGTGTAAGTCAGAATTGAATTTAGTAGTCATTAATGTGTGGTACAGCCTGAAGCTTTCTTTTATACACAGGCAAGGTTTTTGAGGCAGCTGACACATTTATAAATGGTGTCCTTGCATATACCCCTTCTGTAACACATTCAGTACTTCTTTTGCTACTTACCTTTTTCCACTTTGAGGGACCTCCCCTGGGAAATGTTGGACTGGTACGATATGAGCACCTGAAAGGGTTGTGCATTACAATCTGTATGATGTGCATGGCCAGCTTCTTATGCCACACCTTTGCATTTCTCAAAGCACTGTACAACTGGAAGACTTAATGAGAGAGATCAATGCCCTCCCTTGTTTTTGTTGTACCCATGTACACCATCTGGTTTGGTGACCTGTGTAGAGGTACCTCATGCAGGGTTAAGGGTGCTGCCATCACCATGTATGGTGGTCAAGAAAAAGATATCCCTCTTGTCAATGTACTTGACCATCAGCAGATGGTCACTATAGCTGTGCAATTACTTCTTCTGAGCATCTGCCCAATTAGCATTTTTGGGAATCCAATTAGTGTTTTTAGGACTCCTCTCTGATTTTTGAGGACCGTACCGCAGGCTGAGGTACCTCACACAGAGTGGGTCTTGAAGAGTTTGATGCTGGTATAAAACATTTCCACATTGAGTTGATAACCTTGATCCATCAGTGGGTGCACCAAATCCCACCCAATTTTCCCATGATAGGGGGCATTTAGGGGGTTCTATCTGGGTTTCCTTCCCTTCATAAACTCTAAACCTCTGAGTGTACCCTGAGGTACTCTCACCCAGCTCATAGTTTTTAATTCCATACCTGTCCCTCTTATTGGGTTGTTACTGCTGGAATTGCACCTCCTCTTGAAATGGATTAGAGGGCACGTACATTCAGCAAATTTTTGTAGTGTTTGATGACCGGATGAGCTTTGAACAAACGGTCAAAGTTGGAGTCATCTCAGGTAGTACACCTTACGCTAGGTTTATAATGCAGGAATTTGTGTATGGCCTCAAAATTTGTCCGGGTCATGATGATTTGGAACACTTGAATGTTATATAAAACATCAACACTCCAATATTGCCGAAGATCTGGCTTCTTCAGGATCCCCATGTGAAGGACCAGGCCCCAAATCTTCATAATTTCAACTGTGTCTACAAGAGTCCATTTAAAAAATGATGAATTGGGATTTTGTGCCAAAAATTGATAATCATACAAATTAGCTTGGCCCACCATGAGGTTAACAAAATCCTCAGAGAAAAAGTCTTTGAATAAGGCTAGGTTCATATTGCGTTAGTGCAATCCGTTTAGCGCCTAGCGCTAGCAGGTTGCGCTAACGCAATGTTGTTTTATGGGGTCGCGTTAAACGTCCCCGCTCTCGCAGATCTCCGATCTGCGAGAGCGGGGAACGGACCTCGGGCGCGCCGCGGATGCTGCAAGCAGCGTCCGCGGCGCACCACAAAACACCGGCACATCGCCAGCGCGTGCCAAAAATGCCACGCGCTAGTAATGCGCGTCCCCATTGCTGTTAATGGGCACGCTAACGGACGCGTTGCACGGCGTTAATTTCACCGTGCAATGCTGTCCGTTAGCGCGGTCACATTAACGCAATATGAACCAAGCCTAAGGGTAGGTGCACACGATGCAGATTTGCTGCGGATCTGCAGCAGATTTTTCCACGCAGAAATGCTGCAGATCCGCACTGTGATGTACAGTACAATGTTATTCAATGGAAAAAAAAAGCTGTGCAGATGGTGTGGAAAAATCAGCGCAGAAACGCTGCAGATTTAAAAGAAGTGCATGTCACTTCTTTTGTGCGGATCTGCAGTGATTCTGCACCCATTGACTTCCATTTTGTGAGTCAAATCCGCAGATAAACCGCAGATGTAAAAACCATCAGCAGATTATCTGCGGATTTGGGTGTAAAAACCGCTGTAGAAGGAAGTGATATCAGTGATGTGGAGGAAATGTGTGGGCGGATTATAGCAAAAATGGTGTTGTACCGTTGCATGGGGATCGATGTGAAGCGTATGGTGGAAATGGTATGTAGTGTCTGTCTGTGTGTCTGTCTGTCAGTAGTGAGTCATTGTAGTCATTTGTTGGTTGGGACTACTTCTCCCAACGAAATGTGATGATGGGAGAGTTGTCCCATTGTCAGGCAACTGACTACAATGGGTTAAAAACACAAACATACATAAAACATACATTACCATCCACTGTAAGTAAAATATCCAAAATTTATTAGAACATTTTAAAAAACAATATTAAAAAAGAGAGAGACCCTCTCTGCCTGATGCGTTTCTGGCGCACCATGGCGCCCTTAGTCAGTTCCTATGACTAAGGGCGCCGTGGTGCGCCAGAAACGCGTCAGGCAGAGAGGGTCTCTCTCTCTCTTTTTTAATATTGTTTTTTAAAATGTTCTAATAAATTTTCTTTTACTTACACTGGATGGACGTGCTGGATATTCCCTTTTCCTTTCTTCTACTTCAGCTGATATCACCAGCAGGTACGGCACCCACCAGCTACAATCATTTGCAACGGCTTACAGATGCATGTCTCGGCGTGTCAAGCTCCTAACCTTTCCTCTCCCCCCTCCTCTTTTTCTTGAAAACATACATTACATACAACATATAACATGTCATATATACTCACCACATACGTCCCAGAAGGCCACCATCCACGATCATCCCGTTCCAAAAATATTTTAAAAAAATAATAAATTCCATCGTAACCCATAATATTGCTTGTCCCATGACGTCCTCCGGTGATACAATGCAGGAGTCAAAAACAGTGTATCGGAGCTGCCCGTTTGTTTCCAGGAGTTAAATGAACTCCGGGAGCTCACTTTACGGCAGTTGACCTGCTGTGAAATTTTCTCACGCAGCAGTGTTGTAAAGTGAGAGTCTCGGAGTTCATTGAACTCCGGTAGACTCTCTCGCATGCGCAGACACACTGCAGGACCTTTTGCTCCTGTCAGTCTGTTTTGGCAGCCGTGGAGAGCAGTCACTGTGATGGGGTGTGCGACAGAGCAAGCAGGGAAGGCAGACTGATGAATAATCCAAGAGACCTTTATTGCAACTGAGAGAATATTCCGGCAAACAGTGATCAGGTTCTTCAACTTACAATAAGGTCGCAACAAAATAACAAATCCAGTGTGGCACCCGATAATCCGACTCCAGGGAAAACAAAACTCTAGTTCATAGACAGGCACCAGGATCTGGCCGCAGCAGCAGATCCTAGCTCCTCACACCACACAGTTCCCAGAAGAATGATAGTATATCCATGGGCTTATTGTTCCACCCTCTAGGCATCAGCCCCTTGGATGGGAGGAGGGGCTCACACCCACCTTCAGACATTTGTTACCTGCAGCTGAAAGTACAAAAGAGGCTCCAGATGTCCAGTCCCAGCCAGTCTGAGAAGCCCCCTGCAGAGAGCAACAATGGAATACAATGCCCACCACCAGAAGCAGGGTTGGAAATGTTAATGAAGTATGGTCTATGAAATCAGGGCGGGGGTGGTACTCCGTTACAACCCCTTCCCCTCTCAGATAGTGTACAGACTACTGACCTCAACAGGTCGCTTGTCATGTACACTTAGACATGGCCAACATGACTCATGACTCTTCCTGCCTGGACAATCCATTACCGTTTGTGTCGACTGCCTCATCATTATTGTATGGTGCAGCTGTAGGCTTAAAGGCGGGCTCCATTTTACATCTTTGACTTAAACTCTGCTTCCGGCACCCACAAATCGACATTGTAGCTCTCCCATATCATTTCCTAAGACAATATCTGCAGGCAGGCCCCTCATCACCCCAATCACGCATTGCTTGACCTGTTATGATGAGATAATTCAGTACCACAATGGACATAAAAGTCAGAGCACATACAGTGATCTGACAATAACCCAAAAAACATAGAACGAGCTCTGAGACGTGGGAACTCTGCTGACCGCAATCCCTAATCCTCTCCAACACACTAGAGGCAGCCGTGGATTGCGCCTAACGCTCCCTATGCAACTCGGCACAGTCTGAGAAACTAGCTAGCCTGAAGATAGAAAATAAGCCTACCTTGCCTCAGAGAAATACCCCAAAGGAAAAGGCAGCCCCCACATATAATGACTGTGAGTTAGATGAAAAGACAAACGTAGAGATGAAATAGATTTAGCAAAGTGAGGCCCGACTTACTAAACAGAGCGAGGATAGGAAAGGTAACTTTGCGGTCAACACAAAACCCTACAAACAACCACGCAAAGGGGGCAAAAAGACCCTCCGTACCGAACTAACGGCACGGAGGTACACCCTCTGCGTCCCAGAGCTTCCAGCTAGCAAGGAAAAACAAATAGACAAGCTGGACAGAAAAAAACAGCAAACCAAATAGCAAAGCAGAACTTAGCTATGCAGAGCAGCAGGCCACAGGAACGATCCAGGAGGAAACAGGTCCAATACTAGAACATTGACTGGAGGCCAGGATCAAAGCACCAGGTGGAGTTAAATAGAGCAGCACCTAACGACTTCACCACATCACCTGAGGAAGGAAACTCAGAAGCCGCAGTACCACTCTCCTCCACTAACGGAAGCTCACAGAGAGAATCAGCCGAAGTACCACTTGTGACCACAGGAGGGAGCTCTGCCACAGAATTCACAACAGTACCCTCCCTTGAGGAGGGGTCACCGAACCCTCACCAGAGCCCCCGGGACGACCAGGATGAGCCATATGAAAGGCACGAACAAGATCGGGAGCATGCACATCAGAGGCAAAGACCCAGGAATTATCTTCCTGAGCATAACCCTTCCACTTAACCAGATACTGGAGTTTCAGTCTTGAAAGACGAGAATCCAAAATCTTCTCCACAATATTCTCCAACTCCCCCTCCACCAAAACCGGGGCAGGAGGATCAACAGATGGAACCATAGGTGCCACGTATCTCCGCAACAATGACCTATGGAATACGTTATGTATGGAAAAAGAATCTGGAAGGGTCAGACGAAAAGACACAGGATTAAGAACCTCAGAAATCCTATACGGACCAATGAAACGAGTTTTAAACTTAGGAGAGGAAACCTTCATAGGCATATGACGAGAAGATAACCAAACCAAATCCCCAACACGAAGTCGGGGACCCACACAGCGTCTGCGATTAGCGAAACGTTGAGCCTTCTCCTGGGACAAGGTCAAATTGTCCACTACATGAGTCCAAATCTGCTGCAACCTGTCCACCACAGTATCCACACCAGGACAGTCCGAAGACTCAACCTGCCCTGAAGAGAAACGAGGATGGAACCCAGAGTTGCAGAAAAACGGCGAAACCAAGGTAGCCGAGCTGGCCCGATTATTAAGGGCGAACTCAGCCAAAGGCAAAAAGGACACCCAGTCATCCTGATCAGCAGAAACAAAGCATCTCAGATATGTTTCCAAGGTCTGATTGGTTCGTTCGGTCTGGCCATTAGTCTGAGGATGGAAAGCCGAGGAAAAAGACAAGTCAATGCCCATCCTACCACAAAAGGCTCGCCAAAACCTCGAAACAAACTGGGAACCTCTGTCAGAAACGATATTCTCTGGAATGCCATGTAAACGAACCACATGCTGGAAGAACAATGGCACCAAATCAGAGGAGGAAGGTAATTTAGACAAGGGTACCAAATGGACCATCTTAGAGAAGCGATCACAGACCACCCAAATGACTGACATCTTTTGAGAGACGGGAAGATCTGAAATAAAATCCATAGAGATATGTGTCCAAGGCCTCTTCGGGACCGGCAAGGGCAAAAGCAACCCACTGGCACGAGAACAGCAGGGCTTAGCCCGAGCACAAATCCCACAGGACTGCACAAAAGAACGCACATCCCGCGATAGAGATGGCCACCAAAAGGATCTAGCCACCAACTCTCTGGTACCAAAGATTCCAGGATGACCAGCCAACACCGAACAATGAACCTCAGAGATAACTTTATTCGTCCACCTATCAGGGACAAACAGTTTCTCCGCTGGGCAACGATCAGGTTTATTAGCCTGAAATTTTTGCAGCACCCGCCGCAAATCAGGGGAGATGGCAGACACAATTACTCCCTCTTTGAGGATACCCGCCGGCTCAGATAAACCCGGAGAGTCGGGCACAAAACTCCTAGACAGAGCATCCGCCTTCACATTTTTAGAGCCCGGAAGGTACGAAACCACAAAGTCAAAACGGGCAAAAAACAGCGACCAACCTGGGTCTGGGATTCAACCGCTTGGCAGACTCGAGATAAGTCAAGTTCTTATGATCAGTCAAGACCACCACGCGATGCTTAGCTCCTTCAAGCCAATGACGCCACTCCTCGAATGCCCACTTCATGGCCAGCAACTCCCGATTGCCCACATCATAATTTCGCTCAGCAGGCGAAAACTTCCTAGAAAAGAAGGCGCATGGTTTCATCACCGAGCAATCAGAACTTCTCTGCGACAAAACAGCCCCTGCTCCAATCTCAGAAGCATCAACCTCGACCAGGAATGGAAGCGAAACATCTGGTTGACACAACACAGGGGCAGAAGAAAAACAACGCTTCAACTCTTAAAAAGCCTCCACAGCAGCAGAAGACCAATTGACCACATCAGCACCCTTCTTGGTCAAATCGGTCAATGGTTTAGCAATACTAGAAAAATTGCAGATGAAGCGACGATAAAAATTAGCAAAGCCCAGGAACTTTTGCAGACTTTTCAGAGATGTCGGCTGAGTCCAATCATGGATGGCTTGGACCTTAACAGGGTCCATCTCGATGGTAGAAGGGGAAAAGATGAACCCCAAAAATGAAACCTTCTGAACACCAAAGAGACACTTTGATCCCTTCACAAACAAAGAATTAGCACGCAGGACCTGAAACACCGTTCTGACCTGCTTCACATGAGATTCCCAATCATCCGAGATAATCAAAATGTCATCCAAGTACACAATCAGGAATTTATCCAGGTACTCTCGGAAGATGTCATGCATAAAGGACTGAAACACTGATGGAGCATTGGCAAGTCCGAATGGCATTACTAGATACTCAAAATGGCCCTCGGGCGTATTAAATGCAGTTTTCCATTCATCGCCTCGCTTAATACGCACAAGATTATACGCACCACGAAGATCTATCTTGGTGAACCAACTGGCCCCCTTAATCCGAGCAAACAAATCAGATAACAACGGCAAGGGGTACTGAAATTTTACCGTGATCTTATTTAGAAGGCGGTAATCTATACAAGGTCTCAGCGAACCATCCTTCTTGGCTACAAAAAAGAACCCTGCTCCTAATGGCGACGATGATGGGCGAATATGCCCCTTCTCCAAGGACTCCTTCACATAACTCCGCATAGCGGCGTGCTCAGGCACAGACAAATTAAACAGTCGACCTTTTGGGAATTTACTACCAGGAATCAAATCGATAGCACAATCACAATCCCTATGCGGAGGTAGGGTATCGGACTTGGGCTCATCAAATACATCCCGGTAATCAGACAAGAACTCTGGAACCTCAGAAGGGGTGGATGACGAAATAGTCAGAAATGGGACATTACCATGTACCCCCTGACAACCCCAGCTGGACACAGACATGGATTTCCAATCTAATACTGGATTATGGACTTGTAGCCATGGCAACCCCAACACGACCACATCATGCAGATTATGCAACACCAGAAAGCGAATAACCTCCTGATGTGCAGGAGCCATGCACATGGTCAGCTGGGTCCAGTACTGAGGCTTATTCTTGGCCAAAGGCGTAGCATCAATTCCTCTCAATGGAATAGGACACTGCAAGGGCTCCAAGAAAAACCCACAATGCCTAGCATACTCCAAGTCCATCAAATTCAGGGCAGCGCCTGAATCCACAAATGCCATGACAGAATAAGATGACAAAGAGCAGATCAAGGTAACGGACAAAAGAAATTTTGACTGTACCGTACCAATGGTGGCAGACCTAGCGAACCGCTTAGTGCGCTTAGGACAATCAGAGATAGCATGAGTGGAATCACCACAGTAGAAACACAGCCCTTTCAGACGTCTGTGTTCTTGCCGTTCAACTCTGGTCAAAGTCCTATCGCACTGCATAGGCTCAGGTAATACCGCCAAATGGTGCACAGATTTACGCTCACGCAAGCGTCGACCGATCTGAATAGCCAAAGACATAGACTCATTTAAACCAGCAGGCACAGGAAATCCCACCATGACATCCTTAAGGGCTTCAGAGAGACCCTTTCTGAAAATAGCTGCGAGCGCACCTTCATTCCATTGAGTGAGTACGGACCACTTTCTAAATTTCTGACAATATACCTCTATATCATCCTGAGCCTGACACAGAGCCAGCAAATTCTTCTCTGCCTGATCCACTGAATTAGGTTCATCATACAGCAATCCAAGCGCCAGGAAAAACGCATCGATATTACTTAATGCAGGATCTCCTGGCGCAAGAGAAAATGCCCAGTCCTGAGGGTCGCCACGTAAAAAAGAAATAATGATCAAAACTTGTTGAACTGGGTCACCAGAGGAGCGAGGTTTCAAGGCCAGAAATAGTTTACAATTATTTTTGAAACTCAGAAATTTAGTTCTATCTCCAAAAAACAAATCAGGAATAGGAATTCTTGGTTCTAACATAGATTTCTGATCAATAGTGTCTTGAATCTTTTGTACTCTTGCTGAGAGCTGATCCACACATGAAGACAGACCTTTAATGTCCATCGCTACACCTGTGTACTGAACCACCCAAATGTCTAGGGGAAAAAAAAGGCAAAACACAGTGCAGAGAAAAAAAAATGGTCTCAGAACTTCTTTTTTCCCTCTATTGAGAATCATTAGTACTTTTGGCCTCCAGTACTGTTATGATGAGATAATTCAGTACCACAATGGACATAAAAGTCAGAGCACATACAGTGATCTGACAATAACCCAAAAAACATAGAACGAGCTCTGAGACGTGGGAACTCTGCTGACCGCAATCCCTAATCCTCTCCAACACACTAGAGGCAGCCGTGGATTGCGCCTAACGCTCCCTATGCAACTCGGTACAGCCTGAGAAACTAGCTAGCCTGAAGATAGAAAATAAGCCTACCTTGCCTCAGAGAAATACCCCAAAGGAAAAGGCAGCCCCCACATATATAATGACTGTGAGTTAGATGAAAAGACAAACGTAGAGATGAAATAGATTTAGCAAAGTGAGGCCCGACTTACTAAACAGAGCGAGGATAGGAAAGGTAACTTTGCGGTCAACACAAAACCCTACAAACAACCATGCAAAGAGGGCAAAAAGACCCTCCGTACTGAACTAACGGCACGGAGGTACACCCTCTGCGTCCCAGAGCTTCCAGCTAGCAAGGAAAAACAAATAGACAAGCTGGACAGAAAAAAAACAGCAAACAAAATAGCAAAGCAGAACTTAGCTATGCAGAGCAGCAGGCCACAGGAACGATCCAGGAGGAAACAGGTCCAATACTAGAACATTGACTGGAGGCCAGGATCAAAGCACCAGGTGGAGTTAAATAGAGCAGCACCTAACGACTTCACCACATCACCTGAGGAAGGAAACTCAGAAGCCGCAGTACCACTCTCCTCCACTAACGGAAGCTCACAGAGAGAATCAGCCGAAGTACCACTTGTGACCACAGGAGGGAGCTCTGCCACAGAATACATTGACCCCAAAGCCAAAGTCCAGTTCTACGCTTACTTTTGGAATATTCTTCCATTGGCCTCCAATTAATTTAATGGTAATCCCAGGTCCATGTTGTGTTGCCTCTGGCCGAACCACTCTAGGATCAGCTATGGTGAGAAATGCCCCAGAGTCACAAAAGCCAATAACTCTCCGACCGTCCAACATGACCTCCTGTATGTGCTTTCTTTGAGGATTAAAGGATCTCGTGGCTGTGACCCGCACTCCATTAACCCCTAATGGTCGAACATGGGTTTATGAGCCATTTGGCAAATCAATTTGTAGCGGTGGCACCTCTTCCTCCATTGTATTTGGCTGTAAATCATTGATAGGCCGATTTGGTGCAGGGTCATTCCTCAATTGACCCTGAGGGCAGGCGTCTTGCAGATGCCCAGCCTGCCCACATCGATAACAGCTGCGCTGTATCGCACTCCTTCCCATGCGCACTCCGGGGACAGAGGTAAGGGAACCTAGAGGCTGATGGCCTGCAGATGCCCAGGATGCCCACTTCCATAACATTTACGTTCTGCTATTCTTCCCCCGCGTCACATTCCAGGAGATGCGGTAGCTGTTGCAGGCACATTCACACGGGTATCAGTATGAGGGGGTGGTCCAGTAGGGCGGGTAACATTGGGGACTGAAAGTAAAGGAGCCACTGATGATGAAGGGGAGTTTGAGGTTCTTTCTCCCTCTATCAGTAACTTTTTCCACTGAGGCTTGATGGTGAGAACCTCATCAGCGAAGGCGGCAGCTTGTTCTACTGTAGCTGGCTTTCTCTCACGCACCCATTCCCTGATCTCTGTGGGATACTTCACAAAGAACTGTTCTTTTAGGATCGCCTGGAGTATGGTCTCCGGCATTAAGGCCCCCTCCCACTGCAGCCAGCGATGGCATGCCTTTTTGATTCTATGGGCATACATTTTAAAAGACCCATGCCCCCTACAGGTTAGCAAGCAGAACTGAGTCCTGTAGGTCTCTGGAGTCACAGCATAATGTTCCAGAATGGTTTCTTTGATGTCCTCATACTCTCGATTCCACCGAGGGTCCATAGCTCGGTATGCATTCGCAGCCCCACCGTCCAAAAGTCCCACCAGATGTCTGACCCGCTCCATTTCTGGGACTTCAATTAACTGACATTGATGTTCAAAGTCTTGGAAGAATCCCTCAATGTCCCCTGCAGCCTCGTTAAATAGCTTAAAGTCCTTGTGGGACACTCTTGGAGGTTCCCTCATGGTGGGAGTTATGGTGGAGGTCTGCCTGTGGGCTCTAGCTGCTGCCTCAGAAAGCTGCCTTTCATGAGCTCTCCGAATAGCCTCCCGTTTATCTTCTATGGTGCCTTCTTATCCCAGCAAGGCCATCACCTCCTCATACCACACAACCCACTGACGTTTCTGAGTATTTACCTCCTGGTCCCGTCTTTCCTCCAATTGCTCTGGGAGTCCCTCTCCAGTGCCATCTTGAAGGCTAGCTCCTTCCAAAGCCTCAATCAGATGATCCTTGTACAGTCCTTTGTAACTGACCCCTAATTTATGGGCCTTTGTCTGTAGGTTTATCACAGTCCAGTTCCTGTATCCTGAGGTTCTGGCTCCATTTGTTGCTGGGCCGCCGATCTCCATTCCCTCTGCTCTGATCCCGCTGCTTGCCACCAGTTTGTGACGAGGTGTGCGACAGAGCAAGCAGGGACGGCAGACCGATGAATAATCCAAGAGACCTTTAATGCAACTCAGAGAATATTCCAGCAAACAGTGATCAGGTTCTTCAACTTACAATAAGGCTGCAAGAAAATAACAAATCCAGGGCGACACCCGAAATTCCGACTCCAGGGAAAACAAAACACTAGTTCATAGACAGGCACCAGTATCTGGCCTCAGCAGCAGATCCTAGCTCCTCACACCACACAGGTCCCAGAAGAATGATAGTATATCCATGGGCTTATTGTTCCACCCTCTAGGCATCAGCCCCTTGGATGGGAGGAGGGGCTCACACCCACCTTCAGACATTTGTTACCTGCAGCTGAAAGTACAAAAGAGGCTCCAGATGTCCAGTCCCAGCCAGTCTGAGAAGCCCCCTGCAGAGATCAACAAAGGAACACAATACCCCCCACCAAAAGCAAGGTAGGAAATAATGAAGTATGGTCTATGAAATCAGGGCGGGGATGGTATTCCTTTACATTCACATCTCCTGATGTGGAGAGCAGTCACATCTCCTGATGTGGCTGTTCTCCATGGCTGATCTTCATGGGACAATCAATATTAATGGACTACGTCAGAAAAGACAAGAACAGATCATGTGATTGGTGAGTATGGTAAAACTTAGAATATTAAAATATTTTTTTCCGTGTCTTTTTTTTGTGTTTCAGTAATTTGGGGTTAATAATGGATAGGCTTCTTATTGACGCCTCTCCATTATTAACTTGGGTTAAGGTCACCTTACAATAGCAAGGTGACATTAACCCTTTATTACCCCATATCCCACCACTACATGGGAGTGGGAAGAGAGAGGCTAAGCACCAGATTTGGCGCATCTTACTGATGCGCCATTTCTGGGGCAGCTGCGGGCTGGTATTTGTAATATCCATGGCCCCTCTCTAGGCTATGAATATTAGCCCACAGCTGTCTGTGTAGCCTTTTCTGGCTATAAAATATAGGGGGACCCCATGTCTTTTTTTCCGGGGTTCTCCTATTTTAATAGCCAGTAAGGCCAGGCAGACAGCTGCGGGCTTATATTCATAGCCTGGGAAGATTAACCCCTTCCCAGACTACAAATTAGCAGTCTGCAGTCGCTGGCTTTCCCTTTCTGGACATAAGCCTACGCCAATTTTTTGGGGGGTTAATAATGGATAGGCATCTTATTGATGCCTCTCCATTATTAACCGGGGTTAAGGTCACCTTACAATGGCAATAGTTATTAAAACTTTTCACAAAACTACCAGACAGTGGGAAGAGAGGGACTAGGCCGGCATTACACATGTGTTAACCCCTTCCCGACCCATGACGCCACGTAGGCGTCATGAAAGTCGGTGCCAATCCGACCCATGACGCCTATGCGGCGTCATGGAAAGATCGCGTCCCTGCAGATCGGGTGAAAGGGTTAACTCCCATTTCACCCGATCTGCAGGGACAGGGGGAGTGGTAGTTTAGCCCAGGGGGGGTGGCTTCACCCCCTCGTGGCTACGATCGCTCTGATTGGCTGTTGAAAGTGAAACTGCCAATCAGAGCGATTTGTAATATTTCACCTATTATAACTGGTGAAATATTACAATCCAGCCATGGCCGATGCTGAAATATCATCGGCCATGGCTGGAAATACTAATGTGCCCCCACCCCAGCCCCCCGATCTGGCCGGTACACTGCTCCGGCTCCCCTCCGTCCAGTGCTCCACTCCCCCCCGTGCTCTTGTCCGCTCCCCCCGTGCTCCAATCACCCCCCCGTGCTCCAATCACCCCCCCTACACTCCGATCCACCCCCCCCCCGGTGCTCCGTTCCACCCCCCCGTGCTCCGTTCCACGCCCCCCGTGCTCCGTTCCACCCCTCCCGCGCTCCGATTCCCCCCCCGTGCTCCGATCCCCCCCCCGTGGTCCCCCCCTTCCCCATCATACTTACCGATCCAGCCGGGGTCCCGTCCGTCTTCTCCCTGGGCGCCGCCATCTTCCAAAATGGCGGGCGCATGCGCAGTGCGCCCGCTGAATCTGCCGGCCGGCAGATTCGTTCCAAAGTGCATTTTGATCACTGAGATAGATTATATCTCAGTGATCAAAATAAAAAAAATAATAAATGACCCCCCCCCCTTTGTCACCCCCATAGGTAGGGACAATAAAAAAATAAAGAAATTTTTTTTCCCACTAATGTTAGAATAGGGTTAGGGTTAGGGGTAGGGTTAGGGGTAGGGTTAGGGTTAGGGGTAGGGGTAGGGGTAGGGTTATGGGTAGGGTTAGGGTTAGGGTTAGGGTTAGGGCTAGGGTTAGGGGTAGGGTTAGGGTAAGGGCTAGGGTTAGGGTTTCGGTATGTGCACACGTATTCTGGTTCTCTGCGGATTTTTCCACTGCGGATTTGATAAATCCGCAGTGCTAAACCGCTGCGGATTTATGGCGGATTTACCGCGTTTTTTTCTGCGCATTTCACTGCGGTTTTACAACTGCGATTTTCTATTGGAGCAGTTGTAAAACCGCTGCGGAATCCGCACAAAGAAGTGACATGCTGCGGAATGTAAACCGCTGCGTTTCCGTGCAGTTTTTCCGCAGCATGTGTACAGCGATTTTTGTTTCCCGTAGGTTTACATTGAACTGTAAACTCATGGGAAACTGCTGCGGATCCGCAGCGTTTTCCGCAGCGTGTGCACATACCTTTAGAATTAGGCTATGTGCACACTGTGCGGATTTGGCTGCGGATTGGCCGCTGCGGATTCGCAGCAGTGTTCCATCAGGTTTACAGTACCATGTAAACATATGAAAAACCAAATCCGCTGTGCCCATGGTGCGGAAAATACCGCGCGGAAACGCTGCGTTGTATTTTCCGCAGCATGTCAATTCTTTGTGCGGATTCCGCAGCGTTTTACACCTGTTCCTCAATAGGAATCCGCAGGTGAAATCCGCACAAAAAACACTGGAAATCCGCGGAAAATCCGCAGGTAAAATGCAGTGCCTTTTACCCGCGGATTTTTCAAAAATGGTGCGGAAATATCTCACACGAATCCGCAATGTGGGCACATAGCCTTAGGGTTAGGGTTGGAATTAGGGTTGTGGTTAGGGTTATGGCTACAGTTGGGATTAGGGTTAGGGGTGTGTTGGGGTTAGTGTTGGAGGTAGAATTGAGGGGTTACCACTGTTTAGGCACATCAGGGGTCTCCAAACGCAACATGGCGCCACCATTAATTCCAGCCAATCTCGTATTCAAAAAGTCAAATGGTGCTCCCTCACTTCCGAGCCCTGACGTGTGCCCAAACAGTGGTTTACCCCCACATATGGGGTACCAGCATACTCAGGACAAACTGCGCAACAATTACTGGGGTCCAATATCTCCTGTTACCCTTGTGAATCTAAAAAAATGCTTGCTAAAACATAATTTTTGAGGAAAGAAAAATGATTTTTATTTTCACGGCTCTGCGTTGTAAACGTCTGTGAAGCACTTGGGGGTTCAAAGTGCTCACCACATATCTAGATAAGTTCCTTGGGGGGTCTAGTTTCTAAAATGGGGTCACTTGTGGGGGTTTCTACTGTTTAGGCACACCAGGGGCTCTGCAAACGCAACGTGACACCCGCAGACCATTCCATCAAAGTCTGCATTTCAAAAGTCACTACTTCCCTTCTGAGCCCCGACGTGTGCCCAAACAGTGGTTTACCCCCACTCATGGGGTATCAGCGTACTCAGGAGAAACTGGACAACAACTTTTGGGGTCCAATTTCTCCTGTAACCCTTGGGAAAATAAAAAATTCTGGGCTAAATAATTATTTTTGAGGAAAGAAATTGTATTTATTATTTTCACGGCTCTGCATTATAAACTTCTATGAAGCACTTGGGGGTTCAAAGTGCTCACCACACATCTAGATAAGTTCCTTTCGGGGTCTAGTTTCCAAAATGGGGTCACTTGTGGGGGGTTTCTACTGTTTAGGCACATCAGGGGCTCTGCAAACGCAACGTGACGCCCGCAGAGCATTCCATCAAAGTCTGCATTTCAAAACGTCACTACTTCAATTCCAAGCCCCGGCATGTGCCCAAACAGTAGTTTACCCCCACATATGGGGTATCACCGTACTCAGGAGAAACTGGACAACAAATATTGGGGTCAAATTTCTCCTGATACCCTTGGGAAAATTAAAAAATTCTGGGCTAAATAATTATTTTTGAGGAAAGAAAACGTATTTATTATTTTCACGGCTCTGCATTATAAACTTCTATGAAGCGCTTGGGGGTTCAAAGTGCTCACCACACATCTAGATAAGTTCCTTCCGGGGTCTAGTTTCCAAAATGGGGTCACTTGTGGGGGGTTTCTACTGTTAAGCCACATCAGGGGCTCTGCAAACGCAACGTGACGCCCACAGAGCATTCCATCAAAGTCTGCATTTCAAAACGTCACTACTTCACTTCCGAGCCTCGGCATGTGCCCAAACAGTGGTTTACCCCCACATATGGGGTATCAGCGTACTCAGGAGAAACTGGACAACAACTTTTGGGGTCCAATTTCTTCTGTAACCCTTGGGAAAATAAAAAATTCTGGGCTAAATAATTATTTTTGAGGAAAGAAAACGTATTTATTATTTTCACGGCTCTGCATTATAAACTTCTATGAAGCACTTGGGGATTCAAAGTGCTCACCACACATCTAGATAAGTTCCTTTGGGGGTCTAGTTTCCAAAATGGGGTCACTTGTGGGGGGTTTCTACTGTTAAGCCACATCAGGGGCTCTGCAAACGCAACGTGACGCCCACAGAGCAGTCCATCAAAGTCTGCATTTCAAAACGTCACTACTTCATTTCCGAGCCCCGGCATGTGCCCAAACAGTGATTTACCCCCACATATGGGGTATCAGCGTACTCAGGAGAAACTGGACAACAACTTTTGGGGTCAAATTTCTCCTGTTACCCTTGGGAAAATAAAAAATTGCAGGCTAAAAGATCATTTTTGAGAATATAATTTTTTTTTTTATTTTCATGGCTCTGCGTTATAAACTTCTGTGAAGCACTTGGGGGTTCAAAGTCCTCACCACACATCTAGATTAGTTCCTTTGGGGGTCTAGTTTCCAAAATGGTGTCATTTCTGGGGGATCTCCAATGTTTAGGCACACAGGGGCTCTCCAAACGTGACATGGTGTCCGCTAATGATTGGAGCTAATTTTCCATTTAAAAAGCCAAATGGCGTGCCATACCTTCCGAGCCCTGCCGTGCGCCCAAACAGTGGTTTACCCCCACATATGGGGTATCAGCGTACTCAGGACAAACTGGACAACAATATTTGGGGTCCAATTTCTCCTATTATCCTTGGCAAAATAGGAAATTCCAGGCTAAAAAATCATTTTTGAGGAAAGAAAAATTATTTTTTATTTTCATGGCTCTGCGTTATAAACTTCTGTGAAGCACCTGGGGGTTTAAAGTGCTCAATATGCATCTAGATAAGTTCCTTGGGGGGCTAGTTTCCAAAATGGGGTCACTTGTGGGGGAGCTCCAATGTTTAGGCACACAGGGGCTCTCCAAACGCGACATGGTGTCCGCTAACAATTGGAGCTAATTTTCCATTCAAAAAGTCAAATGGCGCGCCTTCCCTTCCGAGCCCTGCCGAGTGCCCAAACAGTGGTTTACCCCCACATGTGAGGTATCGACGTACTCGGGAGAAATTGCACAACAAATTTTATGATCCATTTTATCCTACTGCCCATGTGAAAATGAAAAAATTGAGGCGAAAAGAATTTTTTTGTGAAAATAAAGTACTTTTCCATTTTTACAGATCAATTTGTGAAGCACCTGAGGGTTTAAAGTGCTCACTAGGCATCTAAATAAGTTCCTTGGGGGGTCTAGTTTCCAAAATGGGGTCACTTGTGGGGGAGCGCCAATGTTTAGGCACACAGGAGCTATCCAAACGCGACATGGTGTCCGCTAACGATGGAAATAATTTTTCATTCAAAAAGTCAAATGGCGCTCCTTCCCTTCCGAGCCTTACCATGTGCCCAAACAGTGGTTTACCCCCACATGTGAGGTATTGGTGTACTCAGGAGAAATTGCCCAACACATTTTAGGATCCATTTTATCCTGTTGCCCATGTGAAAATGAAAAAATTGAGGCTAAAAGAATTTTTTTGTGAAAAACAAGTACTTTTTCATTTTTACGGATCAATTTGTGAAGCACCTGGGGGTTTAAAGTGCTCACTATGCATCTAGATAAGTTCCTTAGGGCATCTAGTTTCCAAAATGGGGTCACTTGTGGGGGAGCTCCAATTTTTAGGCACACGGGGGCTCTCCAAACGGGACATGGTGTCCGCTAAAGAGTGGAGCCAATTTTTGATTCAAAAAGTCAAATGGCGCTCCTTCCCTTCCAAGCCCTGCCGTGCGCCCAAACAGTGGTTTACCCCCACATATGAGGTATCAGCGTACTCAGGACAAATTGGACAACAACTTTTGTGGTTCAGTTTCTCCTTTTACCATTGGGAAAATAAAAAAATTGTTGCTAAAAGATAATTTTTGTGACTAAAAAGTTAAATGTTCATTTTTTCCTTCCATGTTGCTTCTGCTGCTGTGAAGCACCTGAAGGGTTAATAAACTTCTTGAATGTGGTTTTGAGTACCTTGAGGGGTGCAGTTTTTAGAATGGTGTCACTTTTGGGTATTTTCAGCCATATAGACCCCTCAAACTGACTTCAAATGTGAGGTGGTCCCTAAAAAAAATGGTTTTGTAAATTTCGTTGTAAAAATGAGAAATCGCTGGTCAAATTTTAACCCTTATAACTTCCTAACAAAAAAAATTTTGTTTCCAAAATTGTGCTGATGTAAAGTAAACATGTGGGAAATGTTATTTATTAACTATTTTGTGTCACATATCTCTCTGGTTTAACAGAATAAAAATTCAAAATGTGAAAATTGCGAAATTTTGAAAATTTTTGCCAAATTAACGTTTTTATCACAAATAAACGCAGAATTTATTGGCCTAAATTTACCACTAACATGAAGCCCAATATGTCACGAAAAAACAATCTCAGAACCGCTAGGATCCGTTGAAGCGTTCCTGAGTTATTACCTCATAAAGGGACACTGGTCAGAATTGCAAAAAACGGCAAGGTCTTTAAGGTCAAAATAGGCTGGGTCATGAAGGGGTTAAACACAGTCAATTCTCGCTTGTTAATACCGCCATTGCCGCTGTTACTTATGATTGCAGCCTGTGGCCACAGAGCAATACATGGAGCTGCAAACTACGCTCTGAAGTGCATTAGCCAAGGACAGGTATTAACAAGCATGACTTGGCTGTGTTTTCTGCATGTGTCATCCCGGCAAAGGGCCATGTTAGGCTTCATTCTGTCATTTCTATCTGCGTTGCCTCTGCCCGACGGACACTGATTTAATGCTAGATCCTGCGCCCGACGGATGAAACGGATGGCCATCTGTCACAATCCGTCGCTAATACAAGTCTATGACAAAAAACAGGATCCTGAAAATCTTTTTTTGTTATGATTCTGGGGGTTTTCCTAAACCATGCTACATCTTTGGGTTAATATCTGCCCTATGCTCTCTCTATGGGTATAGATATGTAATCTATATATATAATTGTCTAAGGGTTTTTCCATCTGTCTTTCTTTCTGTCTGTCTGTCTTTCTGTCTGTCTGTCTGTCCTGGAAATCCCGCGTCTCTGATTGGTCGAGGCCACCAGGCCTCGACCAATCAGCAACAGGCACAGTATCGACGTAGAAACCCGCGTCTCTGATTGGTCGAGGCCGCTAGGCCTCGACCAATCAGCGACGGGCACAGCGACGATGATGTCATAAAGGACGTAGACATCCCGCAGCAACGGGCACAGTATCGACGTAGATGTCATAATGGTTGCCATGGCGACGATGATGTCATAAAGGTGGCCTCGACCAATCAGCGATGGGCACAGTCTGCTGCGAATTCTGGAATCATCATTGTCCATATACTACGGGGACATGCATATTCTAGAATACCCAATGCGTTAGAATCGGGCCACAATCTAGTTATAATATATATATCTATAGATATGTTATATATCTATATATAAAACATATCGGTGTGTCTACATTTTCTATTTTTTTTAAATTACGGTAATAAATTTGTTCATGTATAACTATTACATATGAGTATTTTTTTTATGTACATTTTGTTATCCATCATAGATAAGGGACATGCCCGCCCTCTGGGCCCAGCTGATGAGGCATACAAAGACAAATATGTACGGGATAACTGCTGGACCAGGATTTACTATGACCTTTATCCGGATTATGATGGCTACAACTGTACCCTGCAGCTGCAAATTTGTAATTATTTTATTAAGGCCTTTCAGAACAATAATTTTTAAATAAAAAGAATGTAATGATCATATCATTGTATTCTTTTAGATAAAGATGTCAAACAATGGTGGAGGTCGGTGCGAGTTCGGTTTAAAAAAATGCAGAGCAACCTTTCGAAAAGCGGGTCTTCCCCGATCAAAGGGAACTTCAGTCTGTATGAAGACCTAACTTTCTTGCTCACCAAGAGGACATTGAGGAGGTGATTTGTTAAAACTAAAGTGAATGCAGTGATGATGAATATAATTTTTGGTAGCAAACTAAAAAATTCCTTGTCTTCATTTTCACAACACTGAAGGGAACATTCCGGCACCTGAGCCCGGAGAAGACTCAAACCCAGAATCGTCGGAGTCAGCAGATGATGCATCTTCTTTGGGCGCACCAGGCTCAATCCCAGTTGTAGCAGGAACTTCAGCTGCATTCTGTTCCAGTTCAACATCTTCTGCAACAGCTTCGGTGGACCAAAATGATGTGACACCAAACCAACAAACCTCTGTCAATCCGGTGCCAAAAACTGGGCCACCCCAAAAAAATAAAACAAAAAAAAAAGATCAAACAACCAGAAGGGTCAATGATACAATTGATCTTCTTAACAAATCAGCAAAAGAAGATTACATGGATCTATTTGGCTCAAGTACAGCGAGCAAGGCACAGTTATTGGCACCGGATAGACAGAGCAAATTTATGAGCTCTGTGCATGCTCTTTTGGATGCGTTTGAGGAACCTGAACCAATTGCCCCCCTAGCAGACATTGTAATGGGTGTTACACGGAGTGTGAGACCAAAACCACCACCTCCGCCGCCACCACCACCGCCGCCACCGCCACAGCCATTGCAGCATGATCAACGCTATCACCGGCCTACCAGCCATTATTATTACTCAGATAACAACTCCGAACACTTTGGATTTGGGCCGGACTATACTACTGTAAATTAGTGAAAAGTTTGACAGTCATAATGCAGGTCCATTTCATACAGTCTGCCACACTGTTTTTGTACATCCATACCCGACTTGGTTTTTAAATCAAAATAAAAATCAACTCATTTGCTATAATTGAGATTTAGTTACAAATAAAATTTATTTAGACCTGGACCTGGTTTTCGCCTGGCTCTGCTCAATCTTCTACCTTGATAACTCACCGCTTCCCCTCTCTGACCACAACATTCTCTCTTTCACACTCACAAATCCTCGCTCACTCCAGCACCCTCCTACCTACCATTCAGTCAGAAATCTACATGCCATTAACCCTCATACACTTTCAAACTCCCTACACTCATCATTGACACCAATCTCTTCTTTTTCCTGTCCTGATCTGGCCGTACATCACTTCAATGACACTCTTAGAAGCACACTTGACCAAGTAGCTCGCCTCCCCCTCAGAATCTCCAAACACAGAGTGAAACAAGCCTTGGCTCACATCGCAAACCCGATTTCTCCAGCGATGCTCTTGGTGTGCTGAACGCTTATGGAGGAAAACACGCACACCAGAAGACTTCATACTTATATAATTCTTCTCGACCTTTCTGCAGCTTTTGACACTGTTGACCACCCTCTCCTACTCTCTAGGCTCCAGTCACTTGGCATTAAGGACACTGCTCTCTCCTGGTTCTCCTCCTATCTTTCTGACCGCTCCTTACGTGTTCTGTTCTCTGGTTCCACTTCATCTCCTCTTCCTCTCACTGTCTGGGTACCTCAGGGCTCAGTTCTTGGCCCCCTTCTCTTCTCTCTCTACACAGCCCCAATTGGACAGACCATCAGCAGATTTGGCTTTCAGTACCATCTTTATGCCGATGACACACAACTATACACATCCTCCCTTGACCTTACCCCCGCTGTACTACAGAACGCCACTGACTGTCTTTCTGCAGTCTCCAACATCATGTCTGCTCTCTATCTGAAACTCAACCTCTCCAAAACTGAACTCCTTCTGCTCCCGCCATCTACTAACCTCCCTACATCTGACATTTCCCTCTCCGTGGGTGGCACCATAATAACACCCTGGCAGCAGGCGCGCTGTCTGGGTGTTATGTTTGACTCCGATCTCTCCTTCACCTCCCATATACAATCTCTTGCCCGCTCATGCCGCTTACACCTAAAGAACATCTCTAGAATCCGCCCTTTTCTCACCATGGAAACAACAAAAACCCTCACTGTCGCCCTGATCCACTCCCGCCTGGACTACTGTAATGCTCTACTAATTGTCCTCCCCCTTACTCGACTTTCCAGTCTCCAGTCTATCCTTAATGCAGCAGCCAGGGTCGTCCATCTGGCTAATCGTTACTCGGACTCGTCCGCTCTTCTCCAGTCATTACACTGGCTGCCCATTCATTACAGGATAAAATTCAAAGTACTTGTTCTTACCCACAAAGCTCTCCACAGTGCGGCACCCCCATACATCTCCTCCCTCATTTCTGTCTATCGGCCTAACCGACCGCTGCGCTCTGCAAATGACTTTCGACTGACCTCTGCACTAATCCGTACCTCCCACTCCCGACTCCAAGACTTCTCCCGTGCTCCGCCAATCCTCTGGAATGCGCTACCCCAAGATATTAGGACCATCCACAATTTGCATAGTTTTAGGCGCTCGCTCAAAGCATATTTGTTCAGAGCGGCCTATGACATTCAGTAATCAAAGTCATTTTATGTTTGTGTGTGTGTAGCCCATTCACTATCTCCATCTATCCCCCACGCCCTGAAGATGGCTGGACCATCATTGTACATACATCATTGTAAATACACACCTGTGCTTTGTATCTCCCCCACCTCATTGTAGATTGTAAGCTCTCACGAGCAGGGTCGTTTTATTTCGCTTTAATTATTGTATTGTTAACGTTGTTACTGTTTGTGTTTGAAACTGTTAAACTGTAAAGCGCTGCGGAATATGTTGGCGCTATATAAATAAATATTATTATTATATTATTTAGAAAAGATTGACGTTTAACTAAGCAATGACAACTTTTTTCATACCATGTTTAAATGATTTATAAATAAATTATTATTTTCAACATCCCATAGCGTTTTTATTGTACAATAACATAAATGGTATATGACATGGCTTTTATTAAAACCAAAATTTGTTATCAACTATTCAAATCCCTTAAATTTCCCGTTTTTTTTTTTTTAAAGATTGTTGGACCTACAGAATATACAATGAAAAAAATCTCTTTCTAGGCCTACATCTCATGGCTGGGCCCTGATGAAGCCACTATGGTAACCCTCCGTTCACGGCACCGCACACACACAACAATTGGCCCTCAGCATTATATAACAAACAGTGATAGAGAACAGAGAACATTGTGACGGTCTCTTTTTCCCATCACTCATAATTATAAAAATAAAAAATAACAGTATAATTTGAAATAAAGCCAAAAATACTAAGATTATTATTTTTTTTAATAAATGAAAAGAAAATACACATTTTTTTGCCAAAAAAGGGTAATAATTTTTCTTGGTCTTCAGTGTATTTTTAAGGCTTTGGTTTAGTTTTCGTCCATCCTCTGCTGTTCCGGCTGCACATCACCGACACAGGAGTATTGCTAGTGCACGGCACCTTCTGGACCCATAAAGTAGTCAGTCAAGGTTTCTCTCACACTCGCACCGGAGCTGGATGGTCTTCCCAGACCCACGTTGACCACTGGATTAAATACTGGCTGCTGGTCCTCCACATCTATGTCAGTGGTGTAGTCACAAGCGTAGTTGTGGAGCACACAGCAAGCCTTAATCACAGTGTCAACGGTGTCAGTATCCAGTTGGATGCGTGTGTGAAAGATCCTCCACTGACTGCTCATAATCCCAAAGGTGCATTCCACATATCTTCGTGCACGACTCAGCCGATAATTAAAAATTCTTCGTCGGGCATCTAGTCCCCTTCGTGGGTATGGGTGCAGCAGGTTGGTCGTTAAAGCAAAGGCCTCATCCGATACCATCACAAATGGCACTGGATGTGTGGAACCCAGCAAAGGTCTTGGGGCAGGGAGCGTCCGCCATCTTGAAGAATTTGCATCCCAATTTGTGAAGTTCGCAACACCCGAGAATCCCCAGTACTACCATAGGCACCAACGTCAATGGCAACACATTGGTAATGGGCATCAGCCACTGCAATCAGGACCACAGAAAAATACTTCTTAATTAAAGAAGCGTGATCCTGATCGTGGTGGCTGCTGAACCCTTACATGTTTACCATTAACTGCACCTATAAATTTGGGAAATTGGCCACAGACTGAAAGCCTGCTGCAACCTGCAGCCAAGTCTCCTTGGTTTGGGAAGGCATCACGATGAGCTGCAACTTCTGCCAGATGACAGTACATGTGCACCTCACAATTTGAGAGATGGTAGATTTACCAACTCTAAATTGGAGGTGTAGGGATGTATATCTCTCTCCTGTGGCCAGAAATCTGCAAGGAAAAGAAAAGATTATAAGTAATGTCACCCTCAAGTTAAAGGAAACCTGTCAGTTAGGGCCGCTATGCAACCGCCTTTCTGTTTTTTCAAGAACATCTTCGAATGCTGTCAATAGTTCCCCAGTCAAACTTCCCCAGTCAATTTAACAATGCAGTAGATAGGTCTGTTTTCAACATGTTCTATAGCGGCCAAAACGGCTGACAGGTTTGATTCACATAATAATAATAATAATAATAATTTTTATTTATATAGCGCCAACATATTCCGCAGCACTTTACAATTAAGCGGTGACATGTACAGACAATAAATTCAGTACAAGTTAAGACAATTTAAACAGTGACATTAGGGGTGAGGTCCCTGCTCGCAAGCTTACAATCTACAAGGAAATGGGGGGGACACAATAGGTGAAAAGTGCTTGTTATTTCAGGTCTTGCAATTATAATACAGTAAATAGGGATTTTCATATAAAGCTGCATGATCCGGTCATCAGCCCGTGTGTTTAAGTGCAAGACTAAAGTATCAAGTGCAGTTATCATGAGCATGAAGCGTGTGGAGACAGATGAACAGTAGGGTGCAGATTCAGAATAATATTTGGAAGGACGGAAAAGGGCAAAGTTAGTTTACTGAGTAGTTGATGTGGTAGGCTTGTTTGAAGAGATGGGTTTTTAAAGCATGCTTGAATAGGTCAGGGCTAGGTATCAGTCTGATCGTCTGGGGAAGTGCATTCCAGAAAGCTGGCGCAGCACAAGAGAAGTCTTGGAGATGGAGATGCGAGGTTCGGATTACGGGGGATGTTAGCCTTAGGTCATTTGTAGAACAGACGGCACGTGTAGGGCGATAGACTAAGGTGAGATAGGAGATATAAGGCGGTGCAGAACTGTGGAGAGCTTTGTGGGTGAGAGAAATGAGTTTATACTGGACCCTGTAGCGAATGGATAGCCAGTGTAATGACTGGCACAAGATGGAGGCATCGGTGAAGCGGCTGGACACAAAGATGACCCTGGCTGCTGAATTCAATATGGATTGGAGAGGAGAAAGTTTGGTTATAGGGAGACCGATCAAAAGAGAGTTGCAGTAGTCAAGACGAGAATGAATAAGAGCGACAGTAAGAGTCTTAGCAGTTTCAAAGGTGAGAAAAGGTCGGATTCTGGAGATGTTTTTAAGATGCAGGTGACAGGAGCGAGTGAGAGATCGGAGTAAGTATAGGGAGTAAAGGAAAGTTCGGTATCGAATATGACCCCAAGACAGTGGGCATGCTGCTTGGGAGTTATGGTTGAACCCTCCAGGGTAATTTCGATGTTGGCTACAGTGAGGTGAGTAGAAGGGAGAAACACAAGTAGTTCAGTTTTAGAGAGATTTAGTTTCAGATAGAGGGAGGACATGATGTTAGAGAGAGCAGACAGACCATCCTTGGTATTTTGAATTAGGGTAGGGGTGATTTCAGGGGAAGAAGTGTATAATTGGGTGTCGTCAGCATAGAGATGATACTGGAACCCAAATCTGCTGATTGTTTGTCCAATAGGGGCAGTGTATAGAGAGATAAGAAGGGGTCCTAGGACTGAGCCCTGCGGAACCCCGATAGTAAAGGGACGAGGAGAGGAAGAGGAGCCGGCAAAAGATACAGTGAAGGAGCAGTCAGAGAGGTAGGAGGAGAACCATGAGAGGGCTGTGTCCTTGAGGCCTATGGAGCGGAGCATAGTGAGAAGGAGCTGGTGATCCACAGTGTCAAATGCGGTAGAGAGTTCCAGGAGAATCAGCAGAGAGCAATGACCTTTGGATTTAGCTGTTATTAGATCATTAGAGACTTTAGTGAGGGCAGTTTCAGTGGAGTGTAAAGAGGGGAAACCAGATTGTAAGGGGTCGAGAAGAGCGTTATCTGAGAAATAGCGGATTAGATGGGAGTGGATCAAGCGTTCGAGGAGTTTAGAGATGAAGGAAAGGTTAGAGACAGGTCTGTAGTTAGCAGTGCAGTTCTGGTCCAGGGATGGCTTTTTAAGTAATGGGGTAATAATGGCATGTTTAAATGAGGAGGGAAAGATACCTGAAGAAAGAGAGAGATTAAATATTTTAGTCAGGTGAGTGGTGACCACTGGTGAGAGAGACTGCAGGAGATGATAAGGAATGGGGTCACTGTTGCAGGTTGTAGGCCGAGCAGAAGCGAGGAGCTTGGAAACTTCTTCTTCTGAAACAGGCTCAAAGATGTCTAGTGAGCTTGAAGTGCGGCAGGGAAGGGGATCCAGGCATTGACGAGATTGGGCTGAGATATCCTGATGGATGTGGTTGATTTTTTTCTAGGAAATAAGTGGCCAGATCCTCACTACTGAGATTGGTGATGGGGGCCTGTACTTTAGGTTTCAGGAGGGAGTTTAAGGTTTCAAAAAGTCGTTTTGGGTTGTTGGATAGTGAGGTGATGAGGGTGGTGAAGTAGGATTGTTTGGCCAGATAAATGGGAGAGTTATAGGTTTTCAGCATGAACTTATAGTGGATGAAGTCTTCTGCTAAGAGAGATATTTTCCACTGCCGCTCTACACACTTTGAGCAACGCTGAAGAAAGCGTGCATGCATAGTGTGCCAGGGCTGCCTTTGTCAGTGTCGGGTCTTTCTGCGTGCAGAAGGTGCTGCTTCATCTAGGGCATTCTTCAGTGTATTATTGGAGTGTGACAAGGCTAAGTCTGGGCAGGAGAGGGAGGAGATGGGGGCTAAAGATGGGTGGAGATTAGTGTTGAGCATTCCAGCTATAGGCTGGACCACGGTGAGTCATTGGACGTGGTATATCTCGATTTTTCCAAAGCGTTTGATACCGTGCCGCACAAGAGGTTGGTACACAAAATGAGAATGCTTGGTCTGGGGGAAAATGTGTGTAAATGGGTTAGTAACTGGCTTAGTGATAGAAAGCAGAGGGTGGTTATAAATGGTATAGTCTCTAACTGGGTCGCTGTGACCAGTGGGGTACCGCAGGGGTCAGTATTGGGACCTGTTCTCTTCAACATATTCATTAATGATCTGGTAGAAGGTTTACACAGTAAAATATCGATATTTGCAGATGATACAAAACTATGTAAAGCAGTTAATACAAGAGAAGATAGTATTCTGCTACAGATGGATCTGGATAAGTTGGAAACTTGGGCTGAAAGGTGGCAGATGAGGTTTAACAATGATAAATGTAAGGTTATACACATGGGAAGAGGGAATCAATATCACCATTACACACTGAACGGGAAACCACTGGGTAAATCTGACAGGGAGAAGGACTTGGGGATCCTAGTTAATGATAAACTTACCTGGAGCAGCCAGTGCCAGGCAGCAGCTGCCAAGGCAAACAGGATCATGGGGTGCATTAAAAGAGGTCTGGATACACATGATGAGAGCATTATACTGCCTCTGTACAAATCCCTAGTTAGACCACAGATGGAGTACTGTGTCCAGTTTTGGGCACCGGTGCTCAGGAAGGATATAATGGAACTAGAGAGAGTACAAAGGAGGGCAACAAAATTAATAAAGGGGATGGGAGAACTACAATACCCAGATAGATTAGCGAAATTAGGATTATTTAGTCTAGAAAAAAGACGACTGAGGGGCGATCTAATAACCATGTATAAGTATATAAGGGGACAATACAAATATCTCGCTGAGGATCTGTTTATACCAAGGAAGGTGACGGGCACAAGGGGGCATTCTTTGCGTCTGGAGGAGAGAAGGTTTTTCCACCAACATAGAAGAGGATTCTTTACTGTTAGGGCAGTGAGAATCTGGAATTGCTTGCCTGAGGAGGTGGTGATGGCGAACTCAGTCGAGGGGTTCAAGAGAGGCCTGGATGTCTTCCTGGAGCAGAACAATATTGTATCATACAATTATTAGGTTCTGTAGAAGGACGTAGATCTGGGTATTTATTATGATGGAATATAGGCTGAACTGGATGGACAAATGTCTTTTTTCGGCCTTACTAACTATGTTACTATGTTACTATGTTACTATGTTATGATACCGCAAGTATCGGGTATCGGCCGATACTTGCGGTATCGGAATTCCGATACCGAGATCCAATACTTTTGTGGTATCGGGTATCGGTATCGGATCCATAGTGAGGTGTAAAATAAAGAATTAAAATAAAAAATATTGATATATTCACCTCTCCGGCGGCCCCTGGACATCGCCGCGGGTAACCGGCAGGCTTCTTTGTTTAAAATGAGCACGTTTAGGACCTGAGGAATGACGTCCGGCTTCTGATTGGTTGCGTGCCGCCCATGTGACCGCGACGCGACCAATCAGAAGCCGCGACGTCATTCCTCAGGCCCTAAATTCCTAGAATGAGCGCGTTTAGGACCTGAGGAATGACGTCGCGGCTTCTGATTGGTCGCGAGCCGCCCATGTGACCGCGACGCGACCAATCAGAAGCCGCGACGTCATTCTCAGGCACTAAACTCCTCATTCTAGGAATTTAGGACCTGAGGAATGACGTCGCGGCTTCTGATTGGTCGCGTCGCGGTCACATGGGCGGCACGCGACCAATCAGAAGCCGCGACGTCATTCCTCAGGTCCTAAACGCGCTCATTTTAAACAAAGAAGCCTGCCGGTTACCCGCGTGATGTCCAGGGGCCGCCGGAGAGGTGAATATATCAATATTTTTTATTTTAATTCTTTATTTTACACATTAATATGGATCCCAGGGCCTGAAGGAGAGTTTCCTCTCCTTCAGACCCTGGGAACCATCAGAATACCTTCCGATACTTGGTGTCCCATTGACTTGTATTGGTATCGGATATCGGTATCGGCGATATCTGATACTTTTTGGGGTATCGGCCGATACTATCCGATACCGATACTTTCAAGTATCGGACGGTATCGCTCAACACTAGTGGAGATTGTCCATAAGCTGCTGGGTATTAATGGTACATGTCTTCCGATAACTGTGGTAAGTGGGGGTGTCCTGAGTGAGGAGACAATTCTTGACAGAGAAGGAAAGAAGGTTGTGGTCCGAGAGCGGGAGAGGGGAGTTAGTAAAGTCGTGCAGCGAGCCAGGATGGGAGAAAACCAGGTCCAGAGAATTCCCGTCCTCATGCATAGGAGAATTAGTAAACTGTGAGAGGCCGAATGAAGAAGTTAGAGAGAGAAGATGAGAGGCAGATTGGAAGAGGGGATCATTGATGGGGATGTTAAAGTCTCCCATGATGAGGGTGGGGATGTCACAGAATAGAAAGTGAGTAAGCCAGGTGGCAAAGTGGTCTAGAAACAGGCGGGAGGAGCCTGGAGGGCAATAAATAACCACCACTCAAAAGGAGAAGGGCTTAAAGAGTCTGACGGCATGGATTTCACTGGAAGGAAATGTAAGTGAGGGAACTGGGGGGATGACCTGTAAAGCACATTGTGATGAAAGGAGCAAACCAACACCTCCGCCCTGTCTGTTCTCATGTCTGGTGGTATGTGAGAACTTCAGCCCACCAAACGAGAGAGCAGCAGCGGTGGTGGTTTCTGAGTGCTGAATCCAGGTTTCTGTAATAGCCAGAAGGCTAGGGGAATTAGAGAGGAAAAGATCGTGAATGTAAATTAGTTTGTTACACACAGACTGTGCATTCCAGAGACCACAGTGGAAAGCGATAGAAGAAGGCATGCACTGAATGTTAATAAGATTAGCAGGGTTTCTATATGCAGCTGGAGGAGAGTAATGTATGCTGGTGGAAGGAGGCCCAGGGTTGGCGGAGATGTCGCCTGCAACTAGTTAAAGGAGAAAAAACAGAAAGAGCAGGTGGTGGGATGATTTGTATGAACGTTTTTAGTGCTGCATGGAGGTAGTGGCTGGTTTGCAGTGGGTAAGAAATATCAGTAGAGCATCAGAGTTATACATGGGAGAGGGGAGAAGAGAGGGGTGAATATGGAGAGAGTACACAGAATGTGTTAAAGGGTGGGTGAGTTGTGAGAAAGCAGAAGTAAAAACAAATAAGAAGCAGATTGATATGATCAATGCATAATGTAGTATGACTGACGAAGAAGCATGATTGTTTGAAAAACTTAAGCACCTTACCTGTCTCCTGACCTGTCCAACTGCCATTGTCTAACTGCCAAGTACTTGATACTGTTGCACCCGCGACCCCTCTCGCGTGCTATCCCAGCCAGACTAAATATATATGAAATGAAATTACTGCTAGCTTCAGAAACCAAATGGCCACAATCAGCAATTAACCAATTAGCATAAGGGTAGAGCAGGGTAAACAACCAATGCTAAACAAGGCCATAAAACAGTGGGAAAAAGGAAGAAAAAAAAGATAGCTTTGAACACTATAAATCAGAAACCAAAAACAGAGAAAGAGAAAAAAACAGGAGTGATGGATTAAAATGCCATGAGCAAAGCTTGCTAGATCTGGTTCTGTTCACACTTGCTGTCAGCACACAAATGGATGATGGATTAAAATACCATGAGCAAAGCTTGCTAGATCTGGATCTGTTCACACTTGCAGTCAGCACACAAATGGATGATGGATTAAAATACCATGAGCAAATCTTGCTAGATTTGGTTCTGTTCACACTTGCTGTCAGCACACAAATGGATGATGGATTAAAATACCATGAGCAAAGCTTGCTAGATCTGGTTCTGTTCACACTTGCAGTCAGCACACAAATGGATGATGGATTAAAATGCCATGAGCAAAGCTTGCTAGACCTGGTTCTGTTCACACTTGCAGTCAGCACACAAATGGATGATGGATTAAAATATCATGAGCAAAGTTTGCTAGATCTGGTTCTCTCATGTCACAATACTAACGGTAAGGACTAATTGACCAGTGATATCTGTGTTCAGGTGTGAAACTGTGTCAGGCATTAGTAACACATGGATGGCCACCATGGAAGAAGAAAAGCGCTGGTCACCAGCAGCAGGTGAAAAACAGTTCATGTGCTGATATATACCAATAGAGAAACAATCGGAGGTGAAGCTTCCAATATTCACATCATTTATTCGTTAAAATAACAATACAAAATCATTGAATATCATAATCCACATAAGAAAGAGTACACGTCAGACAGAAAAAAACATCTATGAATAGATGTCAGCAGAGAAAGAGACATAACAGGAATAGAACACCATGGCAAAACATAGACCCAAGAAATCACACAGGATACTACATATATATATCTCAGAGCTCTAATCCTAGTGCCCAGGCCGTCGATAGTAATAAGTATCAATGGATGACATAAGAGGCGCCTATCTACTCAAAGTACTGCCATTAATATTGCACTAAACCCATAGGCCAGTATAACCATGAAAGTATATTCAGTGGCTTTAGAGCAGCAAATAGTGCTCAATCCAAGGTACTGCCATTAATATTGCACTAAACCCCAATGATTTTGTATTGTTATTTTAACCAATAAATGATGTGTATATTGGAAACTTCACCTCCAATTGTTTCTCTATTGGTATATATACGCATGTGGAGGATTCTATTTCCCTTCTTTATCTTGGGTGTTTTTTGATTTATATATGAGGTGCTCTCTTTCAGTGTATAGTTCATGTGCTGAGCCTGGGAGAATAATGCGATCCTCTTCTTCACCTTCTGCTGAGGAACAGCGCTTTGATTCTTTTGTGGTGGCCATCCATGTGTGTACATATTTGTGTACCATGCGCCCGGAAAATGTAAAAAAAAAATTTCCATTAAACCAAGCTGACCTGTGCATACACCCAATCATTGGGCCGGGATCCCACATACGCGAGATACGGCTGAGTCTCGCTGGTGAAATCCCTCCTCTAACGCTGCCACTCCGGAGCGGAGCGTGCACCAGCACAGCAACATATGGATCTGCACTCTCCGCTCCAGAGTGCCGGTGCCAAAGGAGGGATTTCACCTGAGAGACTCGGCAGTATCTCGCACATGAGTGATCCCAGCCTTTAAAGGGAACATGTCACCCCCAAAATCGAGGGTGAGGTAAGCCCACCAGCATCAGGGGCTTATGTACAGCTTTCCAGAATGAGGTAGATAAGCCCCTGATGCCAGTGGGCTTAGCTCAGCATTGATTTTGGGGGGACAGGTTCCCTTTAAATGGTCATCTGTCAGTGTCTCCAGGACATGGGAAAACTTTCACCACACGTACCGGAGACATTGACATGTCAAAGAGGACTTATGACATACAAAACAAAAAATCGAAAAATACTTAGCGCAAGGTGATGGGCAGCCTTTCCTCAGCAGAGATGGACTTCCGCATGACAGTGCCCACGTTTGTCAGTTCAGCACTGACTAAAGAAGGAAGTAGATCAAAAGCTGGTATGCTGAGTCGGCAAAATGACACAAATTTATGTGGGTATCTGGAAAAAAAGGAGTAAAGATTCGGTCAGACATGGATAAGTTTACAGGAAGTCATTTCACATAAGAAAAACTTACCTCCTCAAATCTTGATATAGAACACGAAAATGTCCCTTTACAGTCCGTTGTTCAACGATTGGGTGTACCCACATTTTTCGGGTTCTTCTGGTCTGCGACTGTCGAAAAAATATGGGTTACTGCACAACACAGTAAAAAAAAGAGACATCTAATATTATTGTACACATATTGTAGCTTAGGCTAATTTCACACTTCCATTAATAGTTGCCTGTCACGATGCATCGGCGCAAGTACCAACGGAAGTGTGCGCTTTCACATTTCCGCCAGACTGCTGGGTGAAGAAATAGCGTGAGAGCGATATTTTCTGCTGGGCATGCGCAGTCTGAAACAGTGGATGCAACGGACAGAAAAATGTTCCCTTGAACATTTTTCCAAGACTTCGGTCAACCAAAACCCGACGCATCCAGGTCCCAACGGACGCAACGTGTGGCCATACGTCACGATCCATCGGCAATACAAGTCTATGGTAAAGAAATGCATCCTGCGGGAAAATTTGCAGGATGCGTTTTAATTCCAAAACAATGCATTGTGATGGAAAAAAAGGAAATGTGCAAGTAGCCTAAGGCTTGTTTCACACGTCCGTCGGTACGCGGCCATTGCTAAGCGTCAACGCGATGTTCCGACGGATGTTGTGCAAATTCTGTGCAACGTGGGCAGCGGACGCAGTGTTTCAACTCATCCGCTGCCCATAGTAAAGTCCAAGGGAGGAGGGGTGGAGTTCCGGCCGCGCCTACGCACTTAAAATTGCAGGACCTGACGTACGAAAAAACGTTCCCTTGAACCTTTTTTTGCTGCGACAGTCTGCCAAAAACTGACGCATCCAGTGCACGGCATATGGAACGTCTGTCCATACGTCGCGATGCATCGGTAATACAATTCTATGGGAAAAAACGCATCCTGTGAGCAACTTAGCAGAATGCGTTTTTCCACAGAACGAGGCATTGCAACACTTGCCAAAAGATGTAAATGTGAAAGCAGCCTTACCTGCAATCTTTGCTGATTCAGATTCTCCAGCAAAACCCCAAGCATCTGGAGGCGTTGTGGCCTGAGTATCCATATGCCACGTTCGTTGGCATGTGGTGGGCTATGTTCTTCTCTGCGTTGTTCAGAACCGTTAGCACTCATCCTGGGGCCTTTCTGAAACTGTGCTTATATGGCTTTCCAAAATGGAGATTGAGAAGAGGTTGGACTAGGAAATGACATCACGTCATTTTTCTTTTTTTAAGTTTGTCTATTTATTTAGCTTGACAAAAACACAATAAAATCCGCATGAAAAAACGCATAAAAAACGCACCAAAACCGCATTAAAACTACATAAAATCCGAAGGACAAGTCAGCTGTGTTTTCTGCCAGGAGATGCACATTTTGTGCGGAAAATTCTGCACCCAAATCTGCATAGTGTGCAAATAGCCTAAGTCTATTTATGTGAGGCCAGTGGGGTCAAACTTGATTCCTAATTGCGCCACAAAATCAGAAAACACTGGCTCATAATTTTTTGGGGGTGAGGTCCATACGGGGTCAGTAATGGGGGATTGTTGGTTTACATTCTGTCCTGGAGAGTCTTTGTGGCAGTTCAGCAGCACCTGAGGAGGAAGAAGAGGAGGGGGATGAGGAGTCAGTCTGAAAAATAAAGAAATGTGGGATCCACTCCCTCACTGTCAGTGTCGGAGGTAAGGAAAGCATGTGCATCCTCCACTGAAAAACATTTTTGGGATGAGTGGGACAACTTTATTTTAATGTATGTGGTGTTTGTATCAGTATTTTATTCAGTTGGGTGTGCGAGAGAGTGCTTGGTGTAGAAAAAAAGGCAGTAAAAAAATTGTTAAACAAAGTATGAGTGGGGATCACTGAAATGCATCACTAGCAAACACTTGACAGCTGCTGGATGTGCACACAGAGGTGGTGTAAAGGGGGATGTTGGTGGGAGTAAAAAGAGGGGGAATGGGAGAAGAGGGGGATTAGGCTAAATGAGGAGAAATCAGGCAGGGATAAGGGATAAAAAAACTATTTTCTCTTTTTTCTTCTCACTTCCTTCCTCCCTCTTCCTTTTATGCTTTTATTCTTCCTATGTGTACTTCAGGAGCAGCGATTGTGGTGTCTTCTCTCTACTTTCTTAATCTCTCTACTTTCTTCTCTCTTCTCTAGCAACAGGAGCAGCAAGCAATTGTGGTGTCACAGGCTTCTTTCTCTACCTCTCTACTACAATGAGGTTTGAAAAAGACCAGGGTAGGGTCGAAACGTAACTTGCCTTCACTTATTTTGATTTTCTGTGATGATTGACCTTCAGTACATGTAATAAATGTAGACACTTTCTGCAACTAAAAATGCTATTGAGTGCGGCTGATTTCTTCTTCACTTCATACATTGGATCTTTTCATTTCAGCCTGCACTTCCTGGACAAGAGTGGGCATCATTTATTTTTCCTTCTCTGAAAAGTAGAACAATGTACCACAACTTCAGAATCTGCTGTATCTTTCTGAATTTGTTTTCCAGTCAAGAGGGGTTCTGATCTAGCAATCTTACGAGCAGCTCTCACTAACATTTTGCTTGATCTTTCAAACTTTATCTTGATCATTTTGAGCAGAGAAAAGGTCAACTTGAAAATGCTTTGCTATCTTCTCATAGTCTTCTCCTGCTTTGTGGGCCTCTACCATTCATTTTCAGAGTGCAAAGTAGATGATTAGAGGAACCCATGGCTGCCGTTTCTTGACACACAGTTAGAGGAGGATGGGTTTTTACAAAGCTGGAAAATTTGCATCATTTGGCCTTTCCTAATGATGATATTGAACAAACCTAACAGGCTAACCCTAACAGGCTAATTAAGGTCTGAAACTTTGATCAAAGTTATCTGAGCACACAAAATTAAAAGGGTGCTCAAAATTTTGCATTGGCTCATTTTCTTTTTGTATTCTTTAAAATGAAAAAAAAAGACTATATATATATATATATATATATATATATATACAGTACATACACAATACATACAGTACATACGCAATATATATATATATATGCACAGTTTATATACATACATACATATATATATATATATATCAAAATGACCTAAGAGTTAATTGAGGTAGCTCTGGGCACATGTAGCGAGTTGCCGTTTGTGAAGTATATGGCATATATTGCTCTTGTATTTATGTGTATATGCTCTGTTTGTATGAGTTCATTAATTTGTTTCTTTATTTCAGTCTATATTCGTGTATTGTTACAAATGCATATTGCATTAAGGTATTTTAAATTGTGCTTTTTATAATGAGTGTATTTTAGTTTTGTGGGAGGGATTTGGTGGTGGAGGGAGGTGTCGTGGCCGGCACTATATTTCCGCTGTCTTGCCCTTGCATTAACTGACCCGTAGAAGCGCAAGCACAGCGCGAAACGGCCGTCGTCCTTGTTCTCCCCTGCTCACACGAGCTTCTGCTCCTTCGTTCCCGGCCATGAATTTTATCTGGATGTGTTGCCAATAAAGTTTTGCATTTCATGAAGACCGGTGAGTGCCCTCATCTTTTTCCTCTATTTGGACTACACAGCTAGTTTTTCTTGCTGAGGAGCACCTGAGGTCAGAAATGTCATGGCTGTTTTAATCGCTGCCAAGCACCCAGTATGAGGTAGCAGTCTGGTCATAACCTCTGTACTGGAGACTGTGCCGCCCTGCTTGTATTTTTTGTTGGAGGACTTTATGTGTTTTTTGGGGGGCTGAGCACGTCTGAGTACGAACCGACGGGTGTGAAGAGGTGTTGAAACTTGATTACGAGATGGAGCAAATGGATTTGACAGCCGTTCAACCCAGATTGAGATTACAAGTTGGCCGGGATGATGTTGATAGCTACTTTCGAGAGTGTGAGCAGGTGGAGGGGAAACACTCACTTAGCACTAAAGTTTTGGAGTATAGGATGGCGAATTTGGCTGAGAAAAAAATTAATTTATTTTGGACGAACAAATCCCTTCAGTCATATTGCGATAATAGGAGAGTCCTGCGCAGACTGAGGGTCTGGAAACAGATATCACAGCATAATGATGATATGGCCTTCCGGAAGGAGTGGGAGAATATCATGCTGAGATGTTCGCAAGAATTATTGTCTTTGGTGTTAAAAACGAATATACAGAGCTACGAGTTGTTAAATGAGGATTTAACTAAAACGCAAACTGAACTGAAAGCGAGAATGTGCAAAAGCCAGTGGACTGCTTTTAATAAAAAGCTGGATAGTAAACTTACACCGATTCAAGCCAATGTCAAGCAAAGGATAAGGGACTAGTTTGTCCGTGATAAAACCGATTTTGACACAGGACATATCTTCTCGTGGAATAGCAGCAGAGAAGGAGGTAGTGGAAGTAAAAAGATGGGTAATTGGAGAAAGAAAAACGGGAGTAAGAATAAATACCGTAACAGGGAGTATCTGACTACCGAGTCTGAATCAAGCATGATTGACGGGGCGGTTACCTCAGCTAGCTCGCTTGAGTTATTACCAGTAACAGAGACAGAAACCCCTGAGGTGTCGACCCCTTTAGGAGAAAGACCCGGAGGAGCAGAAGGAAGAGCCGGCACAGGCAAACAGTAGAAACGGAAACACGTTGCGTGGACATGCAGATATTAGATGTCCCGGTTGAGAAAACAGTGATTAACTTGACTGACCATGTGCTAACTTCGATTCATTTGTCTTTATTGACTAAGGGTTTGGGGTTTTGTATTTCGCAGGAATTCAACTTGACCGATTTCAAAATTGACCTTTTTAAGTCTATTAGGAAGATCCATCTTTTTAAAGCATTCAATAATAAATCTGTCGCTAGTAATGTCCCAGAAGGAGAAACACCAGTGTCTATTGGCCCGTTGGGGTTCATGGCAGGAACAGGGGCTCTAGCTGATGTGGGAGAGGATGCTAGACTACTTTTGGGCATGAATGAAAATTTTGATAGTTGGGCTCAGCAGGATGGGGAGAGAGTGGCCCCCTTTCAAGGAGGAGTCCCTTCCAGATTTATGCCTATGGTCTCCCCCGGTAATTTAGTAGATCTATTTGAAGCGCAAGTTATAAAAGATGTTGAGGTGCTCATATACCCCAAACCCCCCAATAATTTGACTAGGGAAGAGGCCATGGCCCTACGAGAGATACGGGCATGGGAAGATACGGTGGTACGGGCCGCCGATAAGGGGGGTAAGACGGTGTTGCTTCCCAGACCTTACTATATCGCTGAAGCAAAAAGGCAATTGTCTGATAGTACTGTATACAGATCGTTACCGAATAGTCCATTACAAAAATATAAATCAGAGTTGAGGTCCTATTTAAGGAAGTATGTAGAATTGGGCGTAATTATGCAGAGAAAAGCAGAGAGATTGCTACCGGAGTTCCCCACCAGACCCCATTGGTATCATATTCCGAAGGTGCACAAGTCTGTTCAGTGTCCTCCTGGGCGACCGATCGTGTCTGGGATAGGGTCGCTCACTGAGCCCCTTTCCCAGTACATCGATTGGTTATTGCACCCTATGTTGAAGGATATTCCTGCTTATTTAAAGGACACTAATTCTTTCCTCACTAGCATTCAGAATTTTGAATGGCACGAAGGCTATTTTTTAGCCTCCATAGATGTGGAAAGCCTGTACATGAGGATTCCATAGAGGATTGGTGTGGAGGCCATTGAGCAGATTTTGTGCACCACGGATAGAAGTCGAAAATTCATTGATTTTATATGTGAAGGTCTGAATTTCATTCTAACACAGAATGCGTTTATGTTCCTGGATGATTGGTACGTACAAGAGGTGGGGACTGCTGTGGGGAATCCGGTAGCTTGCACTTTTGCTAATTTATTTTTGGGCCTCTTTGAGGAAAAATATGTTTATGCGAATAGTAATATCTTTTTACAGCATATTAAATTCTATCAAAGGTATATTGACCATGAGGTAGTGGTCTGGGATAGCACAGAGGAGGCCTTTAATGATTTTGTATTACATCTGAATGGGAATAATAGTATGAATATGGCCTTCACGTCAGTATTTGGAGGATGTCGGTTAGAATTCTTAGATGTGTTAGTGGAGATTGAGAATGGTAAAATCTGTACATCTTTATATCGTAAACCCGTGGCAGCAAATACGATGATGCGATTTGAGAGCTTCCACCCTATGCACACAAAACAGTCGTTGCCCCGTAGCCAGTTCCTGAGGGTAAGTCGTGTCGATAATACTGATGAGAGGTTTGAGCGCCAATCAGAGGAGATGCTACAGAGATTCAGAAAGAGGGGTTACCCGGAGAACCTGTTATTGTCAGCAAAAGAGCAAGTAGTTAGAGAAAGAAGGATGGGTAGCAGGCTCGGGCCACCGATGCAGAGCACAGAGACAGGAAAGAGATTTACTTTTTGCTTTGCATACAGTAATATGGATCAACAGATCAGGTCAGCCATAAGGAGAAATTGGCACATTTTGGGACAAGACAAGGAATTGGCGAGTGTAGTAGCCAGAGGTCCCTTAATAGCCAATAAAAGATGCGTCAGACTAAGGGACAGATTAGTAAGAAACCGGTTAACTAAACCTAATCAGAACTGGTTAAGTACTGCGGTACCGCGCGGCAATTTTAAGTGCGGACACTGTGCATTTTGTAAGCAACACGCAACAGACTGGGTCCTCAGGATAGGAGCTCTGACACATGTAGTAAATGACTTCATTACTTGCAGGACGGACCACGTAGTTTATGTGGTCTATTGTCCCTGTAGGTATTACTACATAGGGAAGACTATACGGCCGCTGTATGTCCGTTTCCGGGAGCATTGCAGGTCAATAGTAGTAGGTAAGGGGGTACCGCGCCTGATCGCTCATGTAAGAGAGAGACATGAGGGGAGTGCAGAATGTCTTACCCTTGCGGGGGTTGAGAGGGTCACTCTGCCGGCTAGAGGAGGGGATTTGGATAATTTGCTCCTCAGAGCCGAGGCAAGATGGATCATGTGCAGTAATGCGATGGGGCCTCTGGGCTTTAATGACAGGATAGATCTCTCGATCTTCCTTTGACCTAAGAGTTAATTGAGGTAGCTCTGGGCACATGTAGCAAGTTGCCGTTTGTGAAGTGTATGGCATATATTGCTCTTGTATTTATGTGTAGGGTTGAGCGAAACGGGTCGGCCAGATTCAGAAGTCGCCGACTTTTGGCAAAGTCGGGTTTCATGAAACCCGACCCTTGTGTGGGGTCGGCCATGAGGTCGGCGATCTTCTGATCTGGAATCGGAATTCCGAAACCGAGGTCCGATATGTTTAAGATATCGGGAATCGGTATCGGAATTCATATTTAAGTGTAAAATAAAGAATAAAAAAAAAAATATTGATATACTCACCCTCGGACGCGCCCTGGTTCTCACCGGCAGCCTTCCTTCCTAAGAATGAGCGCCTGAAGGGCCTTCGATGACATCGCGGCTTGTGATTGGTCGCGTGAGCGGTCACATGGGCGTCACGCGACCAATCACAAGCCGCAACGTCATCTAAGGTCCTTCAGGCGCTAATTATTAGGAAGGAAGCATCCGAGGGCGCGTCCGAGGGTGAGTATATTCCTAATAGGTATATACTCACCCTCGGACGCGCCCTGGTTCTAACCCGCAGCCTTCCTTCCTAAGAATCAGCGCCTGAAGGACCTTAGATGACGTCGCGGCTTGTAATTGGTCGCGTGACGCCCATGTGACCGCTCACGCGACCAATCACAAGCCGCGACGTCATCGAAGGTCCTTCAGGCGCTCATTCTTAGGAAGGAAGGCTGCCGGTGAGAACCAGGGCGCGTCCGAGGGTAAGTATATCAAAAATGTTTATTTTGATTCTTAATTTTACATTTAAATATGGATCCCAGGGCCTGAAGGAGAGTTTCCTCTCCTTCAGACCCTGGGAACCATTAGAAACCCAATGCACTGCACAGGATCGGCCGATTTCACTCGACCCGACTTTTGAAAAAGTCGGGTTTCGTGAAACCCAACCCAATCCTATAAAAAGAAAAGTGGCTCAACCCTATTTATGTGTATATGCTCTGTTTGTATGAGTTCATTAATTTGTTTCTTTATTTCAGTCTATATTCGTGTATTGTTACAAATGCATATTGCATTAAGGTATTTTAAATTGTGCTTTTTATAATGAGTGTATTTTAGTTTTGTGGGAGGGATTTGGTGGTAGAGGGAGGTGTCGTGGCCGGCACTATATTTCCACTGTCTTGCCCTTGCACTAACTGACCCGTAGAAGCGCAAGCACAGCACGAAATGGCCGTCGTCCTTGTTCTCCCCTGCTCACACGAGCTTCGGCTCCATCGTTCCCGGCCATGAATTTTATCTGGATGTGTTGCCAATAAAGTTTTGCATTTCATGAAGACCGGTGAGTGCCCTCATCTTTTTCCTATATTTGGACTACACAGCTGGTTTTTCTTGCTGAGGAGCACCCGAGGTCAGAAATGTCATGGCTGTTTTAATCGCTGCCAAGCACCCAGTATGAGATAGCAGTCTGGTCATAACCTCTGTACTGGAGACTGTGCTTGTATTATATATATATATATATATATATATATATATATATATATATATATATATATATATACATATACATATATATGTGTGTGTGTGTGTGTGTTTTTTTTCCTAAAATGCAAAGGAAATGTGTCATCTTTAACTTATGGCCTTTTAAAGATAATTTAATCTTTAGCTTGCTTATCTGTTCACAACAACAGTAACTTTGACCAGGGGTGCCCAAATTGTATGTGTCACTGTATGTGTATGTGCTATGGTGTACATATGGGTGCTATGAAAATATTCATATATATGTAACATGCTTTGTGTGTATACATGTGTGTAATATAGATTGGTTGCATTGCAGAATTTGTGTATGTAGCATCCTCTTGCATAAATACTGGCAGCACTTTATACTCATACTTTATACAGATCTTGGTTCTGTGAAAGATTCTATGATGTATTAAACTGTTAATACTTCTAATCCTTTACAAAAGTGGCAATCCATAGCTTGTCAGATGACATGCTATAAAAGATTATGCTTTCTAAAACGTCAAGAATTGGTCTTATCTTTCCGCAAGACACTTTCCCAGAAGGATTTTCACTTATGTATATTTTGGCTAACTGCAGTCTAAATTTTCATGTCTTTGTATCAGCAGTGGGGTTGTCCGGGGTCTGCCAAAGTATTTCATTTTATTCCAATGTCAACAAATAGTTCATGCAGACAGTGTTGCACCCTGAGCCTGCAAGACAGCTTGAATTTCTTTGGAACTTGATTAAATTTGCTCATCCACCATATTGACTATACTGATTTGCAAATTTTCATCAATTTTTCTCTGCCGTCCATTTACGGAGACTAGGTAGAGTGCTTTGAGTTGTAAAATTCTTGAATATGTTACGCACCGCGAACAAATGAACATCAAGATCTCTGGACATGGCCTGATCAAAAGCTCTCAAGTCCCCAGATAGCGGTTTTCTCTTTTTATTCTCCATGTTTAGGGTGGCACACACAGATATACAATACAATGATTTAGTCATCCTGCCCCTTTTTTTCTGGTTTCAGGTGGGATTTTCGTATTGCCCAAACCTGTTACTTGCCACTGGTGAGTTTATATGAGCATCCCATATTTGAAACAAAGTTTATATTTATTTGTAATTTATTACTTATCTACTCACAATTTTGGAAAGTTGCCAGCAATTTTGTCAGCCCATTTTCGGGGCCTAGTGTGACATTATGTCAAGCTTGCCTTTTTTTCTGTTTTTTTTTTGTGTGTTGTTCCAATAACCACAATGTAAATAAACATGAGTATAACAAAACATATGTGATTGCAATAGCACAGTAACTTAAAAATAAAATATTTCTAGCTAATTTGGAATTTTTGTAGACAACTTCGAATCACCTCAAACCAATTTGGTCATCTCTACTCAAGATATTGAATGCAGACACATTCTGAGCACAGTAGCCCTCAATGTCAGAATCCCATCTCAACTTCATAGTTACTTTTGTAATCAGTGTCATTTTACCAGTTAACAAACTGTACAGTGTTACATTTCATGTTAATGTTTCTGTAGCATTCTTTGACTGAACTCTTTAATTATTGCCCAGAGCACTAATTCCCAACCAAAAATGAATTCAGACTACTGCACTGGTAACCTGAAAAAGATAAATGTTTCCTTTTAAATGAAAAAAACCTAAGGGGTAGTAATATGATATCACTGGAACATATTGTAATCATATTATGCAATGCTAATATTGCAGCTAATACTGTTCTTAAAATTATTCTTTCTAAACCACCCTTTTTAAGTTATGCTTTCTAAAAATCAACTTTTTACTGAAAAAGTTCTTTTCTGAAGATTTTTTTTATGAAAATCTGCTCCAACAGTTACAGACCACTCTTGATTTGTATTAATTTTGGTCTGTTATCCTACAACTAGATGGTAGTCCGATTCTAACACATCGGGTATTCTAGAATATGTATGTAGTTTATTTATGAAGATTTTAGAATAATACATTGAATACACAGGATTCAGCCGGCCACGACCAATTAGCGAAGCGTGGTTCAAATCCCGCTCCAATTCGCGGCCGGACTGCGCCTGTCGCTGATTGTTCGCGGCCGGCCACGTAGTATATAGCACAGCCACATAGTATATAGCACAGCGCACGGAGTATATAGCACAGCCCATGGAGTATATAGCACAGCCCACGGAGTATATAGCACAGCCCACGCAGTATATTGCACAGTGCACATAGTATATTGCACAGCCCACTTAGTATATTGCACAGCCCATGTAGTATATTGCACAGCCCACGCAGTATCACGCACGCAGTATATAACACAGGCCACGTAATGTATACCACAGGCCACATAGTGTAATACACAGGCCACGTAGTGTATAACACAGGCCATGTAGTGTATAACACAGGCCACATAGTGTATAACACAGGCCACATAGTGTATAACACAGCCCACGCAGTACATTGCACAGCCTGTGCAGTACATTGCACAGCCCGCATAGTACATTGCACAGCCCGCGCAGTGCATTGCACAGCCCGCGCAGTACATTGGACAGCCCGCACAGTACATTGCACAGCCCGCGCAGTACATTGCACAGCCCGTGCAGTACATTGCACAGCCCACGTAGTATACTGCACAGCCCACATAATATATAGCATAGCCCACGCAGTATATAGCACAGGCCACGCAGTATATTGCACAGCCCACATAGTATATTGCCCAGCCCATGTAGTATATAGCACAGCCCACATAATATATTGCACAGCCCACACAGTATATAGCAATGTGGGCACCATATCCCTGTTAAAAAAAGAATTAAAATAAAAAATAGTTATACACTGTGTTCCAAATTATTATGCAAATGATATTTTTTCTCGGATTTTCCTAAATGGTCGGTGCAAATGACAGTCAGTCTAATAAAAGTAATCACCCGTTAGATTATACATCAAATTTTATTGAAGAAACCTCCCAATGATAACAGTATAATCTTCAAAATGAATAAAAACCCAAAATGCACTGTTCCAAATTATTATGCACAGTAGAATTTCTATACATTTGATATATTTTAAAGAACTGAAAATGCTCATTTGTGGAATTTGCGGCATTAGGTCACATTCACTGAACAAAACAGCTATTTAACTCCAAAACATCCTAACAGGCCAAGTTACATGTTAACATAGGAACCCTTCTTTGGTATCACCTTCACAATTCTTGCATCCATTGAACTTGTAAGTTTTCGGACAGTTTCTGCTTGTATTTCTTTGCCTCCCAGAGCTGCTGTTTTGATGTGAACTGCCTCCCACGAACGGTGAGTATATAACTATTTTTTTATTATTATTATTTTTAACATTAGATCTTTGTACTATTGATGCTGCATAGGCAGCATGAATAGTAAAAAGTTGGTCACACAGGGTTAATAGCACCATTAACAAAGTGCGTTACACCGCAGTCAACGCTGCCATTAACCCTGTGTGAGCGCTGACTGGAGGGGATTATGGAGCGGGCACTGACTGCAGGGAGGAAGGAGCGGCCATGTTGCTGCCGAACTGTGCCCGTCGCTGATTGGTCATGGCTGTTTTGCCACGACCAATCAGCGACTTGGATTTCCATGACAGACAGAGGCCGCGACCAATGAATATCCTTGACAGACAGACAGAAAGACAGGCAGAAAGACAGACAGACAGACGGAAGTGACCCTTAGACAATTGTATAGTAGATTGTTAAGCAATTACACTAGTCAACGCAATTTTTCTGGCAAAAGGTTTTAAAACATATTTTAAGTCAATTTTGGCTGCTGATTACGAATATGAACTCAGTTTTTGGCTACCACATGAGGATTTCGAGATATTTTCAATTTTTGATGAAAATTACTCCTAATGTTTTATGATAAAAACACATGATTTCCGGTACTACATTTTCTATATTTTTAATCAAGGAATAACAAAGATTAGAAAGTCTATGTACAGCAAATCAAATATACTTACAGAATTAAACCACGAAATATAAAAATACATATATATGGCACACAGATGAATGACAAATGGAAGTTATTTGAACTTTCTTTTCGTGGCTGATCTGTGATGTACAGCTTCTGGGTTGTTTCTCATCAAGCTCCAGCAATAGTCAGCCATCATATGTGAGTCCCACCGGCCTTGATACCGTTCTTCCATTGTTTTAATGTCCTGATGAAAACGCTCCCCTTGTTCCTTGCACACATCCACAAGGTTCTCTGGAAAAAAGTCCAAATGACTGTGCAAATAGTGAATCTTGATACTCTTTCTACATCCAAGATTTCGCAGACTCATTACTAGCTCTTCCACAATCTCTTCATAGTTGTCTGCTTTCTTATTCCCTAGAAAATTCTGCACCACATTACAAAACGCATTCCAAGCTCTTTCTTCTGTCTCATTCATTGATGTGATAAAATTTGGGTCTCTCATAAGTGTTCTTATTTGAGGTCCATCAAATATTCCAGCCTTTTTCGTCTCTTCACTAAGACCGGGAAAAGTTGAACATATATAGTTAAAGCATTCTCCATTGTGATTGAGAGCTTTGACGAACTGCTTGATCAATCCAAGTTTTATGTGTGAGGGAGGAAAGACAATGTCCTTCCTATCCACTAGAGGATCATGGATGACATTCTTATTGCCAGATGCCAAACTCTGTCGCTGAGGCCATTCAGTTTTCACCCAATGCTCTGCTGTAGCTCTACTGTCCCAGTAGCACAGAAAACAAGGGTGTTATCATAACAAATGGGAATTATGCATGTTGAAAGAAAACAAAGATATTCTCACATTTATTGGGAGACTAATTGAAAACTAAATTTACCTTAGTGAACCATATAAACTGGCACTTTTCATACACTACTTATATTTATTACGGAATTCATGAAAATGGGCTATATACCTATAGCGCAAAAACGTGATGTGATAGAGAAATTATAAGATCAGATTTGAATTCAGCACCCTCAAATTAGTCTAAAATCTGTTCTTAACCCCTTAATCCCATATGACGTACTATCCCGTCAAGGTGCCCTGGGACTTAATTCCCAGTGACGTGATAGTACGTCATATGCGATTGGCCGCGCTCACGGGGGGAGCGCGGCCGATCGCGGCCGGGTGTCAGCTGTCTATCGCAGCTGACATCCGGCACTATGTGCCAGGAGCGGTCACGGACTGCCCCCTGCACATTAACCCCCGGCACACCACGATCAAACATGATCGCGATGTGCCGGCGGTATAGGGAAGCATCGCGCAGGGAGGGGGCTCCCTGCGGGCTTCCCTGAGACCCCCGCAGCAATGCGATGTGATCGCATTGCTGCGAGGGTCTCCTTACCTCTCTCCCTGCTGCAGGCTCGGAACCAAAATGGCTGCGGCATCCGGGTCCTGCAGGGAGGGAGGTGGCTTACCAAGTGCCTGCTCAGAGCAGACGCTTGGTAAGTCTGCAGCGCTGTAAGTCAGATCACTGATCTGATAGAGTGCTGTGCAAACTGTCAGATCAGTGATCTGTGATGTCCCCCCCTGAGGCAAAGTAAAAAAGTTTAAAAAAAAATTTCCACATGTATTAAAAAAAAAATTCCTAAATAAAGAAAAAAAAATATTATTCCCATAAATACATTTCTTTATCTAAATAAAAAAACAATAAAAGTACACATATTTAGTATCGCTAGGTCTGTAACGACCCAATCTATAAAACTGTCCCAGTAGTTAACCCCTTCAGTGAACACCGTAAGAAAAAAAAAAAACGAGGCAAAAAACAACGCTTTATTATCATGCCGCCGAACAAAAAGTGGAATAACACGCGATCAAAAAGACGGATACAAATAACCATGGTACCACTGAAAACGTCATCTTGTCCCACAAAAAACGTGTTGCCATACAGCATCATCAGCAAAAAAGTAAAAAAGTTATAGTTCTGAGAATAAAGCGATGCCAAAATAATTATTTTTTCTATAAAATAGTTTTTATCATATAAAAGCACTAAAACATAAATAAAGATATGAATGGGGTATCGCTGTAAACATACTGACCCGAAGAATAAAACTGTTTTATCAATTTTACCAAATGCGGAACGGTATAAACGCCTCCCCCAAAAGAAATTCATGAATAGCTGGTTTTTGGTCATTCTGCCTCACAAAAATCGGAATAAAAAGCGATGAAAAACTGACACGTGTCAGAAAATGTTACCAATAAAAATGTCAACTTGTCCTGCAAAAAACAAGACCTCACATGACTCTGTGGACCAAAATATGGAAAAATTATAGGTCTCAAAATGTGGAGACACAAAAACTTTTTTGCTATAAAAAGCGTCTTTTAGTGTGTGACAGCTGCCAATCATAAAAAACACTATAAAAGTAAATCAAACCCCCCTTCATCACCCTCTTAGTTAGGGAAAAATAATAAAATTAAAAAAAGTATTTATTTCCATTTTCCCGTTAGGGTTAGGGCTAGGGTTAGGGCTAGGGTAAGGGCTAGGGTTAGGGCTAGGGTTGGAGCTAAAGTCAGGGTTAACGTTGGGGCTAAAGTTAGGGTTAGGGTTGGAGCTAAAGTTAGGGTTAGGGTTTGGATTACATTTACGGTTGGGATTAGGGTTTGGATTAGAGTTAGGGGTGCGTCAGGGTTAGGGGTGTGGTTAGGGTTACTGTTGGGATTAGGGTTAGGGGTATGTTTGGATTATGGTTTCAGTTAGAATTGGGGGTTTCCACTGTTTAGGCATATCAGGGGCTCTCCAAATGCGGCATGGCGTCTGATCTCAATTCCAGCCAATTCTGCGTTGAAAAAGTAAAACAGTGCTCCTTCCCTTCCGAGCTCTCCCGTGTGCCCAAACAGGGGTTTACCCCCACATATGGGGTATCAGCGTACTCAGGACCAATTGGACAACAACATTTGGGGTCCAGGTTCTCTTGTTACCCTTGGTAAAATAAAAATTTGGGGGGCTAAAAATCATTTTTGTGGGAAAAAAAGATTTTTTATTTTCACGGCTCTGCGTTGTAAACTGTAGTGAAACATTTGGGGGTTCAAAGTTCTCACAACACATCTAGAAAAGTTCCTTGGGAGGACTAGTTTCCAAGATAGGGTCACTTGTGGGGAAGTTCTACTGTTTGGGTATATCAGGGGCTCTGCAAATGCAACGTGACGCCTGCAGACCAATCCATCTAAGTCTGCATTCCAAATGGCGCTCCTTCCCTTCCGAGCTCTGCCATGCGCCCAAACGGTGGTTTCCCCCACATATTGGGTATCATCGTACTCAGGACAAATTGTACAACAACTATTGTGGTCTAATTTATCCTGTTACCCTTGTTAAAATACAAAACTGGGGGCTAAAATATCATTTTTGTGAAAAAAAAAAATTATATTTTCACGGCTCTGTATTATAAACTGTAGTGAAACACTTGGGGGTTCAAAGCTCTCAAAACACATATAGATAAGTTCCTTTGAGGGTCTACTTTCCAAAATGGTGTCACTTGTGGGGGGTTTTAATGTTTAGGTACATCAGGGGCTCTCCAAACGCGACATGGTGTCCCATCTCAATTTCAGTCAATTTTGCATTGAAAAGTCAAATGGCGCTCCTTCCCTTCCGAGCTCTGCTATGCGCCCAAACATTGGTTTACCCCCATATATGGGGTATCGGCGTACTCAGGTCAAATTGCACAACAACTTTTGTGGTCAAATTTCTTCTCTTACCCTTGGGAAAATAAAAAATTGGGGGCGAAAAGATCATTTTTGTGAAAAAATATGATTTTTTATTTTTACGGCTCTGCATTATAAACTTCTGTGAATCACTGGTTGGGTGAAAGTGCTCACCACACATCTAGATAAGTTTCTTAAGGGGTCTACTTTCCAAAATGGTATCAATTGTGGGGGGTTTCAATGTTTAGGCACATCAGGGGCTCTCCAAACGCAACATGGCGTCCCATCTCAATTCCAGTAAATTTTGCATTGAAAAGTCAAATGGCGCTTCTTCCCTTCCGAGCTCTGCCATGCGCTCAAACAGTAGTTTACACCCACATATGGGGTATCAGCGTATTCAAGACAAATTGCACAATAACTTTTGGGGTCCAATTTCTTCTCTTACCCTTGGGAAAATAAAAAATTTGGGGCAAAATTATTATTTTTGTGAAAAAATATTATTTTTTATTTTTACGGCTCTGCATTATAAACTTCTGTGAAGCACTGGTTGGGTGAAAGTGCTCACCACACATCTAGATAAGTTCCTTAAGGGGTCTACTTTCCAAAATGGTGTCACTTGTTGGGGGGTTTCAATATTTAGGCACATCAGGGGCTCTCCAAACCCAACATGGCGTCCCATCTCAATTCCAGTCAATTTTGCATTAAATCTCAAATGGCGCTCCTTCCCTTCCGAGCACTGCCATGCGCCCAAATAGTGGTTTACCCCCACATATGGGGTATCAGCGTACTCAGGACAAATTGTACAACAACTTTTGGGGTCTATTTTCTCCTGATACCCTTGGTAAAATAAAACAAATTGGAGCTGAAGTAAATTGTTTATGAAAAAAAGTTAAATGTTCATTTTTATTTAAACATTCCAAAAATTCCTGTAAAACACCTGAAGGGTTAATAAACTTCTTGAATGTGGTTTTCAGCACCTTGAGGGGTGCAGTTTTTAGAATGGTGTCACACTTGGTTATTTTCTATCATATAGACCCTTCAAAATGACTTCAAATGTCATGTAGTCCCTAAAAAATATTGCTGTTGTAAAAATGAGAAATTGCTGGTCAACTTTTAACCCTTATAACTCCCTAACAAAAAAAAAAGTTGGTTCCAATATTGTGCTGATGTAAAGTAGACAAGTGGGAAATGTTACTTATTAATTATTTTGTGTGACATATCTCTGTGATTTAAGGGCATAAAAATTCAAATTTGGAAAATTGCTAAATTTTCAAAATTTTCGCCAAATTTCTGTTTTTTTCATAAATAAACACACGTTATATTGAAGAAATTTTACAACTATCATGAAGTACAATATATCATGAGAAAACAGTGTCAGAATCGCCAAGATCCGTTGAAGTGTTCCAGAGTTATAACCTCATAAAAGGACAATGGTCAGAATAGTAAAAATTGGCCCGGTCATTAACGTGCAAACCACCCTCGGGGCTTAAGGGGTTAAAGTCCATGCCAGAATTTTTTTTTTGTAGACCAGTGTTATCAAAATGTGCACTATTAATTTTCTTATTGTGTACATTATTACATTTTAATATTATTGCCATTACTAGTATTACTATTATTGTTTATATTTGTAACATAAATTAATAAATCTTTTGTGCACACTTCTGCAACTCAAAATTATGGTAATTTGACCAATAATGCACACCTTTGCAAAATTTTGTGTAAGTCTTTAATGAAACCAGAAGGAAGTATGAAACAGATCTGAGATACAGACATATAGTATACTGTATGTCACCACATGCACAGACTACAAATATATTCTTTGTAGTGTTCTCTTGTTGATGTGCTTACTTATCTGTCTACTATTTTTGGTCTCTACTACATTCATGTCAGAAAGCAGAAGGGTCATATGAAAAAAAATATGAATTTAGAATTTTACTATTTTGAACTAGGTTTTAGATTGCAGCTTTGGGAACATATAGGCTTTTAGAAAAGTTGAAGAAAATACTTTAGACTAAAATATTTGGAACATTTCTTGATTTTTTTATTTTACATGCACCAAAGCAATAACCTGAATCCTGCATAGATGAACATAGCTTTTAAATAAGTACACATGTAGAGATTTTTTCTTGTACATTTACTAATTGATTTCCTATGCAGTATCCATTGTCTATGCTACATCCACAAAAGAGAATTTATAGCTTCATACACTATACACATATAGCATTCATACACAACATCTTTCTGCCTATATTTTCACCTACACTGCTCAAAAAAAATTAAGGGAACACTTAAACAACAGAATATCTCTAAGTAAATTAAAGTTCTGTGAAATCAAACTGTCCACTTAGGAAGCAACACTGGTTTACAATCAATTTCACATGCTGTTGTGCAAATGGAATAATAATAATAATAATAATAATAATAATTTTTATTTATATAGCGCCAACATATTCCGCAGTGCTTTACAACTTATAGAGGGGACTTGTACAGACAATAGACATTACAGCATAACAGAGATCACAGTTCAAAACAGATACCAGGAGGAATGAGGTGGATGGTAACAATTGCTTTAGTCATTCGGACCAGCCATAGTGTAAGGTTCGGGTGTTCATGTAAAGCTGCATGAACCAGTTAACTGCCTAAGTATGTAACAGTACAGAAACAGAGGGCTATTAACTGCATAAAAACGTATTAACTAAATACCCTGTATTTTTTCATTTTTTGACTAGCACTTGCTTATTTACTGTGACTTTTTTACAACAGAGTATTTTTTTACCTCTCTGTGCGCTTTTGTGTTTTCAAGTTCTTTGGTGGTGTGAACAGGTTCCTACAGACTTGTTCGCTATGCAGGTGGCCCATGTGTTTTTGGTTTTATAAAGTGTATGAGAACATGATGTGAGGAATCTCATTATGTTTTTTTTTTTTATAGGAATAGACAACAGATGGAAATTATGGGCAATTATCAAGACATACTCAATAAAGGAGTGATTCTGTAGGTGGGGACCACAGACCACATATCAGTACCAATGCTTTCAAGCTGATGTTGTGGTCTGGTCACTTTTGAATGTTGTTGTGCTTTCACACTCGTGGTAGCATGAGACGGACTCTACAAAACACACAGTGGCTCAGGTACTGCAGCTCATCCAGGATGGCACATCAATGCGTGCTGTGGCAAGAAGGTTTGCTGTGTCTGTCAGCGTAGTGTCCAGAGGCTGGAGGCACTACCAGGAGACAGGCCAGTACACCAGGAGATGTGGAGGGGGCCGTAGGAGGGCATAAACCAGCAGCAGGACTGCTACCTCAGCCTTTGTGCAAGGACGAACAGGATGAGCACTGCCAGAGCCCTGCAAAATGACCTCCAGCAGGCCACAAATGTACATGTGTCTGCACAAAAGGTTAGAAACTGACTCCATGAGGATTGTCTGAGTGCCCGACGTCTACAGATGGGGGTTGTGCTCACAGCCCAACATTGTGCAAGACGCTGGGCATTTTCCACAGAACACCAGGATTGGCAAATTCGCCACTGTTGCCATGTGCTCTTCACAGATGAAAGCAGGTTCACACTGAGCACGTGTGACAGACGTGACAGAGTCAGGAGATGTCATGGAGAGTGATCTGCTGCCTGCAACATCCTTCAACATGACCGGTTTGGCAGTGAGTCAGTAATGGTGTGAGGTGGCATTTCTTTGGAGGGCTGCACAGCCCTCCATGTGCTCACCAGAGGTAGCCTGACTGCCATTAGGTAGCGAGATGAGATCCTCATACCCCTTGTGAGACCATATGCTGGTGTGGTTGGGCCTGGGTTCCTCCTAATGCAGGACAATGCCAGACCTCATGTAGTTGGAGTGTGTCAGCAGTTCCTGCAAGATGAAGGCATTGAAGCTATGGACTGGCCCACCCATTCCCCAGACCTGAATACGATTGAACACATATGGGACATTATGTCTCGCACCATCCACCAACGTCACATTGCACAACAGACTGTCCAGCAGTTGGTGGATGTTTTAGTCCAGGTCTGGGATGAGATCCCTCAGGAGACCATCTGCCACCTCATGAGGTGCATGCCAAGGCATTGTAGGGAGGTCATACAGGCACATGGAGGCAAAACACACACAACTGAACATAATTTCCTTGCCTTGAGGTTTTCCACTGAAGTTGGATCACCCTGTAATTTGATTTTCCACTTTGACTTTGAGTATCATTCCAAATCCAGACCTCCATTGGATATTCATTTTGATTTACATTGATCATTTTTATGTTTTATTGTTCGCAACACATTCCACTATGCAATGAATTAAGATCTGCAACTGAAATATTTCATTTAGTGATATCTAGGATGTGGTATTTTAGTGTTCCCTTTATTTTTTGATAAAGTTTTGCGTCACACAACCATGAATACGCATGAAACAGCTGCTGCGGATCCACAGGTCTTCCATCCAGGAAAGAGGGATAAAATGAGCCAAATGTGGTTTATCCGTGCTGCTGCTAGGCAATAAAGAACCTGGAATAAAAAATCCTTTATTATTACACTCCCATCTGGATATTTGATGCCTACCAGCATTGCGAATAAACCCCATTTGGCTCTTTTCTTTTTCATTCATGGTTTAACGTTCATCTATATTTTTTTCTTAATAAACCATTATTTTATGCTTTTCCCTCCCTCTCCTCCATTGTTCCTGGGTTAATTTCTACACCCTCCCACCAATTGGTTTCTATTATATAAATTACATTATGCTTGTCTAATACTTTATCTTTCCATGATACTTTCATAATTTATCATCAAGCTATATTTTTTATAGACCATTATTCTAACCCTTTCCCTCCACCATTCTCCATTTTTTCTGGGTTAATTCCGTACCCCTTACTATTTTAGTTTCTACTACATAAACCACATTATGAGCATTGATTTTTTTTCTCATTTGTGTATTTGTGCTTAATATGAGGGAATTAATAGGTACTAAAATGCTCGGGTGCTCGTTGCTCGAACCAAGCAATTCCTAATAATCACATGCTCATTCCAAGTAAGAAGTATGATGGGAGTTAATGGAATAGCTGAAATTTTTTCTGGCGGACCATACCAAGAGGTCTGGGGGCAGTTATAATGTTCAAATGGATGGGACAAGTACTGAATAGAAGGAGAACACCATGGGGAAAGACCCCTGGAAGTGTTTCTGACTCCCAGATTGCTGCTTAGAACAACGGTGTCACACTTCTACTCCCCATTATGGACTGACAATAAAACATTCCAAACCAAAGAAAAATTGCATTTTACAGGAAAAAAAATGTTAATAAACATTTTTCCCTGTATAATGGCTGTTATGGAAGGTAAAATTTAGAAAGGATGTAAACAAAAATAAAATTTAAGTCAATCAAAATAGATTTTTTTTATTACAAAATAGGAAATTTCAGTTTAATTTATAAAGGAAGCAAGAACTGCCAAAAATTAGGGACTCGGAGGGACTCGGTTACACCCTGTATTAAACATAAAGGAGGGCCTCATACACATTCTGTTCCAATTGTCATGGATTGGTACCTCTAGACTAATAAAAGCTATACTCTTTTGAGGGTACATACCAAGGAAATGCACTCCAGACCATGGAATAATCTATGGGTGAGCAACATAACAGCGATAAGGATGTGTACAAACGTTGAGTAAAATTTCTGCATCATTTCGGCATCTCTTGACAGGAAAACTGCAGCTGCAAAAACAAGCATTTTTGCCCTGTTTTTAGTTGATTTGCGTGAAGTCAATGGTGAAAAACGAAAGGCAAAACAGCACAGAATTGAGATGCTGCAGATTATTTTATGCACCAAATCTACAGGTCGAAACTACTTGCGTGCATAACTCTTTAGGTTTCCTATTCATTTTGCTGTCATCAGGTTTTGCTTCAGGTGTTGTCACAAATCTGCGGCGCAAAAATACGATGAAAAGACACCAAATCTACAATGTGTGCACAAAGCCTAAATTTTTAAACACGTTTTTTGAGGCTTATCTACCAACAAAATGTACTCCAGATGACGGATAAGTCTGTGCATGAGCAATATAATACTGATAACATCTGGAACAAGCTTTTTGAGTCTTTTCTAACTGCAAAATGTACTCCAGACCAGGGAATATGGGTATGTGTATGGGTAAGCAATATAATACCAATACATTTTCATCAAGTTTTTTGATGCTTTTATAGCAGCAAAGTGTACCCCAGAAGATGTATTACCCTATGGGTGAGCAATATGATACCAGTACAATTTGAACAAGTTTTTTGAGAGTTATGTAAGAAAGTAAATGCACCTGAGAATATATAATGCCTTATGGGTAAACAATGTAATACTGATAACTTTTTAACAGCTTTTTGTAGGCTTATGTAGCAACTAAACGTACCCAAGAAGCTGTCATACCCTATGGGCAAATAATATAATACCGACACATTTTGAACAAGTTTTGAGGGTCACGTACCAACAAAATGTAATCCAGACCACAAAGTACCATATTGTTGCACAATATAATAACTATAACATTTTGAACAATATTTTTAGGCTTATACGTCTCTAGCAATAATTAAGAGACCACTGCAAAATGTTCATTTTGTCAGATTTTTCTATTTATAGGTATATTTTGAGTAAAATCTAACTTTTTCATTTATTCAATAAACTTCTGACATGTCTCTGAATTTCCAAGTAATAAATTTTGTATTTTTTTCTGAAAAGGAGAAATTGTCAAAATTACAATTAAAAAATCCAGTGCTTTCAGACTTCAAATAATGCAAAGAAAACAAGTTCATAACCATTTAGAAACAAAAATACTAATGTTTTAACTCAGGAAGAGTTCAGAAATCAATATTTTGTGGAATAACCATGATTTTTAATCACAGCTTCCATGCGTCTTGGCATGATTTCCACCAGTCTTTCACACTGTTCCTGGGGCAAAAATGTAAGCAGTTCTTCTTTGTTTGATGGCTTATGACTATCCATCATCCTCTTGATTATATTCCAGAGGTTTTCAATGAGGTTCAGGTCTGGAGATTGGGCTGCACATGACATGGTTTTGATGTGGTGGTCTCTTAACTTTTGCCAGAGCTGTATAGCAATGAAATGTATTCCACAACACGGAATAGTCAATGGGTGATCAATATAATAATGATTGCATTTTAAATAGGTTTTTTGAAGGCTATGTAGCTACAAAATGCACCCAAGAAAATGTAATACCCTCTGGGTGAGCAATATGATACTGATAAATTTGGAACAAGTTTTTTTGAGTCTTGTATAACAGCTAAATGTAACTAAGAATATATAACCTATGGGCGAGCAATATAATGCCGATAAATTTTGAGCAAGTTTTTTGAAGCTTATATAAGCAACTAAATGTATCATAGTAACATAGTAACATAGTTAGTAAGGCCGAAAAAAGACATTTGTCCATCCAGTTCAGCCTATATTCCATCACAATAAATCCCCAGATTTACGTCCTTCTACAGAACCTAATAATTGTATGATACAATATTGTTCTGCTCCAGGAAGACATCCAGGCCTCTCTTGAACCCCTCGACTGAGTTCGCCATCACCACCTCCTCAGGCAAGCAATTCCAGATTCTCACTGCCCTAACAGTAAAGAATCCTCTTCTATGTTGGTGGAAAAACCTTCTCTTCTCCAGACGCAAAGAATGCCCCCTTGTGCCCGTCACCTTCCTTGGTATAAACAAATCCTCAGCGAGATATTTGTATTGTCCCCTTATATACTTATACATGGTTATTAGATCGCCCCTCAGTCGTCTTTTTTCTAGACTAAATAATCCTAATTTTGCTAATCTATCTAGGTATTGTAGTTCTCCCATTCCCTTTATTAATTTTGTTGCCCTCCTTTGTACTCTCACTAGTTCCATTATATCCTTCCTGAGCACCGGTGCCCAAAACTGGACACAGTACTCCATGTGCGGTCTAACTAGGGATTTGTACAGAGGCAGTATAATGCTCTCATCATGTGTATCCAGACCTCTTTTAATGCACCCCATGATCCTGTTTGCCTTGGCAGCTGCTGCCTGGCACTGGCTGCTCCAGGTAAGTTTATCATTAACTAGGATCCCCAAGTCCTTCTCCCTGTCAGATTTACCCAGTGGTTTCCCGTTCAGTGTGTAATGGTGATATTGATTCCTTCTTCCCATGTGTATAACCTTACATTTATCATTGTTAAACCTCATCTGCTACCTTTCAGCCCAAGTTTCCAACTTATCCAGATCCATCTGTAGCAGAATACTATCTTCTCTTGTATTAACTGCTTTACATAGTTTTGTATCATCTGCAAATATCGATATTTTACTGTGTAAACCTTCTACCAGATCACTAATGAATATGTTGAAGAGAACAGGTCCCAATACCGACCCCTGCAGTACCCCACTGGTCACAGCGACCCAGTTAGAGACTATACCATTTATAACCACCCTCTGCTTTCTATCACTAAGCCAGTTACTAACCCATTTACATACATTTTCCCCCAGACCAAGCATTCTCATTTTGTGTACCAACCTCTTGTGCGGCACGGTATCAAACGCTTTGGAAAAATCGAGATATACCACATCCAATGACTCACCGTTGTCCAGCCTATAGCTTACCTCTTCATAAAAACTGATTAGATTGGTTTGACAGGAGCGATTTCTCATAAACCCATGCTGATATGGAGTTAAACAGTTATTCTCATTGAGTTAATCCAGAATAACATCCCTCAGAAACCCTTCAAATATTTTACCAACAATAGAGGTTAGACTTACTGGCCTATAATTTCCAGGTTCACTTTTAGAGCCCTTTTTGAATATTGGCACCACATTTGCTATGCGCCAGTCCTGCTGAACAGACCCCGTCGCTATAGAGTCCCTAAAAATAAGAAATAATGGTTTATCTATTACATTACTTAGTTCTCTTAGTACTCGTGGGTGTATGCCATCCGGACCCGGAGATTTATCTATTTTGATCTTATTTAGCCGGTTTCGCACCTCTTCTTGGGTTAGATTGGTGACCCTTAATATAGGGTTTTCATTGTTTCTTGGGATTTCACCTAGCATTTCATTTTCCACCGTGAATACCGTGGAGAAGAAGGTGTTTAATATGTTAGCTTTTTCCTCGTCATCTACAACCATTCTTTCCTCACTATTTTTTAAGGGGCCTACATTTTCAGTTTTTATTCTTTTACTATTGATATAGTTGAAGAACAGTTTGGGGTTAGTTTTACTCTCCTTAGCAATGTGCTTCTCTGTTTCCTTTTTGGCAGCTTTAATTAGTTTTTTAGATAAAGTATTTTTCTCCCTATAGTTTTTTAGAGCTTCAATGGTGCCATCCTGCTTTAGTAGTGCAAATGCTTTCTTTTTACTGTTAATTGCCTGTCTTACTTCTTTGTTTAGCCACATTGGGTTTTTCCTATTTCTAGTCCTTTTATTCCCACAAGGTATAAACCGCTTACAGTGCCTATTTAGGATGTTCTTAAACATTTTCCATTTAATATCTGTGTATTCTTATTTCTGAGGATATTGTCCCTTTCTACCAGATTAAGGGCATCTCTAAGCTGGTCAAACTTTGCCTTCCTAAAGTTCAGTGTTTTTGTGACTCCCTGACAAATCCCCCTAGTGAAAGACAGGTGAAACTGTACAATATTGTGGTCGCTATTTCCTAGATGCCCGACCACCTGCAGATTTGTTATTCTGTCAGGTCTATTAGATAGTATTAGGTCTAAAAGTGCTGCTCCTCTGGTTGGATTCTGCACCAATTGTGAAAGATAATTTTTCTTGGTTATGACTGTTGCCTTTATGGATTTCACATGTTTCTGTTTCCCAGTTAATATCCGGGTAGTTAAAGTCCCCCATAACCAGGACCTCATTATGGGTTGCAGCTTCATCTATCTGCTTTAGAAGTAGACTTTCCATGATTTCTGTTATATTTGGGGGTTTGTAACAGACCCCAATGAGAATTTTGTTGCCATTTTTCCCTCCATGAATTTCGACCCATATGGACTCGACATCCTCATTCCCTTTGCTAATATCCTCCCTTAAAGTGGACTTTAGACAAGACTTTACATAGAGACAAACCCCTCCTCCTCGCCGATTTTTACGATCCTTTCTAAACAGACTGTAACCCTGTAAATTAACTGCCCAGTCATAGCTTTCATCTAACCATGTCTCGGTTATTCCCACTATGTCAAAGTTACCTGTAGATATTTCTGCTTCTAGTTCTTCCATCTTGTTTGTCAGGCTTCTGGCGTTTGCGAGCATGCAGTTTAGAGGATTTTGTTTTGTTCCAATCTCCTCGCTGTGGATTGTTTTAGAAATGTTCTTACCTCCCTTCTGAGTATGTTTTCCTGGGTCTTCTTTGTTCGAGTCTAATGTTTTTCTTCCCGTCCCCTCTTCTTCTAGTTTAACGCCCTCCTGATGAGTGTAGCAAGTCTTCTGGCGAATGTGTGTTTCCCAGGTTTGTTGAGGTATAGTCCGTCTCTTGCGAGGAATCCATCGTACAAGTAATTCACACCGTTGTCCAGGAATCCGAATCCTTGTTGTCTGCACCATCGTCTTAGCCAGTTGTTCGCATCAAGGATCCTGTTCCATCTCCTGGTGCCATGCCCGTCTACTGGAAGGATAGAAGAAAAAACTACCTGTGCATCCAGTTCCTTTACTATCTTCCCCAACTCTTCAAAGTCCTTGCAGATTGTCGGTAGGTCCGTCCTTGCCGTGTCATTGGTGCCAACATGTATCAGAAGAAATGGGTGGATGTCCTTGGAGCTGAAGAGCTTTGGTATCCTATCGGTCACATCCTTGATCATCGCACCTGGAAGGCAGCATACTTGTCTTGCAGTTATGTCGGGTCTGCAGATGGCTGTTTCTGTGCCTCTCAGTAGTGAGTCTCCCACTAGAGACTCACCCTATGAGAAAATTTAATACCCTATGGGTGAGCAATATGATACCAATAAACTTGGAATAATCTTTTTGAGGTTTATAAAGCAACTAAATGTACTCAAGAAGATGGAATATCCTATTTGTGAGCAATATGATGCCGATAAATTTGGAGCAAGTTTTGGGAGGGTTAAATAGCAACTAAATGTACAACAGACCACAGAATAGTCTACAGGTGAGCAATAAAATGCCGATCATTTTTTATCAAGATTTTTGAGGTTTATATAGCAATAAAATGTACCCAAGAAGATATAATACTCAATGAATAAGCAAAATATTACCGATACATTTTTTAACAAGTTTATTGAGGCTTTTAAAACAACAAAATGGACTACGGACCATGGAACAGTCTATGAGTCAGTAATATAATACTGATAATTTTTTTAACAAGTTTTTTGAGGGTTATATACCAACAAAATGGACTCCGAACAATGGAATAGTCTATGAGTATGGAATAAAATAACAATACATTTTGAACAAATTGTTTGAGGCTTTTATTGCAATAAAAATTACCAAAGAAGATGAAATACCCTATGGGTGAGAAATATAACACCAATACAGTTTGAACAAGGTTTTTGAGGCAAATAAACAACGCAATTCACCCTAGTGAATTAATGTCCACCAGCAAATATAAGACCAATATCAAAGTGAACATAAACCATAAATAACCAAAAACGTATATAAAAAGATATAATTTTATTGAAAATAAAAATCACAAAAAAGGAAAAAACAAGAAGTAATACTACAACATGTAACACAGAATTTTTTGAATGAGGAGACCAGATCCATATAATATATAAAGATACTAGAAAAGTGTATACTAAAACATATAGCCCTCCAAAGTGCAACAAAATGAGACCAAATAGATGACCCAAAAAGATAAGTCATCCGTCTCAATAAAGTGCAAATGCATCTATCATAAGTAATCTAACCTAGACAAAATAAGTACATAAAACTCTGGAAAAATACTAGTACCAGTGTGGAGATGATCTATGACCCTCAAGGACGCCGACTCCAACGTACGTTTCGCCAAAGTGGCTTTTTCAAGGAGTCAATCACTCCTTGAAAAAGCCACTTTGGCGAAACGTACGTTGGAGTTGGAGTCCTTGAGGGTCATAGATCATCTCCACACTGGTACTAGTATTTTTCCAGTTTTATGTACTTATTTTGTCTAGGTTAGATTACTTATGATAGATGCATTTGCACTTTATTGAGACGGATGACTTATCTTTTTGGGTCATCTACTTGGTCTCATTTTGTTGCACTTTGGAGGGCTATATGTTTTAGTATACACTTTTCTAGTATCTTTATATATTATATGGATCTGGTCTCCTCATTCAAAAAATTCTGTGTTACATGTTGTAGTATTACTTGTTGTTTTTTCCTTTTTTGTGATTTTTATTTTCAATAAAATTATATCTTTTTATATATGTTTTTGGTTATTTATGGTTTATGTTCACTTTGATATTGGTCTTATATTAAGGTTTTTGAGGCTTTTAAAGCAAGGGAATGTACCCAAGATGTTATACCCTATGGGTGAGCAATATAATACCGATACATCTTTTCCCAAGTTTTTTGAGGCTTAAATAGCAATGAAAATTATCAAAGAAGATGTAATACCCTATGGGCAAGCATCATAATACTTATAAATTTTGAACAAGTTTTTTAAGGCTCATCATAGGCACCTGAAAGGCAACAATTCATGGGCCTCACTCAAATATTGAATATTATTTTTTCTCTCCTCATTCCCCTAAGATTCTGGTAGTACTTTAAGGACCTATTACAACATCCACTGCATAACCAATGATTACTCATTAAGTAAGTGCTCTCTTATTCATTTATTCATCTATTTTTCATTTTATTGTTCGTTTTTGTTGACAGCGCAGGTGAATACCACTCTTTTTCATTGAATATTACAAACACTTCATGTTCTGCTGTCATCTGATGGTGTGGAAAAGTGTGGGCTAATCCAGGCTTTGTTCATTTTTATGAAAGTGAGCCTGTCTGCATTTTTTCTGTTGACAGGCAAAAATGTCAGTCTATTATGACCCCTCGGTGACAATAAAAACCCACTCAGACAAGATGCTAGTGGCAGGGCAGCATAAAACCTCCAAGGCATAGAGGGACATCTCATACCAGGTGTCCAGCTTTAGGACCCATTAGTTGAAAGTTGCAGTAGAAGTAGGGAGTATGCGGGTGTTGTCAGCCAGGTATTGCTTAAAGGGAATATGTCACCCCAAAAATGGACTATAAACTAAGGCCACCGGCATCAGGGGCTTATCTACAGCATTCTGTAATGCTGTAGATAAGCCCAGATGTATCCTGAAAATTAAGATAAACAGGTTATATTATACTCACCCTGGGGCCGTCCAGCTGCGGTCCGGTCCAAAGGGAGTCACGGTCGGGTCCAGCGCCTCCTGTGTTCATACGATGTTGTCCTCTTCCTGCCCCGGCTCCTGAGCAGACGTACTTTGTCTGCCCTGTTGAGGGCAGAGCAAAGTACTGCATTACGCAGGCACCGGGAAAGGTCAGAGTGTGAGCTTGCCAAGCTTCACAGCCACCAGGTTATGCCCATTATCATACACGACCATGCCTGGTTTGAGGTTCAGTGGCAAAAACACCAATCTGTCTGGTCTGTTATTCCTTTTAATAACTCTGTGGCGGTGTGTTTGTTTTCTAAACAAATTAGCTTCAGCAGAGCCTGTTGCCACTTTGCTGAGGCAGTTCTGCAGAGCTTCCAGCTTAGAGCTGATGTGGACAGTGCACGCATCCACATCAGAGATGAAGGATGAGGAAAAGCAGGAGGGGGTTTAGGAACTGCTGTGGGAGGTGGAGGAAAGTAGGGTCCACAATCCTCAGCATTGATAGCACATTGGTTGTGCCAGGGTGTGACTCAATCCCAGGCTCCACAATGTTCACCCAGTATGCAGTCAGGGAAATGTATCATCCCTGGCTACAAGCACTTGTCCATATTCCAGTCATTAAGTCAACAATACCAGTAAGCATGCTGGACTAAGAGCATGGGTGATTTTCCTGGACACATGCTGGTACAAGGCGGGGACTTCACACCAGGAGAAAAAGTGGTGGCTGGAAACTGAGGGACAGCTGCCCCATGACTCGGCAGAAATCCTCTGTGTCTTCCAGCCTAAATGGCAACATTTCCACGTCAAGTAGCCTGGAAAAGCATTTGGGCCTGTGAGTGGGTGGCTGGGAACTTTCTTTTTCATTCCAAGGGCCTGGGATAGGGACAGCTCCATGCTGGGCTGGGACAAGGATTTGTAAGTCCCTGATGATGGTAAGTCAGAATGTGCAAGGATAGGTGCAGGGCAGGAGGCATCTGCACCACTGTTTTGAAAAGATGATTGGGAAGCATCGAGCACAAGGGAAGAGGCAGTGGTGTCACTCGATGGCACCAATTGTGGACCCGGGCATACGGCCCACTGAGACAGGTGTTTAGATGTCGTGTCTGATCATGCGGGTTGTGGTTAGTTTCTTAGTGGTCAGTACCCTGCTGATCTTTGCATGTGTAAATGGCCATATTATTTATCTCAGAACTCTCTTTTAAAATATTCCAGACTGGAAAACATCTAACTCTTTGACAAAGAAATTAAGGACTGCTGTTGCTCTGAGGAACAGTAGCCTGCCATCAACCTGTGGTTACCACACTGCCTCTTCTTGTCTATTTTGGTGCTGCCGATCTCTCCCATTAGTGCTCCTGGCCTTGCTCTGCATACCCGATTCCCCGGTTGGTTCGGTGACTTTGTCATCCACCTCCTCAGCTTCCATCACTGCACCCCGGTCCTCCTGACTTTGTGTCTTAACAAAAAGACTTAGCAACAACTGTGTCTCATCATCATCTTCCTCCTTCCTATCCCAAATTTTCCATTCCCCACAGTCATGTTCTTGTGGCCATGGCTGCTCTAAAGGTACCTTCACACTAAACGATATCGCTAGCAATCCGTGACGTTGCAGCGTCCTCGCTAGCGATATCGTTTAGTTTGACACGCAGCAGCGATCAGAATCCTGCTGTGATGTCGTTGGTCGGGGCTAGAGGGCCAGCACTTTCTTTGGTCGCTGGCTCTCCCGCTGACATCGCTGAATCGGCGTGTGTGACACCGATTCAGCGATGTCTTCGCTGGTAACCAGGGTAAACATCGGGTTACTAAGCGCAGGGCCGCGCTTAGTAACCCGATGTTTACCCTGGTTACCATCCTAAAAGTAAAAAAAACAAACGCTACATACTTACCTACCGCTGTTCGTCCCCGGCGCTGTGCTTTCCTGCACTCACTGTGAGCACAGCGGCCAGAAAGCAGAGCGGTGACGTCACCGCTCTGCTTTCCGGCTGCCCGGCGCTCACAGCCAGAGCAGAGAAGCAAAGCGCCGGAGACAGACAGCGGTAGGTAAGTATGTAGCGTTTGTTTTTTTTACTTTTAGGATGGTAACCAGGGTAAACATCGGGTTACTAAGCGCGGCCCTGCGCTTAGTAACCCGATGTATACCCTGGTTACCGGCAGCATTGGTCGCTGGAGAGCTGTCTGTGTGACAGCTCTCCAGTGACCAAACAGCGACGCTGCAGCGATCCGGATCGTTGTCTGGATCGCTGCAGCGTCGTTTAGTGTGAAGGTACCTTAAGTTTTGTGCATCACTGCACAGCATGTCGTCCTGTCCTTCTTAAAGCATGCAGGTTGAGAGGACACAATCAAGAAATGTTGAGGTAATTAGCTCTTCAGAGTTTCCTAGTGTGGGATCAAAAGTCTCCTGTAACTCAGCTTGGTGGGAGAAAGGAATATCAGTGTAAAGATTAAGTGATCCATACTTTAGGCTAGGGATACTGCATTGTGTGGAACACTGGGTAGTGCTACCAAGCAGGCTGCTAGCATTATCTGCTATCCAGCCGACCACCTGCTCGCACTGCTCTGGCTTCAGAAGTGATGTATCGTGCCTCCCAGCAAAGTGAGAAAGGAACCTATGGGGTGTGGTTGAGTGTGCTTCTTGTACTCCAGCAACAGGTGTAGTCGCACCTGCCCCACATGCACAGCACTTGCGTGCACCATCATTAGCACTTTCTCTTCAAAGTCCCTTAACGCACAGCTTATGCATTTTATTTTCATTAAAAGAGAAAAAATGGTCACCTGCAGCAATCTCATTCTAAGATTACTCCATTGTAATATTACAGAAAGAATGCAAATATGTATGTATGGCAAATTAAATCCAGAAAAATGTTTCAATGTTTTTTTTCAGTTTATGAAATGTTCACAGACCATGTAACACTGTATATCTGAAAAGTGGAAGCCTACTACATTTTTAAAAGCTTTTGTTCACTTTTAGAGATCACAGAAATATTCACAGACCAAGTCGCACTGTGTGTCTGAGACATGGAAGCCTACAACATTTTTAAAATCGATTATCATTTTTAAAATCACAGAAATGTAAAGGTACCTTCACACATAACGATATCGTTAACGATATTGTTGTTTTTTGTGACGTAGCAACGATATCGTTAAGGAAATCGTTATGTGTGACAGCGACCAACGATCAGGCCCCTGCTGGGAGATCGTTGGTCGCTGAAAAAAGTCCAGAACTTTATTTCGTTGCTGGATCTCCGGTGGACATCGCTGGATCGGCGTGTGTGACACCGATCCAGCGATGTCTTCACTGGTAACCAGGGTAAACATCGGGTAACTAAGCGGAGGGCCGCGCTTAGTAACCCGATGTTTACCCTGGTTACCAGCGTAAAAGTAAAAAAAAACAAACAGTACATACTTACCTACCGCTGTCTGTCCCCGGCGCTGTGCTCTGCACTCCTCCTGTACTGGCTGTGAGCGTCGGTCAGCCATAAAGCAGAGCGGTGACGTCACCGCTCTGCTTTCCGGCCGCTGTGCTCACAGCCAGTACAGGAGGAGAGCAGAGAAGCAGAGCGCCGGTGACAGACAGCGGTAGGTAAGTATGTACTGTTTGTTTTTTTTTACTTTTACGCTGGTAACCAGGGTAAACATCGGGTTACTAAGCGCGGCCCTGCGCTTAGTAACCCGATGTTTACCCTGGTTACCCGGGGACTTCGGGATCGTTGGTCGCTGGAGAGCGGTCTGTGTGACAGCTCTCCAGCGACCAAACAGCGACGCTGCAGCGATCCGGATCGTTGTCGGTATCGCTGCAGCGTCGCTTAATGTGAAGGGGCCTTAACACTGTATGTCTGAGAAATGGAGGCCCACAAAATTTTTAACATTTTTGTTCACTTTTAAAGATCACAGAAATTTTTCGCAAACCAAAGAATACTGTATGTCTGAGAAATGGAAGCCTACAAAATTGTTCAAAGCTTTTGTTCACTTTTAGCGATCACAGAAATATTCACAAACTAAGTAACACTTTGTCTGAAAAATAGAAGCCTACAAATTTTTTTAAAGCATTTTAGCAGTTTTAAAGATCACAGAAATTTCCGCAACCACGTAACACTATATGTCTGAGAAATGGAGACCTACACATTTTTTAAAAGCTTTTGTTCACATTTAGAGACCACAGAAATGTACTCTACACTACGGAATAGTGTATGACTGAGATATGTAGCCAAGAACATTGTTTCAAGAATTTTTGAGTGGGTTATATAACACAAAAAGGACCTCAAAACATATAATACTTGATGGATGAAAATATATTCAATTTTTCCTGCACTCACAAAAAAACTGCAGCTATATATTTGCCAATGGACTGTACATGCTTAGTCCCTGTCTACAGACTGGATTCTGTCACTCTCCCTGCTCCTGTGACTCTCTCTCCCTCCCTAGGCTAAATGCAGATTGTATGTGCTATAAATGATAAGTGCTTAGAAGGGCTGTTATTGTGATTGCTCAGTTTCAGCACCAGTATCAACACTATAAGCCTCTGATTCAGTATACTGTGCACACAGACCTAGACAAGCATTCTCTCCCTCCAAAATGAAGTGTCACAGAGCTGTGCAACAGCATCAGTGTTTCAAGCTGGGAGGCAACTGTTCTTTTATAACCTCTGCTGATGTCAGATGGCCAGCCAATCACAGTAATTCCACAACTAAGATGGCTGCGGCATTACAGTGAGTAACAGACAATCCACACATGTTTATCGGCTGTGTTAAAGGCAGCAAAAATGCAGGGCGGGGATTTGAGATTTACATTGAGCACTGCCTATAAGTTGCTGAGTAACGAGCACATCCGAGCACCATGATGCTAGAGTGATAACCTAGTATCACAGAGCACGGTAGCTCATCCCAATTTTATCTTTTTGAATATGGACCTCTATTTCTCTTCCATTTAACTCTTGTTTCCCCTTCCCCATTTATTTACCCCATACGGCGATACGTGCCTCAAATATCCCCTATGTCTTTTTCTCTAACTTCAGTTATTCTTTCATGTGGAGATACAAGCCTAATTATCCTGATCTTTAATTCTTTCCTTCGTTTTTCTTTAATTATTTCCTGTGACACAGAGCATATCATTTTCAATAGCTCTAACAGTATTTCTGTACTCATAAATGTCTGTATTTTCCACAATATGTCCCTTCGTTTAGTATTCCCTTGTGTCCGGATTCACTCTTTTACCTGCCCTGAATCAAAAATTCTTTAAAATCCCAAATTCGAATTTTCTCTGTCGTAATTCTGATTTCTTTGCTGTAATATTTAGATTTTTATTCTCCTAATGTACAAATATGTATGGGTATCTTTTGTTTCTTTACACTCTTGTGAAGGATGTTGTATGTAAAATGTTGCCAGTCTCCACTAAATCTAGCACAAATATGAATACTGGACAAGAATAAATCAAAACATACCATTTTGTATTAATTGACTTAATTTTTGTGTGGTAAATGGCTGGTGTGAGATTTAGATAAGTGGCTCAGCTTTACAGTACTGGCCTCCTATTGTACACAAAGAAACTAGATAGAACTGTGGGAAAGAAGAGAGAAGCAAGATATGTCTAAAATACATGGAACAGTTCTGAAATATGCTATCCAAGACTTAATAATTGATGACATACCCACAAGATAGGTCATCAATATGAGGTGTCGGTACTAGTGATGAGCGAGTATACTCGTTACTTGAGATTTCCAGAGCATGCTAACAAATCCGCAATACCCACATGTATTCAGGCTGTCTAGCAGTCGCAAATCATGCATCTGCGTCAACAAAAACTAAATCTCCGAGCACGCCAAAATACTCAGAGATCACCCGAGTATGTTCGGGAAATTTCTAGTCATGAGCATACTCCCTCATCACTAGTCGGTACCCTACCAATTTCGTATTGATGACCTATCAAATGGGGAAGTCATCAACCCTTTAGTCCTAGACAAAACTTTGAACATAGTTCTAAATGTTGATTGAACTATAATGACAAATTGAAAAGGAGAGAATTGTATAAAGGAATAAATTGCTAAGATTTAATTTTAGAATTTTCATAGATCGTATTGGTTTAATATATATATATTTGGTAAACTAATAAAAAAATGTGCAGAACCGCATTATTAGACATGTCTTAATTTTTTCCCACCTATTTGCAATGTATTTATTATTGATTGTGTTGATATTTAGTCCTCAAAAGATTACCTTTCACTGTTAAAATATTGACTGAATCAATCTTTAATATGTATAATCCCTGCAAATTGCAGTGTGCAAATTTTAATATTTTTTCTAATATCTACATTCAGTTATAATGAGAGAATATATTAATACCTTGCAAAGCTTTATACAATTTAGCATTTATTTATACAAACGTATTGCTCAATGTTCAGCTTTGTATTCTAATTAGCATCTGATGTTGGTTCTTTCTCAGTTAGAGGTCAATTTGCTTTTCCAGCAAAATCACAGAATTTGCTAGTTAACTCAGATTCTAAACAATATAATGAGCAAATATGAGGTGAAAGTCAAATGTTTCAGTCTTTATGCTAATGCCTTATAAGTCTCAAGGGGAATTAATGTAAGGTTGATGTTTTTTTTAGCTACATCACTGGACATACAATAAAGTGACAGATCACATAATTTACTATTTACAGCAAACATATTTTCTTTTTACCACCCATACATGTATATTTTTTTAAGCAAATGCTAAATAGTTGAAACAGACATTCTGTTGTTTAATGTCAAAATGAAAGAGGTCGTCCACTATTTTACATCGGGCACCGTAGCAGATCAGCTGTTATTGGTGTTGATGGTGGGGGCCACTGGCCTGAAGTACTCACATATGAAGCTCCCATCTTCTCATAGTGGCCACCGCAGGGTACTGCACATCCGCCTCCTATTGATTTCAGTACCAAGCCTCAGCCACTGTCAGAAGATGGAGCAGCTTGGCAAGCGAGCACTTCTGGGCGGTAGCCAACGCCGCTGACATCGATAACAGCTGATTGGCAGGGGTGCCATGTATCAGACCCTGGGTGCTCAGACACTGATAACCGATCTTTAGGTCATCAATGTAAAAGTGTCACGATTCCTCTGCTCAGTGAATGATTGCTATGCTGTTCTATGGAAACTATCTTGCTGAGTTGTCTGCGTCTTGATTGACAGCTTGGCTGTCCAATCCTGTGATTGTCTTGCTGGGCTGTCCGTGCTTTAAATGGCAGCTCAGCTGTCCAGTCTGTGACTGGGATGTGCGGGACTTTCTCCAAGTGTTCAATGTTCTGATTATTGCTCAGCTACTTAACTGAACTGTCTGACCCTGATCCCTGCCAGACGTAGTTTGTGCTTCTTGGTGAGTGTTAGCCTGATTCTGCTGCTCTGAGCTCTGATCTTCTGCTGCCTGACCCTTTGGACAGTGTTCTGACTATACCTTTGTCTTGTCCTTTTGCTTTTGATCCACTATCTCTTGTTATTGACTCTGGACTGTGACCTGACTTATGCCTTCGTCTTTTCACTTGGCTACCTACGTACTCTCTTGTTATTGACCCCGAAACATCTGACTTTTCTGCATCATGGTCTGTCCATGAGTAGCGACTGGCGTCACAAAAAGCAGTGGACAATCTTTTTAATCTTTGTAAGATCAGCTTAGAATGGTAGAGATGTTTGATAAGCCCAATTGCACTAGAATGGCACCCAGTAAAAATAACTTCTCTGCAAATTGAATTTCTCAGGAAGAAATATGTGAGCATGTGTGTTCGATAATTTCTAGTAATGACTAGAAACGAGCGGATCAAGCAAAATTCAAATTTGTGTCCTGAGAAATTTAATATTCAGAGAAGTTATTTTTGCAAATGTATTGTTTTTTTTATTATGCTCTGAAGTCTATCCATACCCCAGAGCATAAAAACCATAATATCTAGAAAATAAAAAAAATACACTCACATCCTTTCTGTTTCTCACCATCACATTTCTAGACCTCTATGGATGTTCCTATTCACACTGAGTACTGGAATCCCTGGGCCACAAATGAGACTTCTGACTCGGATGAGTCTTGGGAGAGTTCTGAGAAAGTGCATTAAAGGTCACAAAGTCATTATTTCATGTCATTTTACCAAATGTAGATTTTTGAAATATCCAAATAGAATTCAGTTTCACCAGAATCTATTCGACCATCTCATAGTAAGGGCAATATAGTGGTCACATAGCTAGCACGTTGACTTGACTTTAAAACACTAATATCTAAAAGGGAACCCACCATGTGAAAAATGCTATTATCCTACAGAAATAAGTTGAGTCTGCAGGTTAATAGCATTCTGCCACTGCCTGGCACCAACTATGAAAGCTCCACTATCTGGAGGAAATTAGTTTTATTCCTCCTGGCTGCCTCTGGTTTTCAGACATGGAGGAACGGCTGCCACAAGTTCAGTCAATGCTCAGTACATGTCAAGCAGTGGCTGTAATCACAACCCAGCACTCACTGACAGCTAGCGGAACAGTGCATCAGTACAGAGTCAGTGCCGAGGCATAGCTTCAGCCACTGCTGTCTATGTACTGAAGCTGTGCCAGCCGCTTACTATTTACTCTATGCTTTTTGCATTTGTATATACTGTACGTGTATATCCATGATGTCATACAGCGGGAAATAGAAGTATTTGATACACTGCTGATTTTGGAAGTTTGCCCACCTACAAAGAATGGAGAGGTCGTAGATATATTTCAACTGTGAGTGACAGAATCTAAAAATAAAAACCAAAAAATAACATTGTATGATTTTTAAACAATTAAATAGAATTTTATTTCATGAAATAAGTATTTCATCACCTACCAACCAGCAAGAATTCTGGCTCTCACTCACCTGTTTTTCTTTAAGAAGCCCTGCTACTCTGCACTCATTACCTGTATTAATAGCACATGTTCTCTTTGAACTTGTTGCCTGTATAAAAGATACCTGTCTACACATTCAATCAATCACATTCAAACCTCTCCACTCTGGCCAAAACCAAAGAGCTGTCCAAGGACAACAAGGATAAAATTGAAGACCTGCACAAGGCAGGGATGGACTACAGCACATTAGGAAATCAGCTTGATGAAAAGACAGCTGTTGGCACATATTAGAAAGTGGAAGAAAGACAAGATGACTGTCAATCTTTCTCGGTGTGGGCCTCCATGCAAGATCTCGTCTTGTGGGATAAGGGGGATTTTAAGAAAGGTCAGGAATCAGCCCAGAACTACATGGGAGAACCTGGTCAATAACCTAAATAGAGCAGGGACCATAGTCTCAAACATTACTGTTAGCAACACACTACACCGTCATGGATTAAAATACTGCAGGGCAGGAAAGGTACCCCTGCTCACACCAGCACATGTCCAGGAGGGTAGGATTCTGTTACAATTAAAGGGACTCTGTCACCTGAATTTGGCGGGACTGGTTTTGGGTCATATGGGCGGAGTTTTCAGGTGTTTGATTCACCCTTTCCTTACCCGCTGGCTGCATGCTGGCTGCAATATTGGATTGAAGTTCATTCTCTGTCCTCCATAGTACACGCCTGCGCAAAGCAATCTTGCCTTGTGCAGGCATGTACTACGGAGGACAGAGAATGAACTTCAATCCAATATTGCAGCCAGCATGCAGCCAGCGGGTAAGGAAAGGGTGAATCAAACACCTGAAAACTCCGCCCATATGACCCAAAACCAGTCCCGCCAAATTCAGGTGACAGGTTCCCTTTAAAATCCACCACATGCTGGAGGCTGGAGTGCTTGGTTACAGGGCTAATATACAAATGACAAAAGACTGACTGGCACTTCCAAGCTAGTGTGAAAAGGTGGATACTAGGAGCATCCATCTCCATAAACAATAAGCAAAAAACATTGCTCCCTGTAGTTCTAAAGCATATCAATATGAAATATGTGAAATATGAATAGCAATACTGCTTCTAGATAGTAGGAAAAGACTGAGATGCTTAGCACAAAATTTGGCCAATTCATGCATGCCCAGGAGCCAACGACAATACAGTCTCAGAACTGCTGGGAGTCGGACCCTACGTGTCTAGTGTGAATATCACTCTTAGACTGAAGTCTGAATTTTTTGGGTAGTCTGAATTCAGCACTATAGAGTATAACTTTTTTGTGCATATGGAGAAGACTGCACCTGGTATCCACCTGTTCACACTAACTTGGGAGTGCAAGTCAGTCTTTTGTCATTTGTAAAAAAGCCTTCTGACCGAGCATTCCGCCCTCAAGCATGTGGTAGTTTTTAATTGTAACAGGATCCTACCTACCCATAAATTCAGGCTTTAAAGAGAGGTATTCACATCTACCCAGAAATTCAGATTTCAGTATATATTTCATATATTTCCTACATAGTGCAACTTCTTTTGTTTATTGTTTATGGAGATCACTGTTCATTGTATGCACCTGGTCACACTAGCTTGGAAGTGCCAGTCAGTCTTTTGACAGTTGAAGTGTACACATAATAAAAAAAATATATGTATACACCCACGCATGGTCAAAATTGTTGGTACCCCTCGTTTAATGACAGAAAAAACCCACAATGGTAACAGAGATAACTTGAATCTGACAAAAGTAATTATAAATAAAAAAAAAGAAATCAATGAAAATGAACAAATTAAAGTCAGACATTGCTTTTCAACCATGTTTCCACAGAAGGATTTTTTAAAAATAAAACTCATGAAATAGGCCTGGAGAGAAATGATAGTACTTTAACTTAATATTTTGATGCACGACCTTTTAAGGCAATCACTGCAAACGATTCCTGTAACTGTCAAAGAAACTTCTGCACCTCTCGACAGGTGTTTTGGTCCACTCCTCAAGAGCAAACTGCTCCAGTTGTCTCATGTTTGAAGATTGCCTTTTCCAGACAGTATGTATCATCTCTTTCCAAAGATGCTCAATAGGATTTAGGTCAGGGCTCATAGAAGGCCACTTCAGAATAGTCCAATGTTTTCCTCTTAGCCATTCTTGGGTGATTTTAGCTGTGTGTTTTGGGTCACTATACTGTTGCAAGACCCATGACCTGCGACTGAGACCAAGCCTTCTGACACTGGGCAGCACATTTCTCTCTAGAATCCCTTGATAGTCTTGACATTTCATTGTACCCTGTACAGGTTCTAGTTAGCCTGTGCCAGATGCAGCAAAGCAGCCCCAGAACATAAAAGAGCCTCCTCCATGTTTCACAGTAGGGACAGTGTTCTTTTCTTGATATGCTTCATTTTCCGTCTGTGAACATAGAGCTGATGTGCCTTGCCAAAAAGTTCCATTTTTGTCTCATCTGTCCATAGGACATTCTAAAAGAAGCTTTGTGGATTGTCAACATGTAGTTTGGCAATTTCCATTCTGGCTTTTTTCCAATTTTTTTTCAACATTGGTATCCTCCTTGGTCGTCTCCCATGAAGTCCACTTTGGCTCACACAATGAAGCATGGTGTGATCTGACACTGATGTTTCTTGAGCTTGAAGTTCACCCTTAATCTGTTTAGAAGTTTTTCTAGGCTCTTTTGTTACCATTCGTGTTATCCATCTCTTTGAATTATCATCAATTTTCCTCCTGCGGCCACAACCGGGGAAGTTGGCTGCAGTCCTATGGATCTTAAAATTCGGAATAATATGTGCAACTGTAGTCACAGGAACATCAAGCTGCTCGGAGATGGTCTTATACCTTTTACCTTTAACATGTTTGTCTATAATTTTCTTTCTAATCTCCTGAGACAACTCTTTCCTTTGCTTCCTCTGGTCCATATTGAGTGTGATACATACCATGATGTCACCAATCAGCACAGTGATTATCTGTAGCCCTATATACAGGCCCACTCACTGATTCCAAGATTATAGACACCTCTGAGGCTAGTTAGTGAACCCACAGTGATTTAATATGTACCTTTTGTCACATTATTCTTAGGGGTATTGACATTTCTGTCCATGCCTATTTCATGAGATTTACATTTTTAAAAGTTCTGTAGAAGCATGGTTGAAAAGCAATGTCTGACTTTCATTTATTTTGTTCATTATTTATTATTACTTTTGTCAGATTCAAGCTATTTTTGTGACCATTGTCAGTTTTTTGTCATTAAACGAGGGGTACCAACAATTTTGACCACGAATGTGTGTGTGTATATATATATATATATATATATATATAAATCCTACACGAGACCACAGGGGAGTAAATGTCCTACTCATTATTAATCCAATATAAATATTTTATTAATATATTCAATATTAAAACAATGTACAACACACATAAAAGGTGAAAAGACAATAACTCATGAGGGGAAAGAGCAACAAAACTGAAGTAACAGACCGGGCAAGTGAGCATACCTAGCAGGGATATAATCCAGACTCACAAACGTCCTCCATAATCAATGTAAGCCACAAAAATAGAGCTGGGAACTAGTGAAAACACCCTAGCCACCCTATCCACATATAGGATGTTGATAATAAATCCTCTATGGGGCCAAGTGAGAAACAAATATTAAGAGGACCCCTAACCAGGATGCTGCAACTTACCCATGATAGTATCTGTCAGTATGCGCTCCACAGCAGCCCCAACGCGCGTTTTGTGTGGGCTTCTTCCGGGGGCTGTGTGTGTGTGTCATTCCCACATACTTATATTACTCCAAATCAGCTGTATACTATCATTCATTAGCGCTATCCGGCGCGTGCGCACTCCGATCTAATAACTAACCAGAAAGATCATGCAGTACTTCTTTTGTGGTATATTTGGCCAAGTGTACCTGTAATCTACACTATGTTGGACTAACCTCACGTGAGATTCGGGTACGCACCCGTGAGCATGTCAGGGATATTCTGGCAGCCGCGGAGATTGAGGATTGTACTACCCTAAAGACGATCCCGCGCCATTTCAAGTCGCATCATGGATGCAATCCAAAGGATCTCCAGGTAATTGGGATCGACCGAGTAAGATGTGGTATTCGAGGGGGGGACCTAAAGAAGATCTTGGCCCAACTTGAGTGCCGGTGGATTACCACATTGGGAACTATGGCTCCGATGGGCCTAAATGAACAGTTAAGTTTCTCGGCTTTTCTCTGAAGGTCTAGTGTGTCATGATTGGAAGAGTCATTATCATCAAATATCCTCTTTTTTGTTATAGTCATTTTAGTTCTGTCCTTTTTTGGTCTTGGATTTTAATTTTGTGTGTCTCTTTGTTTGTTTTATATAGTTATTGTTGTCATTTCTTACCCCTTTGTGGTTGACTTCCCACGTGTTGAGTTCTTCTGGATCAGCTGTTCCTGCTGTTGGAGGGAGGCTTGGAAAGGACTTGTGGAAGAAGAATCCTGCCCTTCCCTTGACATGAAGGTGTTAAGACATTTGGAGGTGGAGTTTCGTTGGAGGAATGAATCTTAATGAACACAAAAGAACAAAAAACTCTTTTAATATATTTTTTCACATTGCATTATATGCTAGAATTCTGGTCCTATGACCTGGGATTGGTATGCATGAGTTCTCTATATGATATTGTTTATATATACACTTTTTCACTGTAACTACGTATTTAATAGAGTGTAAGTCTGGTGAGGTTGTGCCTCTCCCTTCTTTTATTTAGTGTTATGATTATTCATTGTTATGTTTATTGCACATGATATCTGTATCACATTTGGCATTTTTATCGTTACCTCCCTTCCCCCTTTCTGTCTTCTCTCCTGTTAAACGGCCCTTGTTACCTCCCAGCAGGTGCGCATGCCCGCTGTTCTGCATCCCTGATGCATCCCCGCTGGCCTCCGTAGTGTCTGGTGGGCGTAATGACGTCATGGGGAATATTTTCCCCCGCCCGCTTTGACATGGTATGGTCAGTGGCGATGCGTCTTGCGGGATGTGGTTTTCAGCACGCATGCGCCATGTCAGAAGCTGGGATATCCGGTGTATACTGGCGGCTGTATGGGCTGTTGTCCGGATACGGCGCCGAGCACCGGTATTCATGTGCGCAGGCGCAGTGTTCACTGTTTGTCCATGACGGAATACCCGGAAGTATCAGCAGCGGGCAGTTACGTATACGCATTGTGATCTTGTGCGCATGCTCGGCGGCCATCTTTCTGGTTAGTTATTAGATCGGAGTGCGCACGCGCCGGATAGCGCTAATGAATGATAGTATACAGCTGATTTGGAGTAATATAAGTATGTGGGAATGACACACACACACAGCCCCCGGAAGAAGCCCACGCGAAACGCGCGTTGGGGCTGCTGTGGAGCGCATACTGACAGATACTATCATGGATAAGTTGCAGCATCCTGGTTAGGGGTCCTCTTAATATTTGTTTCTCACTTGGCCCCATAGAGGATTTATTATCAACATCCTATATGTGGATAGGGTGGCTAGGGTGTTTTCACTAGTTCCCAGCTCTATTTTTGTGGCTTACATTGATTATGGAGGACGTTTGTGAGTCTGGATTATATCCCTGCTAGGTATGCTCACTTGCCCGGTCTGTTACTTCAGTTTTGTTGCTCTTTCCCCTCATGAGTTATTGTCTTTTCACCTTTTATGTGTGTTGTACATTGTTTTAATATTGAATATATTAATAAAATATTTATATTGGATTAATAATGAGTAGGACATTTACTCCCCTGTGGTCTCGTGTAGGATTTATGCTTTTCTGGAGTGTCCTGTGTTATCGATCAGTAGTCTATCATTGTGGCAGTTTGCCCTCTGGAGATATTTCTGTATATTTCAGTGGTTTCTCTTTCTATAAGTCGTTTTCTGTGTTTTTCACAGCCACTTCCACTGATAAAATGGATTTTAAAGCGCGCGAACAAGCGTGGCTTGTACAACTTGAAAGGGTGTTTAGCGGTAACTCGTGTGGGGTTGTAGATTCCAAGACCAAGGATTTGACTGAATTGACGAATAAATACAGAGATCTATTACAAAGAAGGACCCGCCTATGGTGGAATAAGTCCTTTTTGGAGAAGTACATTATGTGTGGACTAATCCCAAGAGGCCTGCGAATACAAGTTTTTCCGTCATTTAATATCGACGATGATTGTTTTAAAAATCAGTGGGAAGAAGCGGCATCGAATTGTTCAAAAAATTTTATGGAGTTACTCATTAAAAATAATGAGGGATCCTTGAATGATATTGACAAGGATTTGGGTCTCATCCAAGAGGAGATAAATAAAACCTTTACATCTGAAAATAGTGAAAATTTTAAGAAAGAACTTGATATTTCTGTGCAAAAATGGGAAAAGGACATAGTTGCAGTAAAGGTGAAGAAATATCAACGTGATCTCTCTGATGTACAAAATAATAAAGTATATAGATGGAGATCAAATCCAATGAACAAGAGGCTATCTTCGAGAGCACGTTCGGTCTCATTCTCATCAGTTTCGTCTATTGAGGAAAGGACTGTGACTGATGAGAGGGAAAGAGTACCCTCTGATAGATTCGAGATTAATAGAGACCGATGGCAGAGAACCACAAGGTTTGGCAATAAAAGAAAAAATCTTACCTCACCACAGAAGGAGAAAAGACCAAAAACGAATGCCCTTGAGGTAATTAATTTATCTCAACATAATCTAACTAAAGCTCAACGTGAGGTTCTAAGCCTGGGTCTCTCTTTTTCTCCTTGCAATAACTTTAATTATTTCACAGCGTTAAAGGATTTACATTTATTTTCCCGAAAACTCGTTTTGAAAAAATTGCATTCTCGTTCAACAACGGAAAATTGGAGTAGTACTGAAAAAGAAGCGATTGCAATCTTGGAGGAGTTGGAAAGCGAATCAAGTGGTCCATCCACAGGTATGTGTCCTCCTCCGATCTCGGCCAGATGTACGACATTCCCCCCCTTTTCTCTGTGCCCTCAGGTGGATATTTTTACTAAACTCGTGGCTGCGGATTTAAAAACAATAGACAATAAGGGCAAAAAGGACAATTTGTCCTGGTGCCAAAGGAAAGCACTGAGGGAAATTAAAGCATGGGATGATGTGGTCATCAAGCCAGCAGATAAGGGGGGGAATGTCGTCATCTGGCCGATTGATAAATATGAGAAGGAGGCTTTAAAACATCTCCGTGATAGAGACACATACACTTTACTTTCCCAGAGTCCACTTTCAAAATGTATGGTAGAGATTTCATTAATTCTGGAGGATTCTTTTGTGGACGGAGTAATCAGTAAAAAAATTTTGGATGGACTTTTGGTTAAAAATCCGGTTATTCCAACTTTTTATCTTCTCCCCAAGGTCCATAAGGATGCGGTTAGTCCTCCGGGGCGTCCTATTGTCTCTGGCATAGGAGGGCTATGCGATCCTTTATGTAAGTACATTGATCATTATCTTAGATCGCAAGTCGAAACATTGCCCTCCTATGTCAGGGACACTACGGACGTCCTGAAGAGATTGGATGGAGTGATTTTGGAGTCTGACATGTACCTCGTCACGGCGGATGTTGAGGCATTGTATACCTCCATCCGCCATGATGATGGACTTGAGGCAGTTTCTTTCTTCCTGGAATCCAGCAACATTGAGCCAGGGATTAGAGATTTGGTGTTGACACTCTTGAGGTTCATTCTTACACACAATTTTTTTACTTTTAAGGATCGATACTACCTCCAGAATCGGGGTACTGCAATGGGGGCGGCGTGTGCGCCCTCTTATGCTAACCTCTTTTTGGGATACTGGGAGAGGGGCATTTTTCAGGGGGGCGCGCACTCCGCCTCCCAGATTCTGGGGTGGTATCGATTCATTGATGATATTTTGTTTATTTGGCAGGGATCCAGTGAGGATCTCTATGGATTTATGCAGGAGTTGAACCGCAATAGTCTTAACATCAGACTCACGTACACTTTCCACCAGAAAAGAATTTCCTTTTTGGACATTTGTTTGCTGGTCCAGGATGATGGAACCATAAATACTGATGTGTTCCGAAAAGAGACATCTGTCAATTCCCTCCTCCATGCATCATCCTCCCATACGAGTTCAACTATCAGAGCTATCCCTACGGGTCAGTTTCTTCGTATGAGGAGGATCTGTAATACGGACGAGGCCTTTGAGAGACAATCCTTGGACCTTGGGGAGAGATTCCTGGCACGAGGATATAGTAAGAGGAATATCAAATCCGGACTCATTCGTGCTAGGAAGTCTAAAAGATGTGATTTATTGAATCCAAGAAAAATGGACAAACAGATTAGTACGGGAATACGATATATTTCTACCTTTAACCATCAATGGGGGAGGATGTATGAGATTCTAAAGAGACACTGGCCCATTTTGTTGACAGAACCAAGCTTATCAGGATGTCTTTCGGATTCCCCCCTCATGACGGCCAGGAGGGGTAAGAATCTGAAGGACATTTTGGTTCGCAGCCATTATGTGGCTAAAACACCTAATGTATTTGGAGCTGGTAAACAAAAATGGGGATTTTATCCATGTGGTGACTGTTTGGCGTGTCGGAACCATATTAGGGCAATTTCTTTTTCATCCTCTGATGGCCAAAAAGAGTTTAAAATCACAGACTATATATCATGCAGTACTACTTTTGTGGTATATTTGGCCAAGTGTACCTGTAATCTACACTATGTTGGACTAACCTCACGTGAGATTCGGGTACGCACCCGTGAGCATGTCAGGGATATTCTGGCAGCCGCGGAGATTGAGGATTGTACTACCCTAAAGACGATCCCGCGCCATTTCAAGTCGCATCATGGATGCAATCCAAAGGATCTCCAGGTAATTGGGATCGACCGAGTAAGATGTGGTATTCGAGGGGGGGACCTAAAGAAGATCTTGGCCCAACTTGAGTGCCGGTGGATTACCACATTGGGAACTATGGCTCCGATGGGCCTAAATGAACAGTTAAGTTTCTCGGCTTTTCTCTGAAGGTCTAGTGTGTCATGATTGGAAGAGTCATTATCATCAAATATCCTCTTTTTTGTTATAGTCATTTTAGTTCTGTCCTTTTTTGGTCTTGGATTTTAATTTTGTGTGTCTCTTTGTTTGTTTTATATAGTTATTGTTGTCATTTCTTACCCCTTTGTGGTTGACTTCCCACGTGTTGAGTTCTTCTGGATCAGCTGTTCCTGCTGTTGGAGGGAGGCTTGGAAAGGACTTGTGGAAGAAGAATCCTGCCCTTCCCTTGACATGAAGGTGTTAAGACATTTGGAGGTGGAGTTTCGTTGGAGGAATGAATCTTAATGAACACAAAAGAACAAAAAACTCTTTTAATATATTTTTTCACATTGCATTATATGCTAGAATTCTGGTCCTATGACCTGGGATTGGTATGCATGAGTTCTCTATATGATATTGTTTATATATACACTTTTTCACTGTAACTACGTATTTAATAGAGTGTAAGTCTGGTGAGGTTGTGCCTCTCCCTTCTTTTATTTAGTGTTATGATTATTCATTGTTATGTTTATTGCACAGGATATCTGTATCACATTTGGCATTTTTATCGTTACCTCCCTTCCCCCTTTCTGTCTTCTCTCCTGTTAAACGGCCCTTGTTACCTCCCAGCAGGTGCGCATGCCCGCTGTTCTGCATCCCTGATGCATCCCCGCTGGCCTCCGTAGTGTCTGGTGGGCGTAATGACGTCATGGGGAATATTTTCCCCCGCCCGCTTTGACATGGTATGGTCAGTGGCGATGCGTCTTGCGGGATGTGGTTTTCAGCACGCATGCGCCATGTCAGAAGCTGGGATATCCGGTGTATGCTGGCGGCTGTATGGGCTGTTGTCCGGATACGGCGCCGAGCACCGGTATTCATGTGCGCAGGCGCAGTGTTCACTGTTTGTCCATGACGGAATACCCGGAAGTATCAGCAGCGGGCAGTTACGTATACGCATTGTGATCTTGTGCGCATGCTCGGCGGCCATCTTTCTGGTTAGTTATTAGATCGGAGTGCGCACGCGCCAGATAGCGCTAATGAATGATAGTATACAGCTGATTTGGAGTAATATAAGTATGTGGGAATGACACACACACACAGCCCCCGGAAGAAGCCCACGCGAAACGCGCGTTGGGGCTGCTGTGGAGCGCATACTGACAGATACTATCATGGGTAAGTTGCAGCATCCTGGTTAGGGGTCCTCTTAATATTTGTTTCTCACTTGGCCCCATAGAGGATTTATTATCAACATCCTATATGTGGATAGGGTGGCTAGGGTGTTTTCACTAGTTCCCAGCTCTATTTTTGTGGCTTACATTGATTATGGAGGACGTTTGTGAGTCTGGATTATATCCCTGCTAGGTATGCTCACTTGCCCGGTCTGTTACTTCAGTTTTGTTGCTCTTTCCCCTCATGAGTTATTGTCTTTTCACCTTTTATGTGTGTTGTACATTGTTTTAATATTGAATATATTAATAAAATATTTATATTGGATTAATAATGAGTAGGACATTTACTCCCCTGTGGTCTCGTGTAGGATTTATGCTTTTCTGGAGTGTCCTGTGTTATCGATCAGTAGTCTATCATTGTGGCAGTTTGCCCTCTGGAGATATTTCTGTATATTTCAGTGGTTTCTCTTTCTATATATATATATATACAGTATATATATATATATATATATAATATAACGCTGGGAGCGTCACTCTGTCCGAAGCCTTTATAGACTGCGCAGGCGCAAGCGCCGGCGCAGTCTGGCCCCCCCAGAGTGACGCTCCCATGAGATCGCGGTATGCGTAAGCACTGAACGCATACCGCGATCTCCACCGGAGAGTCAGGGACTGCCAGTAGGGTAAGTATATTCACCTTTCCCGGTTCCAGCGCTGCGTGCGGCTCCGTATCCCGGCTCCTCTGCTGTGACAGTTCAGAGGGTGCGATGACGCGCTTAATGCGCGCCGGCGCTGCCCTCTGACTTACCAGTCACAGGCAGAGGAGCCGGAGTGTGTCTTCAAGAAAATGGCGCCGGAAAGCGCGGACTGCGCAGGCGCCGATTCCGGCAGCAGGAATCGGCGCCTGCGCAGTCCGCGCTTTCCGGCGCCATTTTCTTGAAGACACACTCCGGCTCCACTGCAGGTGTGTCTTCAAGAAAATGGGTGAGTATGGTATATATTTTTTTTTTATATGGCAGCAGCATACAGGGGGCATACACACTGGAGCGTCTTATAGGGGGCATATAATACAATGGTGGCGCAGGATGGGAGCAGCACATGACAGAACGGGGGCAGGATGGCAGCAGCACATGACAGAACGGGCGCAGGATGGCAACAGCACATGACAGAACGGGCGCAGGATGACAGCAGCACATGACAGAATGGGGGCAGGATGACAGCAGCACATGACAGAACGGGCACAGGATGGCAGCAGCACATGACAGAACGGGCGCAGGATGGGAGCAGCACATGACAGAACGGGCGCAGGATGTCAGCAGCACATGACAGAACGGGCGCAGGATGGGAGCAGCACATGACAGAACAAGGGAGCAGGATGGGAGCAGCACATGACAGAACGGGCGCAGGATGGCAGCAGCACATGACAGAACGGGCGCAGGATGGGAGCAGCACATGACAGAACGGGCGCAGGATGGCACTAGCACATGACAGAACGGGCGCAGGATGGGAGCAGCACATGACTGAACGGGGGCGCAGGATGGGAGCAGCACATGACAGAACGGGGGCGCAGGATGGGTGCAGCACATGACAGGATGGGAGCAGCAAATGACAGAATGGAGGCGCAGGATGGGAGCAGCACATGACAGAATTGGCGCAGGATGGCAGCAGCACATGACAGAACGGGCGCAGGATGGCAGCAGCACATGACAGAACGGGTGCAGGATGGGAGCAGCACATGACAGAACGGGCGCAGGATGGCAGCAGCACATGACAGAATGGGCGCAGGATGGGAGCAGCACATGACAGAACAGGGGAGCAGGATGGGAGCAGCACATGACAGAACGGGGGTGCAGGATGGGAGCAGCACATGACAGAACGAGGGCGCAGGATGGGAGCAGCACATGACAGAACAGGGGCGCAGGATGGGAGCAGCACATGACAGGATGGGAGCAGCAAATGACAGAATGGAGGCGCAGGATGGGAGCAGCACATGACAGAACGGGGGCGCAGGATGGGAGCAGCACATGACAGAACGGGGATGCAAGATGGAGCAGCACATGACAGAATGGGGGCGCAGGATGGAGCAGCACATGAAAGGATGGGGACGCAGGATGGAGCAGCACATGACAGGATGGGGACGCAGGATGGAGCAGCACGTACCAGGATGGAGACTGTTGTGAATTCTGTGGCAGAGCTCCCTCCTGTGGTCACAAGTGGTACTTCGGCTTATTCTCTCTGTGAGCTTCCGTTGGTGGAGGAGAGTGGTACTGCGGCTTCTGAGTTTCCTTCCTCAGGTGATGTGGTGAAGTCGTTAGGTGCTGCTCTATTTAACTCCACCTAGTGCTTTGATCCTGGCCTCCAGTCAATGTTCTAGTATTGGACCTGTTTCCTCCTGGATCGTTCCTGTGGCCTGCTGCTCTGCAAGTTCCGCTTTTGCTATTTTGTTTGCTGTTTTTTCTGTCCAGCTTGCTTATTTGTTTTTTCTTGCTTGCTGGAAGCTCTGGGACGCAGAGGGTGTACCTCCGTGCCGTTAGTTCGGTACGGAGGGTCTTTTTGCCCCCTTTGCGTGGTTTTTGTAGGGTTTTGTGTTGACCGCAAAGTTACCTTTCCTATCCTCGCTCTGTTCAGAAAGTCAGGCCTTACTTTGCTTAATCTATTTCATCTCTACGTTTGTCTTTTCATCTTACTCACAGTCATTATATGTGGGGGCTGCCGTTTCCTTTGGGGTATTTCTCTGAGGCAAGGTAGGCTTATTTTCTATCTTCAGGCTAGCTAGTTTCTCAGGCTGTGCCGAGTTGCATAGGGAGCGTTAGGCGCAATCCACGGCTGCCTCTAGTGTGGTTGGAAAGGATTAGGGATTGCGGTCAGCAGAGTTCCCACGTCTCAGAGCTCGTTCTATGTTTTTGGGTTATTGTCAGGTCACTGTATGTGCTCTGACTTCTATGTCCATTGTGGTACTGAATTACCTTATCATAACAGTACTGGAGGCCCAAAGTACTAATGATTCTCAATAGAGGGAAAAAAGAAGTTCTGAGACCATTTTTTTTTCTCTGCAATGTGTTTTGCCTTTTTTTTCCCCTAGACATTTGGGTGGTTCAGGACACAGGTGTAGCGATGGACATTAAAGGTCTGTCTTCATGTGTGGATCAGCTCACGGCAAGAGTACAAAATATTCAAGATTTTGTGGTTCAGAATTCTATGTTAGAACCAAGAATTCCTATTCCTGATTTGTTTTTTGGAGATAGAACTAAATTTCTGAGTTTCAAAAATAATTGTAAACTATTTCTGGCTTTGAAACCTCGCTCCTCTGGTGACCCAGTTCAACAAGTTAGGATCGTTATTTCTTTTTTACGTGGCGACCCTCAGGACTGGGCATTTTCTCTTGCGTCAGGAGATCCTGCATTAAGTAATATCGATGCGTTTTTCCTGGCGCTTGGATTGCTGTACGATGAACCTAATTCAGTGGATCAGGCAGAGAAAAATTTGCTGGCTCTGTGTCAGGGTCAGGATGAGATAGAGGTATATTGTCAGAAATTTAGAAAGTGGTCCGTACACACTCAATGGAATGAAGGTGCGCTCGCAGCTATTTTCAGAAAGGGTGTCTCTGAAGCCCTTAAGGATGTCATGGTGGGATTTCCTATGCCTGCTGGTCTGAATGAGTCTTTGTCTTTGGCCATTCAGATCGGTCGACGCTTGCGTGAGCGTAAATCTGTGCACCATTTGGCGGTATTATCTGAGCATAAACTTGAGCCTATGCAGTGCGATAGGACTTTGACCAGAGTTGAACGGCAAGAACACAGACGTCTGAATGGGCTGTGTTTCTACTGTGGTGATTCCACTCATGCTATCTCTGATTGTCCTAAGCGCACTAAGCGGTTCGCTAGGTCTGCCACCATTGGTACGGTACAGTCAAAATTTCTTTTGTCCGTTACCTTGATCTGCTCTTTGTCATCTTATTCTGTCATGGCATTTGTGGATTCAGGCGCTGCCCTGAATTTGATGGACTTGTAGTATGCTAGGCGTTGTGGGTTTTTCTTGGAGCCCTTGCAGTGTCCTATTCCATTGAGAGGAATTGATGCTACACCTTTGGCCAAGAATAAGCCTTAGTACTGGACCCAGCTGACCATGTGCATGGCTCCTGCACATCAGGAGGTTATTCGCTTTCTGGTGTTGCATAATCTGCATGATGTGGTCGTGTTGGGCTTGCCATGGCTACAAGTCCATAATCCAGTATTAGATTGGAAATCCATGTCTGTGTCCAGCTGGGGTTGTCAGGGGGTACATAGTGATGTCCCATTTCTGTCTATTTCGTCATCCACCCCTTCTGAGGTTCCAGAGTTCTTGTCTGATTACCGGGATGTATTTGATGAGCCCAAGTCCGATACCCTACCTTCGCATAGGGATTGTGATTGTGCTATCGATTTGATTCCTGGTAGTAAATTCCCAAAAGGTCGACTGTTTAATTTATCTGTGCCTGAGCACGCCGCTATGCGGAGTTACGTGAAGGAGTCCTTGGAGAAGGGGCATATTCGCCCGTCATCGTCGCCATTAGGAGCAGGGTTCTTTTTTGTGGCCAAGAAGGATGGTTCGCTGAGACCTTGTATAGATTACTGCCTTCTAAATAAGATCACGGTTAAATTTCAGTACCCCTTGCCGTTGTTATCTGATTTGTTTGCTCGGATTAAGGGGGCTAGTTGGTTCACCAAGATAGATCTTCGTGGTGCGTATAATCTTGTGCGTATTAAGCGAGGCGATGAATGGAAAACTGCATTTTATACGCCCGAGGGCCATTTTGAGTACCTAGTAATGCCATTCGGACTTGCCAATGCTCCATCAGTGTTTCAGTCCTTTATGCATGACATCTTCCGAGAGTACCTGGATAAATTCCTGATTGTGTACTTGGATGACATTTTGATCTTCTCGGATGATTGGGAGTCTCATGTGAAGCAGGACAGAACGATGTTTCAGGTCCCGCGTGCAAATTCTTTGTTTGTGAAGGGATCAAAGTGTCTCTTTGGTGTTCAGAAGGTTTCATTTTTGGGGTTCATCTTTTCCCCTTCTACTATCGAGATGGACCCTGTTAAGGTCCAAGCCATCCATGATTGGACTCAGCCGACATCTCTGAAAAGTCTGCAAAAGTTCCTGGGCTTTGCTAATTTTTATCGTCGCTTCATCTGCAATTTTTCTATGATTGCTAAACCATTGACCGATTTGACCAAGAAGGGTGCTGATGTGGTCAATTGGTCTTCTGCTGCTGTGGAAGCTTTTCAAGACTTGAAGCGTCATTTTTCTTCTGCCCCTGTGTTGTGTCAACCTGATGTTTCGCTTCCATTCCAGGTCGAGGTTGATGCTTCTGAGATTGGAGCAGGGGCTGTTTTGTCGCAGAGAAGTTCTGATTGCTTGGTGATGAAACCATGCGCCTTCTTTTCCAGGAAGTTTTCGCCTGCTGAGCGTAATTATGATGTTGGCAATCGAGAGTTGCTGGCCATGAAGTGGGCATTCGAGGAGTGGCGTCATTGGGTTGAAGGAGCTAAGCATCGCGTGGTGGTCTTGACTGATCATAAGAACTTGACTTATCTCGAGTCTGCCAAGCAGTTGAATCCTAGACAGGCTCGTTGGTTGCTGTTTTTTGCCCATTTTGACTTTGTGATTTCGTATCTTCCGGGCTCAAAAAATGTGAAGGCGGATGCTCTGTCTAGGAGTTTTGTGCCCGACTCTCCGGGTTTATCTGAGTCGGCGGGTAGTCTCAAAGAGGGAGTAATTGTGTCTGCCATCTCCCCAGATTTGCGGCGGGTGCTGCAAAAATTTCAGGCTAATAAACCTGATCGTTGCCCAGCGGAGAAACTGTTTGTCCCTGATAGGTGGACAAATAAAGTTATCTCTGAGGTTCATTGTTCGGTGTTGGCTGGTCATCCTGGAATCTTTGGTACCAGAGAGTTAGTGGCTAGATCCTTTTGGTGGCCATCTCTGTCGCGGGATGTGCGTTCTTTTGTGCAGTCCTGTGGGATTTGTGCTCGGGCTAAGCCCTGCTGTTCTTGTGCCAGTGGGTTGCTTTTGCCCTTGCCGGTCCCGAAGAGGCCTTGGACACATATCTCTATGGATTTTATTTCAGATCTTCCCGTCTCTCAAAAGATGTCAGTCATTTGGGTGGTCTGTGATCGCTTCTCTAAGATGGTCCATTTGGTACCCTTGTCTAAATTACCTTCCTCCTCTGATTTGGTGCCATTGTTCTTCCAGCACGTGGTTCGTTTACATGGCATTCCAGAGAATATCGTTTCTGACAGAGGTTCCCAGTTTGTTTCGAGGTTTTGGCGAGCCTTTTGTGCTAGGATGGGCATTGACTTGTCTTTTTCCTCTGCTTTCCATCCTCAGACTAATGGCCAGACCGAACGAACCAATCAGACCTTGGAAACATATCTGAGATGCTTTGTTTCTGCTGATCAGGATGACTGGGTGTCCTTTTTGCCTTTGGCTGAGTTCGCCCTTAATAATCGGGTCAGCTCAGCTACCTTGGTTTCGCCGTTTTTCTGCAACTCTGGGTTCCATCCTCGTTTCTCTTCAGGGCAGGTTGAGTCTTCGGACTGTCCTGGTGTGGATACTGTGGTGGACACGTTGCAGCTGATTTGGACTCATGTAGTGGACAATTTGACCTTGTCCCAGGAGAAGGCTCAACGTTTTGCTAATCGCAGACGCTGTGTGGGTCCCCAACTTCGTGTTGGGGATTTGGTTTGGTTATCTTCTCGTCATATTCCTATGAAGGTTTCCTCTCCTAAGTTTAAACCTCGTTTCATTGGTCCATATAGGATTTCTGAGGTTCTTAATCCTGTGTCTTTTCATCTGACCCTTCCAGATTCTTTTTCCATACATAACGTATTCCATAGGTCATTGTTGCGGAGATACGTGGCACCTATGGTTCCATCTGTTGATCCTCCTGCCCCGGTTTTGGTGGAGGGGGAGTTGGAGTATATTGTGGAGAAGATTTTGGATTCTCGTGTTTCAAGACGGAAACTCCAGTATCTGGTTAAGTGGAAGGGTTATGCTCAGGAAGATAATTCCTGGGTCTTTGCCTCTGATGTCCATGCTCCCGATCTTGTTCGTGCCTTTCATATGGCTCATTCTGGTCGTCCTGGGGGCTCTGGTGAGGGTTCGGTGACCCCTCCTCAAGGGGGGGTACTGTTGTGAATTCTGTGGCAGAGCTCCCTCCTGTGGTCACAAGTGGTACTTCGGCTGATTCTCTCTGTGAGCTTCCGTTGGTGGAGGAGAGTGGTACTGCGGCTTCTGAGTTTCCTTCCTCAGGTGATGTGGTGAAGTCGTTAGGTGCTGCTCTATTTAACTCCACCTAGTGCTTTGATCCTGGCCTCCAGTCAATGTTCTAGTATTGGACCTGTTTCCTCCTGGATCGTTCCTGTGGCCTGCTGCTCTGCATAGCTAAGTTCCGCTTTTGCTATTTTGTTTGCTGTTTTTTCTGTCCAGCTTGCTTATTTGTTTTTTCTTGCTTGCTGGAAGCTCTGGGACGCAGAGGGTGTACCTCCGTGCCGTTAGTTCGGTACGGAGGGTCTTTTTGCCCCCTTTGCGTGGTTTTTTGTAGGGTTTTGTGTTGACCGCAAAGTTACCTTTCCTATCCTCGCTCTGTTCAGAAAGTCGGGCCTCACTTTGCTTAATCTATTTCATCTCTACGTTTGTCTTTTCATCTTACTCACAGTCATTATATGTGGGGGCTGCCTTTTCCTTTGTTGTATTTCTCTGAGGCAAGGTAGGCTTATTTTCTATCTTCAGGCTAGCTAGTTTCTCAGGCTGTGACGAGTTGCATAGGGAGTGTTAGGCGCAATCCACGGCTGCCTCTAGTGTGGTTGGAGAGGATTAGGGATTGCGGTCAGCAGAGTTCCCACGTCTCAGAGCTCGTTCTATATTTTTGGGTTATTGTCAGGTCACTGTATGTGCTCTGACTTCTATGTCCATTGTGGTACTGAATTACCTTATCATAACAGGAGACCATATGCCAATATAAATGCTCGCCACCCGGGCGTAGAACGGGTTCAATAGCTAATATATATATATACAGCTCTGGCAAATATTAAGAGACCAATGCATTTTTCTCTTTATAGGTACAGTATATTTTTGAGTAAAATGTAAATTGTTATTTTAGTCTATAAACTTCTGACATGTCTCTGAATTTCCAAGCAATGCATTTTGTATCTTTTTTCTGACAAAGAAAATGAAAAAAAAAGTGATTTTGGGCATTAAATATCACTTTTTTGGAAGTCTGCTGTCCTGTTTCCCCCTCTTTTTTGTCATTATCCTGAGGAGCCTTCTGTGACTGCTGGCTGGGGATGCGCGCACATTGTAAAGGTATTCTGTCTGGTGCTGTTCCAAATTTTTCTCATTATATATGTATACATATATATAATAACATATACATAGACATGACTCTTTTCTAACTTAGTTTTTTTCGTGGGTTCTCAATTTCACCTGTGCTTTTTCTCACATTGTATGAATTATATGTAATGTTTTTATTTTTTTTTTCTGTATGTTTTTGTTGTGTTTTATGGTGATATTTGGTTACAGTCATACTTCCTTTAGTTGATTATTTATTCTATGTAAAGAAAAATATACTTTTGCTTCCTGAACAATGTCTGTCTGGAAGTTGCAAATTCATGAAAAGTATTATATGCAGTGGTTCCTTATTCAACGATGCGGTAATAATATATTGTGTTTCTTTCATTCTCAGTACCATGGAGATGGAAGTATATTACATCGTTCTCTAATAATAGCAATATTTCTATAATTTATAATAGAATTTGTCATCAGAATTTTCAAATCAATTTTACTTTTGCAATGACAGCAAGAAATCTATATTGTTATTGCAGATATCTTGAAGCTTTATTTTCAGATATTTTTAGCTATATAGAAAGGAACCTTCAATCCAAAGTAAATATTTCAGTTAGCCTTAGTTTCCATAGCAACACTGCCATCTGTAGTATTTATCCTTGGTACAAACACATATAAATATTCATGTGGGTAATTTTAAAAAATGCATTAATAACCCATAACCTTTTCTTGGCACTCATTTTCAAGAGCTTTAAATTATTTTATTTAATGTGTGATTTTAAAACTCTTCATAACGTTCTCATTATTTTAGACCTGTACATACACTGTAGGCGTATACAGAAAACTGTCACACACTTACTTTACTTTTTTTCACCACCTTCTTCAACCAGAAACACCACATTTTACCAGAGTAATGCAAAATAAAAAACAAATATTTTAAATAATGAAATCTATTTGTGATGATAAACACCATCTAAAGTAAACAGGTATTTGTCACAGTTCTCATAATAAACGGAATCTGTCTACAGGTTTCTTGCTATGTATCGGAGGACAGCATAATGTTGCAGATGAGACCACATCGATTTCAGGGATGTGTTACTTTTTAGGCTGTGTGCTGCTGTTTCCATACAAGGAAGGTTTTATCACCAGGATATTATCACTGCAAGACCACAGTGCACGTGAACTCGGGTCTGACCATGCCCCCTCCTCTAATAAGCAGCTCACTGTCAATAGACAGTGTACACAGAAAGTTGTGTGCGTGGGGTTATCATTCTGAGCTCTGACACATCTAAGAGCTCTGATTTGTGTGACAACTGCTGCACCCAGTAAATAAGTGACAGATTACTGAAATCAGGATATTTGTTCCTACATTATACTGCTATCAGTTTAGGTAGCAAAAACCTGGTAACACATTCCTATAAATGGGCTTACATTTGATAATTACAGTGGGGAAAAAGCTATTTAGTCAGCCACCAACTGTGCAAGTTTTCCCACTTAAAAAGATAAGATAGGCCTGTAATTAACATCATAGGTAGACCACAACTATGAGAGTCAAAATGAAAAAGCAAATCCAGAAAATCAACTTATCTAATTTGGCAAGATTTATTTTGCAAATTATGGTGGAAAATAAGTATTTGGTCACCTGAAAACATGTAAGATTTCTGGCTCTCACAGACCTGTAACTTCTTCTTTCAGAGGCTCCTCTGTCCTCATCTCATTACCTGTGTATCGGCACCTGTTTCAACTTGTTACAGTATAAAAGACACCTGTCCACAACCTCAAATAGTCAAACTCCAAACTTCACTATGGTAAAGACCAAAAAGCTGTCGAAGGACATCAGAAACAAAATTGTATCCCTGCACCAGGCTGGTTATACTGACTCTGTAATAGGCAAACAGATTGGTGTGATGAAATCAAATGTGGAAGATAAGAAAATGGAAGACATACAAGACCACTGATAATCTCCATCGATCTGGGGCTCCACACAAGATCTCACCCCATGGGGTCAATATGATCACAAGAATGGTTAGCAAAAATCCCAGAACTGTACAAGGGCACCTAGTGAATGACCTGCATAGAGCTGGGACCACTGTAACAAAGGCTACCATCAGTAACATACTACGCTGCCAGGGACTCAGATCTTGCAGTGCCAGATGTGTCCGCCTGCTTAAGCCAGTACATGTCCAGGCCCATCTGAAGTTTGCTAGAGAGGACTTGGATTATCCAGAAGATTATTTGGAGAATGTTATATGGTCTGATGAAACCAAAGTAGAACTGTTTGTTAAAAACAAAACTCGTAGTGTTTGGAGGAGACAGAATGCTGAGTTGCATACAAAAAACACCATACCTACTGTGCAGCATGGAGGTGGCATCAGCATGCTTTTGGGCTTTTTCTCTGCGTAGGGACCAGGACTATTAATCTGTGTACATGAAAGAATGAATGGGGCCATGTATCATAAGATTTTGAGTGCAAACCTCCTTCCATCGACAAGGGAATTGAAGATGAAATGTGGATGGGTCTTTCTGCATAATACTGATCCCAAGCACATGGCCAGGGCAATGAAGTAGTGGCTTCGTAAGAAGGTCCCGGAGTGGCCTAGCCAGTCTCCTGATCTCAACCCCATAGAAAATCATTGGAGGGAGTTGATAGTAAAACTCCTATAGGATTGTGAAGCCAATATAATATTTATAAACATATATATTAACCACTTTCTGCCATCTGATGTACTATCCCATCCATGTGGGCTGGGCCCATCTGACCATGGATGGGATAGTAGGTCATAGCTGATCGGCCGCACACACGGGTGGTGTACGGTCGATCGTGGCTGGGTGTCAGCTGACACCTGGCACTAAGTGCCAGGAGCAGTCACGGACTGCTCTGTTATGGCTGGCAATCAGGCAACACAGCGTGCAGTAATCAGCGCACATACAGAGATCTGGCAATAACCAAAAACAATAGGACGAGCTCTGAGACGTGGAATCTCTGTAGACTGCAGTACCTGATCACACAACTATAAGCAGCAGTGGATTGCGCCTATCACTACCTATGCAACTCGGCACTGCCTGAGGAGCTGACTAGCCTGAAGATAGAAATACAAGCCTGACTTACCTCAGAGAAATACCCCAAAGGAATAGGCAGCCCCCCACATATAATGACTGTTAGCAAGATGAAAAGACAAACGTAGGAATGAAATAGATTCAGCAAAGTGAGGCCCGATATTCTAGACAGAGCGAGGATAGCAAAGAGAACTATGCAGTCTACAAAAAACCCTAAAACGAAAACCACGCAAAGGGGCAAAAAGACCCACCGTGCCGAACTAACAGCACGGCGGTGCACCCCTTTGCTTCTCAGAGCTTCCAGCAAAAGTTAATAGCAAGCTGGACAGAAAAAACAGAAAACAAACTAGAAGCACTTATCTAGCAGAGCAGCAGGCCCAAGGAAAGATGCAGTAGCTCAGATCCAACACTGGAACATTGACAAGGAGCAAGGAAGACAGACTCAGGTGGAGCTAAATAGCAAGGCAGCCAACGAGCTCACCAAAACACCTGAGGGAGGAAGCCCAGAGACTGCAATACCACTTGTGACCACAGAAGTGAACTCAGCCACAGAATTCACAACAGTACCCCCCCCTTGAGGAGGGGTCACCGAACCCTCACCAGAACCCCCAGGCCGACCAGGATGAGCCACATGAAAGGCACGAACAAGATCTGGGGCATGGACATCAGAGGCAAAAACCCAGGAATTATCTTCCTGAGCATAACCCTTCCATTTGACCAGATACTGGAGTTTCCGTCTAGAGACACGAGAATCCAAAATCTTCTCCACAATATACTCCAATTCCCCCTCCACCAAAACAGGGGCAGGAGGCTCCACAGATGGAACCATAGGTGCCACGTATCTCCTCAACAACGACCTATGGAATACATTATGTATGGAAAAGGAGTCTGGGAGGGTCAGACGAAAAGACACCGGATTGAGAATCTCAGAAATCTTATACGGACCAATAAAACGAGGTTTAAATTTAGGAGAGGAAACCTTCATAGGAATATGACGAGAAGATAACCAAACCAGATCCCCAACACGAAGTCGGGGTCCCACACGGCGTCTGCGATTAGCGAAAAGCTGAGCCTTCTCCTGGGACAAGGTCAAATTGTCCACTACCTGAGTCCAGATCTGCTGCAACCTGTCCACCACAGAATCCACACCAGGACAGTCCGAAGACTCAACCTGTCCTGAAGAGAAACGAGGATGGAACCCAGAATTGCAGAAAAATGGAGAGACCAAGGTAGCCGAGCTGGCCCGATTATTAAGGGCGAACTCAGCCAACGGCAAAAATGACACCCAATCATCCTGGTCAGCGGAAACAAAACATCTCAGATATGTTTCCAAGGTCTGATTGGTTCGTTCGGTCTGGCCATTAGTCTGAGGATGGAAGGCCGAGGAGAAAGATAGGTCAATGCCCATCCTACCACAAAAGGCTCGCCAGAACCTCGAGACAAACTGGGAACCTCTGTCAGAAACAATATTCTCAGGAATGCCATGTAAACGAACCACATGTTGGAAGAACAAAGGCACCAAATCAGAGGAGGAAGGCAATTTAACCAAGGGCACCAGATGGACCATTTTAGAAAAGCGATCACAGACCACCCAAATGACCGACATTTTTTGAGAAACGGGAAGGTCAGAAATGAAATCCATCGAAATATGTGTCCAAGGCCTCTTCGGGACCGGCAAGGGCAAAAGCAACTCACTGGCACGTGAACAGCAGGGCTTAGCCCTAGCACAAATTCCACAGGACTGCACAAAAGCAGGCACATCCCGTGACAGAGACGGCCACCAGAAGGATCTAGCAACCAACTCCCTGGTACCAAAGATTCCTGGATGACCGGCCAGCACCGAACAATGAAGTTCAGAGATAACTTTACTAGTCCACCTATCAGGGACGAACAGTTTCTCTGCCGGACAACGATCAGGTTTATTAGCCTGAAATTTCTGCAACACTCTCCGCAAATCAGGGGAGATGGCAGACACAATGACTCCTTCCTTGAGGATACTCGCCGGCTCAGATAACCCCGGAGAGTCGGGCACAAAACTCCTAGACAGAGCATCCGCCTTCACATTTTTAGAGCCCGGAAGGTATGAAATCACAAAATCAAAACGAGCAAAAAATAACGACCAACGGGCCTGTCTAGGATTCAAGCGCTTGGCAGACTCAAGATAAGTAAGGTTCTTATGATCAGTCAAAACCACCACGCGATGCTTAGCACCCTCAAGCCAATGACGCCACTCCTCGAATGCTCACTTCATGGCCAGCAACTCTCGGTTGCCCACATCATAATTACGCTCAGCAGCAGAAAATTTCCTGGAAAAGAAAGCACATGGTTTGAACACTGAGCAACCAGAACCTCTCTGTGACAAAACCGCCCCTGCACCAATCTCAGAAGCATCAACCTCGACCTGGAACGGAAGAGAAACATCAGGTTGACACAACACAGGGGCACAGCAAAAACGACGCTTCAACTCCTGAAAAGCTTCCACGGCAGCAGAAGACCAATTAACCAAATCAGCACCCTTCTTGGTCAAATCGGTCAATGGTCTGGCAATGCTAGAAAAATTACAGATGAAGCGACGATAAAAATTAGCAAAGCCCAGGAATTTCTGCAGACTTTTTAGAGATGTCGGCTGAGTCCAATCCTGGATGGCCTGAACCTTAACCGGATCCATCTCGATAGTAGAAGGGGAAAAGATGAACCCCAAAAATGAAACTTTCTGTACACCGAAGAGACACTTTGATCCCTTCACGAACAAGGAATTAGCACGCAGTACCTGGAAAACCATTCTGACTTGCTTCACATGAGACTCCCAATCATCTGAGAAGATCAAAATGTCATCCAAGTAAACAATCAAGAATTTATCCAGATACTCACGGAAAATGTCATGCATAAAAGACTGAAAAACAGATGGAGCATTGGCAAGTCCGAACGGCATCACCAGATACTCAAAATGACCCTCGGGCGTATTAAATGCCGTTTTCCATTCATCTCCCTGCCTGATTCTCACCAGATTATACGCACCACGAAGATCAATCTTAGTAAACCAACTAGCCCCCTTAATCCGAGCAAACAAGTCAGAAATCAATGGCAAGGGATACTGAAACTTAACAGTGATCTTATTAAGAAGGCGGTAATCAATACACGGTCTTAGCGAACCATCCTTCTTGGCTACAAAAAAGAACCCTGCTCCCAATGGTGACGACGATGGGCGAATATGTCCCTTCTCCAGGGACTCCTTCACATAACTGCGCATAGCGGTGTGTTCAGGTACGGACAAATTAAATAAACGACCCTTAGGGAATTTACTACCAGGAATCAAATCGATAGCACAATCACAATTCCTATGCGGAGGTAGGGCATCAGACTTGGACTCTTCAAATACATCCTGAAAGTCCGACAAGAACTCTGGGATGTCAGAAGGAATGGATGACGAAATAGACAAAAATGGAACATCACCATGTACTCCCTGACAACCCCAGCTGGTTACCGACATAGAGTTCCAATCCAATACTGGATTATGGGTTTGTAGCCATGGCAACCCCAACACGACCACATCATGCAAATTATGCAGTACCAGAAAGCGAATAACTTCCTGATGTGCAGGAGCCATGCACATGGTCAGCTGGGCCCAGTACTGAGGCTTATTCTTGGCCAAAGGTGTAGCATCAATTCCTCTCAACGGAATAGGACACCGCAAAGGCTCCAAGAAAAATCCACAACGTTTAGCATAATCCAAATCCATCAGATTCAGGGCAGCGCCTGAATCCACAAACGCCATGACAGAATACGATGACAAAGAGCACATTAAGGTAATGGACAAAAGGAATTTGGACTGTACAATACCAATAACGGCAGAGCTATCGAACCGCCTAGTGCGTTTAGGACAATTAGAAATAGCATGAGTAGAATCACCACAATAGAAACACAGTCTGTTCAGACGTCTGTGTTCTTGCCGTTCTACTTTAGTCATAGTCCTGTCGCACTGCATAGGCTCAGGTTTACTCTCAGACAATACCGCCAGATGGTGCACAGATTTACGCTCGCGCAAGCGACGACCGATCTGAATGGCCAAGGACATAGACTCATTCAAACCAGCAGGCATAGGAAATCCCACCATTACATCCTTAAGAGCTTCAGAGAGACCCTTTCTGAACAAAGCCGCTAGTGCAGATTCATTCCACAGAGTGAGTACTGACCACTTCCTAAATTTCTGACAATATACTTCTACATCATCCTGACCCTGGCATAAAGCCAGCAGATTTTTCTCAGCCTGATCCACTGAATTAGGCTCATCGTAAAGCAATCCCAGCGCCTGGAAAAATGCATCAACATTACTCAATGCAGAATCTCCTGGTGCAAGAGAAAACGCCCAGTCCTGTGGGTCGCCGCGCAAAAAAGAAATAATAATCAAAACCTGTTGAATAGGATTACCAGAAGAATGAGGTTTCAAGGCCAAAAATAGCTTACAATTATTTCTGAAGCTCAGGAACTTAGTTCTGTCACCAAAAAACAAATCAGGAATCGGAATTCTTGGTTCTAGCATCGATTTCTGATCAATAGTATCTTGAATCTTTTGTACATTTACAACGAGATTATCCATTGAGGAGCACAGAGCCTGAATATCCATGTCCACAGCTGTGTCCTGAAGCACTCTCATGTCTAGGGGAAAAAAACGACTGAAGACAGAGCTAAGAAAAAAAAATGATGTCAGGATTTCTTTTTTCCCTCTATTGGGAATCATTGGTATGGCTCCTTGTACTGTTATGGCTGGCAATCAGGCAACACAGCGTGCAGTAATCAGCGCACATACAGAGATCTGGCAATAACCAAAAACAATAGGACGAGCTCTGAGACGTGGAATCTCTGTAGACTGCAGTACCTGATCTATCCTCACACAACTATAAGCAGCAGTGGATTGCGCCTATCACTACCTATGCAACTCGGCACTGCCTGAGGAGCTGACTAGCCTGAAGATAGAAATACAAGCCTGTGGAATGACGTCGCGGCTTCTGATTGGTCGCGTGCCGCCCATGTGACCGCGACGCGACCAATCAGAAGCCGCGACGTCATTCTCAGGCACTAAACTCCTCATTCTAGGAATTTAGGACCTGAGGAATGATGTCGCGGCTTCTGATTGGTCGCGTGGCGGTCACGTGAGCGACACGCGACCAATCAGAAGCCGTGACATCATGGAAGGCCCTAAACACGCTCATTTTAAGCAAAGAAGGCTGCCGGTTACCAGCGGTGATGTCCAGGGGCCTCCGGAGAGGTAAGTATATCAATATTTTTTATTTTAATTCTTTATTTTACACATTAATATGGATCCCAGGGCCTGAAGGAGAGTTTCCTCTCCTTCAGACCCTGGGAACCATCAGGATACCTTCCGATACTTGGTGTCACATTGACTTGTATTGGTATCGGGTATCGGCGATATCCGATACTTTTCGGGTATCGGCCGATACTATCCAATACCGATACTTTCAAGTATCGGACGGTATCGCTCAACACTAATAATAACATTAATAAAAGTATTTATTTCCATTTTCCCATTAGGGTTAGGGCTAAAGTTTGGGTTAGGGTTGGGGCTAAAGTTAGGGTTGGGGCTAAAGTTAGGGTTGGGGCTAAAGTTAGGGTTTGGGTTTGGATTAGGATTAGGGTTGGGATTATGTTTACAGTTGGGATTAGGGTTAGGGTTGTAATTATGGTTAGGGGAGTGTCAGGGTTAGGGGTGTGGTTATGGTTATGGTTAGGGTTGGGATTAGGTTTAGGGGTGTGTTGGGGTTAGGGGTGTGTTGGGTTTAGGGTTGGGGTTAGGGTTGGGATTAGGGTTAGGGGTGTGTTTGGGGTGTGGTTAGGGTTATGGTTAGGGTTGGGATTAGGGTTAGAAGTATGTTGGGGTCAGGGTTGGAGTTAGAATTGGAGGGTTTCCTGTTGTGAATTCTGTTGTCGGGCTCCCTCCTGTGGTCATGAATGGTACTTCAGCTGGTTCTGTCCATGGACTTCCTCTGGTGGGTGTTTCTGAGTTTCACAGGTGACGAGGTTAATTCGTTAGCTGCTGCTCTATTTAACTCCACTTAGATCTTTGCTCCATGCCACCTGTCAATGTTCCAGTATTGGTCTAGTTCACTCCTAGATCGTTCTTGCGACCTGTCTTCCCATCAGAAGCTAAGTTCCAGCTTGTATTTCTTGGGTTTGCTATTTTTCTGTCCAGCTTGCTATTTAATCTGTTGTCTTGCTTGCTGGAAGCTCTATTACGCAGAGGGAGCGCCTCCGCACCGTGAGTCGGTGCGGAGGGTCTTTTTGCGCCCTCTGCGTGGTCTTTTTGTAGGTTTTTGTGTTGACCGCAAAGTAACCTTTCCTATCCTCGGTCTGTTCAGTAAGTCGGGCCTCACTTTGCTAAAACTATTTCATCTCTGTGTTTGTGTTTTCATCTTTACTCGCCGTCGTTATATGTGGGGGGCTGCCTTTTCCTTTGGGGAATTTCTTTGAGGCAAGGTAAGCTTTATTTTTCTATCTTCAGGGCTAGCTAGCTTCTTAGGCTGTGCCGAGTTGCATAGGGAGCGTTAGGCGCAATCCACGGCTATTTCTAGTGTGTTTGATAGGTTTAGGAATTGCGTTCAGCAGAGTTCCCACGTCCCAGAGCTCGTCCTTATTATCAGTAACTATCAGGTCATTCCGTGTGCTCTTAACCACCAGGTCCATTGTTGTCCTGACCACCAGGTCATAACAGTACAGGTGGCCCAAAGTACTAATGCATCTCAATAGAGGGATAAGAGAAGTTCTGATACCATTTTTTTTTCTTTGCAGTGTGTTTTGTCTCTATTTTCCCCTTTACCTCTGGGTGGTTCAGGACACTGGTGTAAACATGGACATTCAAGGTCTGTCCTCTTGGATGGATAATCTCACTACAAGGATACAAAACATTCAAGATTTTGTGGTTCAGAATCCGATGTCAGAGCCTAGGATTCCAATTCCTGATTTGTTTTTTGGTGATAGATCTAAGTTCTTGAATTTCAAAAATAATTGTAAATTGTTTCTTGCCTTGAAACCTCGCTCCTCAGGTGACCCTGTTCAACAAGTAAAGATCATTATTTCTTTGTTACGTGGTGACCCTCAAGACTGGGCATTTTCCCTTGCACCAGGAGATCCGGCATTGCGTGATGTTGATGCGTTTTTCCTGGCGCTTGGATTGCTTTATGACGAACCTAATTCAGTGGATCAGGCAGAGAAAATCTTGCTGGCTCTGTGTCAGGGTCAGGATGAAGTTGAGATATATTGTCAGAAGTTTAGAAAGTGGTCTATGCTCACTCAGTGGAATGAATGTGCCCTGGCAGCAATCTTCAGAAAGGGTCTCTCTGAAGCCCTTGAGGATGACATGGTGGGGTTTCCCATGCCTGCTGGTCTGAATGAGTCTATGTCCTTGGCCATTCAAATCGATCGACGCTTGCGTGAGCGTAAATCTGTGCACCATTTGGCGGTACTATCTGAGCATGGGCCTGAGCCTATGCAATGTGATAGGACTTTGACCAGAGCTGAACGGCAAGAACACAGACGTCGGAATGGGCTATGTTTTTACTGTGGTGATTCCACTCATGCTATCTCCGATTGTCCTAAGCGCACTAAGCAGTTCGCTAGGTCTGCCACCATTGGTACGGTACAGTCTAAATTTCTATTGTCTGTTACTCTGATTTGCTCTTTGTCATCCTATTCTGTTATGGCATTTGTGGATTCAGGCGCTGCCCTGAATTTGATGGACTTGGAGTATGCTAGGCATGGTGGTTTTTTCTTGGAGCCCTTGCAGTATCCTATTCCATTGAGAGGAATTGATGCTACGCCTTTGGCCAAGAATAAGCCTCAGTACTGGACTCAATTGACCATGTGCATGGCTCCTGCACATCAGGAGGATATCCGCTTTCTGGTGTTGCATAATCTGCATGATGTGGTCGTTTTGGGGTTGCCATGGCTACAGGTTCATAATCCAGTATTGGACTGGAAATCTATGTCTGTGTCCAGCTGGGGTTGCCAGGGGGTACATGGTGATGTTCCATTTTTGTCTATTTCGTCTTCCACTCCTTCTGAAGTTCCAGAGTTTTTGTCGGATTATCGGGATGTATTTGATGAGCCCAAAGCCAGTGCCCTACCTCCTCATAGGGATTGCGATTGTGCAATTAATTTGATTCCTGGTAGTAAGTTTCCTAAGGGCCGATTGTTCAATTTATCTGTGCCAGAACACGCCGCTATGCGGAGTTATATAAAGGAATCCTTGGAGAAAGGCCATATTCGCCCGTCGTCATCACCGTTAGGAGCAGGGTTCTTTTTTGTGGCCAAGAAGGATGGGTCTTTGAGACCTTGTATTGATTACCGCCTTCTTAATAAAATTACTGTCAAATTTCAGTATCCTTTGCCGTTGCTGTCTGATTTGTTTGCTCGTATTAAAGGGGCTAGTTGGTTCACCAAGATAGATCTTCGAGGGGCGTATAATCTTGTGCGTATTAAACCAGGCGATGAATGGAAAACAGCATTTAATACGCCCGAGGGCCATTTTGAGTACCTGGTTATGCCATTCGGGCTTTCCAATGCTCCATCTGTATTTCAGTCCTTTATGCATGACATCTTCCGAGAGTACCTGGATAAATTCCTGATTGTGTATTTGGATGATATTTTGGTCTTTTCGGATGATTGGGAGTCTCATGTGAAGTAGGTCAGAATGGTGTTCCAGGTCCTTCGTGCGAATTCCTTGCTTGTGAAGGGGTCAAAGTGTCTCTTTGGAGTTCAGAAGGTTTCATTTTTGGGGTTCATTTTTTCCCCTTCTACTATCGAGATGGACCCTGTTAAAGTCCAGGCCATTTACGATTGGACTCAGCCGACATCTGTGAAGAGCCTGCAAAAGTTCCTGGGCTTTGCTAATTTTTATCGGCGCTTCATCGCTAATTTTTCTACTGTTTCTAAACCGTTGACTGATTTGACCAAGAAGGGTGCTGATGTGGTCAATTGGTCTTCTGCGGCTGTGGAGGCTTTTCAGGAGTTGAAGCGTCGTTTTTCTTCTGCCCCTGTGTTGTGCCAGCCAGATGTTTCGCTTCCGTTTCAGGTTGAGGTTGATGCTTCTGAGATTGGAGCAGGGGCTGTTTTGTCGCAGAGAAGTTCTGATGGCTCGGTGATGAACCATGTGCTTTCTTTTCTAGAAAGTTTTCGCCTGCTGAGCATAACTATGAAGTTGGTAATCGTGAATTGTTGGCCATGAAGTGGGCATTCGAGGAGTGGCGTCATTGGCTGGAAGGAGCCAAGCATCGCGTGGTGGTCTTGACAGATCACAAGAGTTTGACTTATCTTGAGTCTGCCAAATGGTTGAATCCGAGACAGGCTCGATGGTCGTTATTTTTCTCCCGTTTTGATTTTGTGGTTTCGTACCTTCTGGGCTCAAAGAATGTGAAGGCTGATGCCCTGTCAAGGAGTTTTGTGCCCGACTCTCCGGGTGTTCCTGAGCCGGCGGGTATTCTCAAAGAGGGGGAAATTTTGTCTGCCATCTCCCCTGATTTGCGGAGGGTGCTGCAAAAATTTGAGGCTGATAGACCTGACCGTTGCCCAGCGGAGAAACTGTTTGTCCCTGATAGATGGACTAGTAGAGTTATCTCTGAGATTCATTGTTCAGTGTTGGCTGGGCATCCTGGAATCTTTGGTACCAGAGATTTGGTCTCTAGATCCTTCTGGTGGCCGTCTTTGTCGCGGGATGTGCGTTCTTTTGTGCAGTCCTGTGGGACTTGTGCTCGGGCTAAGCCCTGCTGTTCTCGTGCCAGTGGGTTGCTTTTGCCCTTGCCGGTCCCGAAGAGGCCCTGGACGCATATTTCTATGGATTTTATATCGGATCTCCCCGTCTCTCAAAAGATGTCGGTCATTTGGGTGGTTTGTGATCGCTTTTCTAAGATGGTCCATTTGGTACCTTTGTCTAAATTGCCTTCCTCCTCTGATTTGGTGCCATTATTTTTCCAGCATGTGGTTCGTTTACATGGTATCCCGGAGAACATCGTTTCTGACAGAGGTTCCCAGTTTGCTTCAAGGTTTTGGCGATCCTTTTGTGCTAGGATGGGCATTGATTTGTCTTTTTCCTCGGCTTTCCATCCTCAGACAAATGGCCAAACCGAATGTACTAATCAAACTTTGGAGACATATCTGAGATGCTTTGTTTCTGCTGATCAGGATGATTGGGTGTCCTTTTTGCCGTTGGCTGAGTTCGCCCTTAATAATCGGACCGGCTCGGCTACTTTGGTTTTGCCGTTTTTCTGCAATTCTGGTTTCCTTCCTCGTTTCTCTTCAGGGCAGGTTGAGTCTTCAGACTGTCCTGGTGTAGATACTGTGGTGGATAGGTTGCAGCAGATTTGGACTCATGTGGTGGACAATTTGACATTGTTCCAGGAGAAGGCTCAACGTTTCGCTAACCGCCGGCGCTGTGTGGGTCCCCGACTTCGTGTTGGGGATTTGGTTTGGTTGTCGTCTCGTTATGTTCCTATGAAGGTTTCCTCTCCTAAGTTTAAGCCTCGTTTCATTGGTCCGTATAAGATTTCTGAGGTTATCAATCCTGTTTCATTTAGTTTGGCCCTTCCTGCTTTTTTTGCCATCCATAATGTGTTCCATAGGTCGTTGTTGCGGAGATACGTGGCGCCTGTGGTTCCATCCGTGGATCCTCCTGCCCCGGTGTTAGTTGAGGGGGAGTTGGAGTATGTGGTGGAGAAGATTTTGGATTCTCGTGTTTCGAGACGGAAACTCCAGTACCTGGTCAAGTGGAAGGATTATGGTCAGGAAGATAATTCCTGGGTTTTTGCCTCTGATGTTCATGCTGCCGATCTGGTTCGTGCCTTTCATTTGGCTCATCCTGGTCGGCCTGGGGGCTCTGGTGAGGGTTCGGTGACCCCTCCTCAAGGGGGGGGTACTGTTGTGAATTCTGTTGTCGGGCTCCCTCCTGTGGTCATGAATGGTACTTCAGCTGGTTCTGTCCATGGACTTCCTCTGGTGGGTGTTTTTGAGTTTCACAGGTGACGAGGTTAATTCGTTAGCTGCTGCTCTATTTAACTCCACTTAGATCTTTGCTCCATGCCACCTGTCAATGTCCCAGTATTGGTCTAGTTCACTCCTGGATCGTTCTTGTGACCTGTCTTCCCATCAGAAGCTAAGTTCCAGCTTGTATTTCTTGGGTTTGCTATTTTTCTGTCCAGCTTGCTATTTAATCTGTTGTCTTGCTTGCTGGAAGCTCTGGGACCCAGAGGGAGCGCCTACGCACCGTGAGTCGGTGCGGAGGGTCTTTTTGCGCCCTCTGCGTGGTCTTTTTGTAGGTTTTTGTGCTGACCGCAAAGTAACCTTTCCTATCCTCGGTCTGTTCAGTAAGTCGGGCCTCACTTTGCTAAATCTATTTCATCTCTGTGTTTGTGTTTTCATCTTTACTCGCCGTCGTTATATGTGGGGGGCTGCCTTTTCCTTTGGGGAATTTCTTTGAGGCAAGGTAGGCTTTATTTTTCTATCTTCAGGGCTAGCTAGTTTCTTAGGCTGTGCCGAGTTGCATAGGGAGCGTTAGGCGCAATCCACAGCTATTTCTAGTGTGTTTGATAGGTTTAGGAATTGCGGTCAGCAGAGTTCCCACGTCCCAGAGCTCGTCCTTATTATCAGTAACTATCAGGTCATTCCGTGTGCTCTTAACCACCAGGTCCATTATTGTCCTGACCACCAGGTCATAACAGTTTCCACTGTTTAGGCACATCGGGGGCTCTCCAAACGCAGCATGGCGTCCAATCTCAATTCCAGCCAATTTTGCGTTGAAAAAGTCAAACGGTGCTCCTTCCCTTCTGAGCTCTTCCGTGCTCCAAAACAGTGGTTTACCCCCATATATGGGGTTTCAGTGTACTCAGGACAAATTGGACAACTTTGGCGGTCTAATTTCTCCTGTTACCATTGTGAAAATAAAAATGTGAGGGCCAAAAAATGATTTTTGTGGGAAAACAATGATTTTTATTTTCATGGCTTTGCATTATAAACTTTAGTGAAACACGTGATAGTCCAAAATTCTCACAACACATCTAGATAAGTTCCTTGGGGGGTCTAGTTTTCAAAATGGCAACATTTTTGGGGGTTTCTGCTGTTTAGGCCCATCAGTTGCTCTGCAAACGCAACATGACACCAGCAGACCATTCCATAAAAGTCTGCATTCCAAAAGTCACTACTTCCCTTCCGAGCCCCGACGTGCGCCCATACAGTATTTTTCTCCCACATATGGCATACCAGGACAAATTGGACAACAATTTTTGGGGTCCAAATTCTCCTGTTACCCTTGTGAAAATACAAAATTTGGGCTAACAATCATTTTTGTGGAAAAAAAATGATGTTTTATTTTCATGGCTCTGCGTTATAAACTTAAGTGAAACACTTGGGGGTTCAAAGTTCTCACAACACATCTAGATAAGTTCCTTGGGGGGTCTAGTTTCCAATATGAGTTCACATGTTGGGGGTTTCTACTGTTTAGGTACACTAGGGGCTCTGCAAAAGCAACGTGACGCCTGCAGATCACTCCATCAAAGTCTGCATTCCAAAACAGTGCTCCTTCCCATCTGAGCTCTGCCATGCGCCCAAACGGTGGTTTCCCCACATATCACGTGTCAGCATACTCAGAACAAATTGCACAACAACTTTTGGGGTCCAATTTCTCCTGATACCGTTGGTAAAATAAAAAATCATGTGCTAAAAATCATTTTTGTGGAAAAAATGATATTTTTATTTTCACAGCTCTACATTATAAACTTTAGTGAAACAGCTGGGGGTTCAAAGTGCTCACCACACATCTCGATAAGTTCCTTGTGTGGTCTAGTTTCCAAAATGTCACTTGTGGGGGATTTCCCCTGTTTAGGCACAGCAGTGATATGGCGCCTGATCTTAATTCCAGCCAATTCTGCGTTGAAAAAGTCAAACAGTGCTCCTTCCCTTCCAAGCTCTGCCATGCATCCAAACAGTGGTTTACCACCACATATGGGGTATCAGCATACTCATGACAAATTGCAAAACTAATTTTGGGGTCCAATTTCTCCTGTTACCCTTGGGAATATAAAAAATTTGGGAGCAAAAAGATTATTTTTGTGAAAAAAATATGATTTTTTATTTTTACGGCTCTACATTATAAACATCTGTGAAGCAATTGCGGGTTCAAAGTGCTCACTATACATCTATATACGTTCCTTAGGGGGTCTACTTTCCAAAATGGTGTCACTTGTGGGAGGCATATCAGGGGCTCTCCAAACATGGCATCTGATCTCAATTCCAGACAGTTTTGCATTTGAAAGTCAAAGGACGCCCCTTCCCTTCCGAGCTTCCGAGCTCTGCCATGTGCCCAAACAGTGGTTTGCCACCACATATGGGGTAGCGCCATACTCAGGACAAATTGTACAACTTTTGGGGTCCAATTTCTCCTGTTACCCTTGGTAAATTAAAACAAATTGGATCTGAAATAAAAAAATTTGTGAAAAAAAAGTTAAATCTTCATTTTTTTTTCAACATTCCAAAAATTCCTTTGAAGCACCTGAAGGGTTAATAACTTATTGAATGAGGTTTTGAGCACCTTGAGGGGTGCAGTTTTTAGATTGGTGTCACTTTTTGGTATTTTTTATCATATAGACCCCTCAAAGTGACTTTAATTGTGAGGTGGTCCCTAAAAAATGGTGCTGTAAAAATGAGAAATTGTTGGTCAACTTTTAACCCTTATAACAAAAAAAATGTTGGTTCCAAAATTGTGCTGATGTAAAGTAGACATGTGGGAAATGTTACTTATTAATTATTTTGTTTGACATACAGTATATCTGATTTAAGAGCTTGAAAATTCACGTTTGAAAAATTGCAAAATGTTCAATTTTTTTTTCAGTTTGCAACTATAATGAAGTACAAAATGTCATGAGAAAGCAGTGTCAGAATCACTGGGATCCATTGAAGTGTTTCAGAGTTATTAGGGACATAAAGTTACAGTGGTCAGAATTGTACAAATTGGCCGGGTCATTAACATGCAAACCACCCTTGGGGGTAAAGGGGTTAAAAATTGTGTACCCTCCCCGATTCTTGATGCACATATCTACTAAGGGTTGTATGTGTATGAAAACGTCTAGATCTGTTCGTGTTCATGAGGCACAGGATGCACCTGCCTATGTGTGTATCTGTTAGAAATGTACTTAAAAGATATGATCACAAACTGCACATGGTCTTATGGCAGAATACTCTTGGTACAGTATATAGCCAGTATACTAGATTTAAACTCAATTAAATTTTTTTTGCTCAATGTCATTTTAACACAATGAGGCAGATGCTTTACTAATGTCTAAATTTTAGGCTTATATATATGGTAAATTTATCAAACTGACTGATGCTGTTTGAAATTTGGTGTATCTTTACACTGACTACTAGATACCATCCATTGATTGGCCTAATTTTTCTCAATAATTTGAAGCAAATATTGGCACAACTCTGTCTCATTGTGTCTAATAAGAGGAAACTAGACCATAGACAGTGTGTAACAGTGGCGGGAGCTGATGGATTTCTCCCTGGTACTTAAGGGTTAAATGTACTGTTATGCAATTGTATGTGAAAAAGGTATAATATCCCCTGGGTCTGCAGTTAGCTGGTACAGAGTTAAATGAAATGGCAATCAAAGTTGGGAGGGGTGACAAAGGCAGAAAGTGACAAGTTAGTCAATGTGAGGGCAGCAGTGAGTACGCAGCAGGACTTTTGGCTGCTAGGGACACGTGAGCCTACTATATTTGGGGCAGTGGATTGCTGCAAATATCCTTTCATGTGATTCCGTCTAATGGCCAAGGGCAACGTCCAGATGTATGTTGGGGGCCAGGGGCACACTCAGCTTGTGAAGCCACAGGAAAAGATCGACTCAGATCCCCAAAAGCTAGCAAAGCCAGAGAAGAGGATATGCCACCCATCCCAAGAATCAGGGCAAAAGTTGTATCTGGTAGCTGTGGCAAAGATGACAACCCATTGGGCCTTATCCTTTGTAACTGCCTTTAAATACTGTACAGACTGCCATTCACAAAGTTAAAGTTTAGATTTTATAAGTCTTGTCTCCCCTGGATTGATTGCTGACCTGCTTCCTGAAGAAGGATTTATGGAGCTAGAAGGGGCTTGCAGGCCAGAAGTAAGTGAGAAGCACCACATAAACAGCAGGATACAAGATTGAGACACACCTTGTCTGCAGGAAGCTCACCCACGACTACCTTGCTTGGGCATCTTACATTTGGCATAGTCAGCAGGTTGTGACTATCTCAAGCAAAGAAAGCAGGGAAGATGTGGCTTATGGTGCAGATGGAAGAATGCCGGAATACATGCAGCCCAAGATGACGGCCAAAATCATGCATTCCAAGATGGCGATGGCGGTGGTAAAGAGATGAAGAAGCACCATTTATCATGGGCATTGATGGTGCCCGTGAGTGCAAAAAGATATTCAGCACCCACAAATGACTGCCCAAAGAAAGATGGGCCCAGTGAAGCAAGGCTTGTAAAGGAAGAATATAGTAATGAACTTGGCGCTCAGTATATGCAAATATAGAGCTTCGTTTTATTTATACATCCAGACACAATGGTTATGAACGTTTTCGGTCCATCAAAGGACCTTCATCAGAATACTCTTTAGCATGAACTAAGAAATATACACAAAATAAAGAAAGTTAGGAACATAAGAATGGTCACATGATGCAAGGGTAGAAGAATCCATAGCAAATACTATATTAAAACAATGTTGATCTGTTCCAACCGGTGAGGATGAACGTGTAGCCAAGAAATGCTATCCAATGGTGCTCCAAAATTCATGGGTGGTTCCAGTGGCGGTTCAATCCGTGCTAAACTGGAGTCATTAAGGACAATGGTGACTGTGATACCAACATTGGGATATATTAGTGCTGACGTGCTATAGATGATAATAAATTAAGATGCAGTAAAGGATACATCATTACTCTTATAAATCAAAGGAATGAGGTTTCCAAGGAATATTGATACAAGCGTGAGAATATACCACTATTTATAGTGATTCTAAGGTAAATACCTAAAAAAGGATTAAAGTCAGGAGAAGAGCACACTAATGTGCAAAATGCTCTATGGGAGGAGAAAAAATGAAACCTACAGTGACAGCGCCAACATAAATGGTGCCAATTGTAATGAGGGCCCACTGCCTAAAAGGCCCGTGAAAGTTCTATAGGTCACAAGATGATGTACCTGGATGTGGAGGGATGCTCTGTAAATGGAAATGAGCGTCCAAATTACGTAAACCTGCTGCAAACTGGTGTATGCTAATAATGGAGGTGTACAGGATAAAGAACACATGTCAGGCTGACATAGATAGAAATAGTACTTGGCAATGCTGCACAGTGAGGTTATATACCTGTATACCAGCTGGGGAGCATGAGCCAATGAAGCACATAAGATAATGGCAATATAATTCCAAGGGTACAGCGCTGAAAAATAAATAGAAGCGGTAAGGTATAAAGACTAGATGGGAGTGCGGTCATGGCCAAATCTCCCTAAATTACCTGTGTCCAAGTCCTAGTGTGCGCCGTGCAGCAGGGGGGAACGCTGTAGTTCAGCGATACTTCCGGGTTTAAATCCTGGCCTGTAGTGACGTCGCAGCGGTCATGTGACCGCAGCAGCGGCGAGTGCGCTTGAGCAATGGTGCGTAGTTAGTACAGGGGGAAAGAGCACAGGATGGATAAACCGCTGTGATCCAGCAGTACTGTGGTCATGTCAGAGCGGCCATATGATCGCAACAGCGACGAGTGCGCATGTGCAATAGTGCATTGTAGAGAGAAAGCGCAGGATGAATGGAATGTTTGGCTCTATAGAAACTTATATGAGATATAATATGTTGAATATGGCCTGAGTGGATGTATAAAAGGCTGTATACATAAAGGCAAATACATAAGGGGGATAAGGGGGATACATAAATGAAGTACAAATAAAAACGGCAACCATTATGCCAAAAATAAGCGCCAGTGCCCATGTAGAGACAAGATATACTGTACCATAATGAAGAATAGTGCTTGGTGGGTAGAAAGGTGCAGAAATTAGCGATTCTATAATAGAAAAGAAAGAGTTAGTTGTGTAAATCACATACAATAAAATACACTAGAATGAACAATGTATACTGTATCACAGAAAAACGCTATTTACAAGAAGGTTGATATATCATAATCCCTATTGGGCCCTTTTGGCTCAAGGGTCTGCAGTGTGAAAATACAAAAAGTTTCCCTTTTTTGAAGGTTCTAATTATATTTTGGCCTCTCCTATTGAGATCTATTTGTTCTAAAACCTGGAACCTAAGTTGTGAGATATTATGTTTTTTTTCGTGAAAGTGATACAGTAGGGGCAAATGAGATTTTTGCAATGGATGGTAGACTTGTGCTGGGATATCCTATCCCTTATGGGCTGAGTTGTTTCCCGTGTATAGGCTAAACCGCAAGGGCACTTGATTAAGTATACTACATATGAAGCTTCACATGTGTAGTAACCTTTCATTGGGAATCCTTGACCTGTATGAGGATGGAAGTCCTTAGGACCTTTATGTACAATATTGCATTGTAAGCAATTGAGACAAGGAAAAGTCCCTTGTTTCTGAGTCTGTAGGAAGGTCTGCTTTGGTACCATGGTTTTTGAACCCATATCTGCCCTGACTAGTCTGTCCCTGAGGATTTTTGCCCTGCGAAAGCAGGGAAGAAAAGGCAGTTTAAATTCAGGGATCTCAGGATACCTTTATTGAGTAGGTTCCAGTGACGTCTGATCGCTGTTTGTATTAAGTTAGACAAGGGGTGATAGGTACTCACAAATGGAATATGTTTGCTACTATTTTTGATCCTAATGGGAGCAATGTTCTGTCTGGCTTCCGTGAGTAACCTAGATGGATATCCCCTATTGGTGAATTTGTCTTGCATCTCTGCCAATCTTATTTCTTTAGTATTTTCATCTGAAACTATCCTGGTGAGTGAGCACAACCGGCCCAAGACCATAAAAGAGGAACGAAAGTGGAATGACAGCTTTCTGCAGGGCTGGCTGAAGGTTCCCATGCGGGCAGGCAGGAGTCAGTGGAGAAATCCCAGACAGGGGCCTGGTCCTTGAGTTCGATATTGATGAAAGATATGGATTCCTGGAGGAAGAGTTCAGGGGAGACAAAGTCTACATCATCCATGATGTGGTGAAGCTGGGGTTCTTCCCATCCTGTCTGCACAACTTATACCCAGATGAGATGGTGCGTTTTGCGAAGTGCGAGTGCCGTTGGGGATGCCAAGCTGCTGCTGTGGAGCGCTCCTATACTTGGGAAGACACCCTAGAGAGGGACCTGAAAATATTGGGTGAGAGGGCCCAGTGGGAGGCCCAGAAGAGAGAGGCCAATGAGGCTGAAGGGGCAAGGCAAAAATAAGCCATGGAAGCCCCAAAAGGGTTAGTGGCTGCTGTGTGTTGCTGACCCTGAGAAGGGTCGGTTCTCAGAAGGAGACATGAAGATCATCTCACCGTCTGTTGTTTATAAAATTACTGGTGTTTATGCTGCATTATCTCTGCACTAACTTTTCTTTTATGATCTGGTATGGTCAAGGATCACCATGATTAAAGTATGCAGGAATTTAAAAGTAGTGGGAGCTGATGGATTGCTCACTGGCACTTATCCCCTTAACGACCAGAGATATTTTCTTTTTTGAATTTTCATTTTTTGCTCCCCTTCTTCCCAGAGCCATAACTTTTTTACTTTTTTTGGTCAATATGGTCATGTGAGGGCTTGATTTTTGTGGGACAAGTTTTACTTTTGAACGACAATATTTGTTTTTAACATATCATGCACTGGAAAACGGGAAAAAAAATTCATGTGCAGTGAAATTACAAAAAAAGTGCAATTCCACAGTTTTTTGTTTTTTTTCCATGTTCATTAAATGCTGAAACTGACCTGCCATTACGATTTTCCAGATCAGTATGAGTTCAAAGACACGAAGCTTGTCTAGGTTATTTTTCATTGAAGTGATGGAAAAAAATCCAAAGTTTTATTAAAAAAAAATGGCACCATAGCGTCTCCACTTTTTTTGATCTGGGGCTGGGTGAGGGCTTGCTTTTTGTCCACCGAGCTGACATTTTTATTGATACCTTTTAAGTGTAAATGCGATCATTTGATCGCATATTATTGCATTTTATTGCAATGTAGCGTCGACCCAAAAATCGTAATTCTGACGTTTTGGACTTTTTTCTCATTACGTCGTTTAGCGATCAGGTTAATAATTTTATTATTTTGATAGATTGGGTGATTTTGAAGGCAGCGATTCCAAATATGTGTTTATTTGATTTTTTTATTGTTTTATTTTGAATAGGGTGAAAGGGAGGTGAAGTGAGCTTTCATATTTTTTTATTTTTTTATATTTTTAAAAACTTTTTTTTACTTTTTGCATGCTTCAATTGTCTCCATGGGAGACTAGAAGTTGCTCTACTTCGATCACCTCTTCTACACACGGGCAATGATCAGATCGTCTGTGTAGCAGGTAGCAGAAATGTTCACTTGCTATAAGCGCTGACCACAGGGCAGCACTCACAGCATTCCGGTAATGACAACTATAGAAGTCTGCTGGAGATCTCTGGTTGTCATTCAGACCCATCAGTAACCCATGATCATGTGATGGGGTTACCGATGGGCGGGATTAGTGATGTGCTTCCAGTAAGTGCAACTTAAATGCCACTGTCAGAAAATGATAGTGACATTTAATGAGTTATCAGCCGTAGGTGGATAGTGATTCCACCAGCGACTGTTGCGGGTACAAGTCAGCTGTATAAATCAGCTGACATGTGCCCAGAAAGGTGTGAGCTCAGTGCTGGAGCCTGCAACAAACAGGGGGAGTCCAACATTGGCGTACTGTTATGCCCAATGTTGGGAAGGGGTTAAGAGTTAAATGTACTTTTATGCATTTTTATGTGAAAAGGGTATAATATCTCCTGGGTCTGCAGTTAGCTGGGACAGGGTTAACTGAAGTGGCCAGACAAGTCAGGATGGGGACTGAGTGTTAGTGACTGAGGCAGGAAATGATAAATTAGTCAATGAGATGCAGCTGTGGGTATGCAGCAGGGCTGTTGGCTGCTAGGGACAAAGCAAGTCTACTATATTCAGGGCAGTGGATTGCCACAAATACCCTTACGTTTGATTCTGTCTAATGGCCAAGGGCAACCTCGAGCTGGACACCATGAGCCAGAGACACACTCAGCTTGTGAAGCTACAGCAAAAGATGGCTCAGACTACATTGGGTGGAAGGTATTCAATCAATATACAGTGGGTACGGAAAGTATTCAGACCCCTTTAAATTTTTCACTCTTTGTTTCATTGCAGCCAATTGGTAAATTCAATTCTCATTAATGTACACTCTCCACCCAATCTTGACTGACAAAAACCCAGAAATGTAGTAATTTTGTAAATTTATTCATAAAGAAAAACTGAAATATTACATTCTCGTAAGTATTCAGACCTTTTGCTCAGTATTGAGTAGAAGCACCCTTTTAAGGGAGTATAGCCATGAGTCTTCTTGTTAAAGGGAACCTGTCACCCCGTTTTTTCATATTGAGATATAAATACTGTTAAATAGGGCCTGCGCTGTGCGTTACTATAGTGTATGTAGTGTACCCTGATTCCCCACCTATGCTGAGAAATACATTACCAAAGTCGCCGTTTTCGCCTGTCAATCAGGCTGGTCTGGTCAGGTGGGCGTGGTGACATCGCTCTTTTCTTCCCCAGCTTTCCGTTGGTGGAGTAGTGGTGTGCGCATGTCCAAGATCCGAATTCCCTGCGTGCACGTGAAGAAACAGCGCGCGATCTGCGCTGTTATCCCTTTCATCGGTGGGGGCGGCCATCTTCCTGGGGCCGCGCGTGCGCAGATGGAGTGTTCTGCTGCACGGGGCTTCAGGAAAATGGCTGCGGGATGCCGCGCGTGCGCAGAAGAGATCGCGGCGGCCATTTTCCCAAAGCCGAGTTTGCATCTTGGCTTTGGGAAAATGGCCGCCGCGATCTCTTCTGCGCACGCGCGGCATCCCGCGGCCATTTTCCTGAAGCCCCGTGCAGCAGAGCACTCCATCTGCGCACGCGCGGCCCCAGGAAGATGGCCGCCCCCACCGATGAAAGGGATAACAGCGCAGATCGCGCGCTGTTTCTTCATGTGCGCGCAGGGAATTCGGAACTTGGACATGCGCACACCACTACGCCACCAACGGAAAGCTGGGGAAGAAAAGAGCGATGTCACCACGCCCACCTGACCAGACCAGCCTGATTGACAGGCGAAAACGGCGACTTTGGTAATGTATTTCTCAGCATAGGTGGGGAATCAGGGTACACTACATACACTATAGTAACGCACAGCGCAGGCCCTATTTAACAGTATTTATATCTCAATCTGAAAATAGGGGGTGACAGGTTCCCTTTAACCCCTTCATGACCCAGCCTATTTTGACCTTAAAGACCTTGCCGTTTTTTGCAATTCTGACCAGTGTCCATTTATGAGGTAATAACTCAGGAACGCTTCAACGGATCCTAGCGGTTCTGAGATTGTTTTTTCGTGACATATTGGGCTTCATGTTAGTGGTAAATTTAGGTCAATAAATTCTGCGTTTATTTGTGATAAAAACGGAAATTTGGCGAAAATTTTGAAAATTTCGCAATTTTCACATTTTGAATTTTTATTCTGTTAAACCAGAGAGATATGTGACACAAAATAGTTAATAAATAAGATTTCCCACATGTTTACTTTACATCAGCACAATTTTGGAAACAAAATTTTTTTTTGTTAGGAAGTTATAAGGGTTAAAATTTGACCAGCGATTTGTCATTTTTACAACGAAATTTACAAAACCATTTTTTTTAGGGACCACCTCACATTTGAAGTCAGTTTGAGGGGTCTATATGGCTGAAAATACCCAAAAGTGACACCATTCTAAAAACTGCACCCCTCATGGTACTCAAAACCACATTCAAGAAGTTTATTAACCCTTCAGGTGCTTCACAGCAGCAGAAGCAACAAGGAAGGAAAAAATGAACATTTAACTTTTTAGTCACAAAAATTATCTTTTAGCAACAATTTTTTTATTTTCCCAATGGTAAAAAGAGAAACTGAACCACGAAATTTGTTGTCCAATTTGTCCTGAGTACGCTGATACCTCATATGTGGGGGTAAACCACTGTTTGGGCGCACAGCAGGGTTTGGAAGGGAAGGAGCGCCATTTGACTTTTTGAATCAAAAATTGGCTCCACTCTTTAGCGGACACCATGTCACGTTTGGAGAGCACCCGTGTGCCTAAAAATTGGAGCTCCCCCACAAGTGACCCCATTTTGGAAACTAGACGCCCCAAGGAACTTATCTAGATGCATAGTGAGCACTTTGAACCCCCAGGTGCTTCACAAATTGATCCGTAAAAATGAAAAAGTACTTTTTTTTCACAAAAAAATTATTTTAGCCTCAATTTTTTCATTTTCACATGGGCAACAGGATAAAATGGATCCTAAAATGTGTTGGGCAATTTCTCCTGAGTACACCAATACCTCACATGTGGGGGTAAACCACTGTTTGGGCACATGGTAAGGCTCGGAAGGGAAGGAGCGCCATTTGACTTTTTGAATGAAAAATTATTTCCATCGTTAGCGGACACCATGTCGCGTTTGGATAGCTCCTGTGTGCCTAAACATTGGCGCTCCCCCACAAGTGACCCCATTTTGGAAACTAGACCCCCCAAGGAACTTATTTAGATGCCTAGTGAGCACTTTAAACCCTCAGATGCTTCACAAATTGATCTGTAAAAATGAAAAAGTACTTTTTTTTCACAAAAAAATTCTTTTCGCCTCAATTTTTTCATTTTCACATGGGCAGTAGGATAAAATGGATCATAAAATTTGTTGGGCAATTTCTCCCGAGTACGCCGATACCTCACATGTGGGGGTAAACCACTGTTTGGGCACTCGGCAGGGCTCGGAAGGGAAGGCGCGCCATTTGACTTTTTGAATGGAAAATTAGCTCCAATTGTTAGCGGACACCATGTCGCGTTTGGAGAGCCCCTGTGTGCCTAAACATTGGAGCTCCCCCACAAGTGACCCCATTTTGGAAACTAGACCCCCCAAGGAACTTATCTAGATGCACATTGAGCACTTTAAACCCCCAGGTGCTTCACAGAGGTTTATAACGCAGAGCCATGAAAATAAAAAATAATTTTTCTTTCCTCAAAAATGATTTTTTAGCCTGGAATTTCCTATTTTGCCAAGGATAATAGGAGAAATTGGACCCCAAATATTGTTGTCCAGTTTGTCCTGAGTACGCTGATACCCCATATGTGGGGGTAAACCACTGTTTGGGCGCACGGCAGGGCTCGGAAGGGATGGCATGCCATTTGGCTTTTTAAATGGAAAATTAGCTCCAATCATTAGCGGACACCATGTCACGTTTGGAGAGCCCCTGTGTGCCTAAACATTGGAGATCCCCCAGAAATGACCCAATTTTGGAAACTAGACCCCCAAAGGAACTAATCTAGATGTGTGGTGAGGACTTTGAACCCCCAAGTGCTTCACAGAAGTTTATAACGCAGAGCCATGAAAATAAAATAAAAAATTATTTTCTCAAAAATGATCTTTTAGCCTGCAATTTTTTATTTTCCCAAGGGTAACAGGAGAAATTTGACCCCAAAAGTTGTTGTCCAGTTTCTCCTGAGTACGCTGATACCCCATATGTGGGGGTAAATCACTGTTTGGGCACATGCCGGGGCTCGGAAGTGAAGTAGTGACGTTTTGAAATGCAGACTTTGATGGAATGCTCTGTGGGCGTCACGTTGCGTTTGCAGAGCCCCTGATGTGGCTTAACAGTAGAAAACCCCCACAAGTGACCCCATTTTGGAAACTAGACCCCCAAAGGAACTTATCTAGATGTGTGGTGAGCACTTTGAACCCCCAAGTGCTTCATAGAAGTTTATAATGCAGAGCCGTGAAAATAATAAATACGTTTTCTTTCCTCAAAAATAATTATTTAGCCCAGAATGTTTTATTTTCCCAAGGGTAACAGGAGAAATTGGACCCCAATAGTTGTTGTTCAGTTTCTCCTGAGTACGCTGATACCCCATGTATGGGGGTAAACCACTGTTTGGGCACACGTCGGGGCTCAGAAGGGAAGTAGTGACTTTTGAAATGCAGACTTTGATGGAATGGTCTGCGGGCGTCACATTGCGTTTGCAGAGCCCCTGGTGTGCCTAAACAGTAGAAACCCCCCACAAGTGACCCCATTTTAGAAACTAGACCCCCCAAGGAACTTATCTAGATATGTGGTGAGCACTTTGAACCCCCAAGTGCTTCACAGACGTTTACAACGCAGAGCCGTGAAAATAAAAAATCATTTTTCTTTCCTCAAAAATGATGTTTTAGCAAGCATTTTTTTAGATTCACAAGGGTAACAGGAGAAATTGGACCCCAGTAATTGTTGTGCAGTTTATCCTGAGTACACTGATACCCCATATGTGGGGGTAAACCACTGTTTGGGCACACGTCAGGGCTCGGAAGTGAGGGAGCACCATTTGACTTTTTGAATACGAGATTGGCTGGAATCAATGGTGGCGCCATGTTGCGTTTGGAGACCCCTGATGTGCCTAAACAGTGGTAACCCCTCAATTCTACCTCCAACACTAACCCCCCCACACCCCTAACCCTAATCCCAACTGTAGCCATAACCCTAATCACAACCCTAACCACAACCCTAATTCCAACCCTAACCCTAAGGCTATGTGCCCACGTTGCGGATTCGTGTGAGATATTTCCGCACCATTTTTGAAAAATCCGCGGGTAAAAGGCACTGCGTTTTACCTGCGGATTTTCCGCGGATTTCCAGTGTTTTTTGTGCGGATTTCACCTGCGGATTCCTATTGAGGAACAGGTGTAAAAAGCTGCGGAATCCGCACAAAGAATTGACATGCTGCGGAAAATACAACGCAGCGTTTCCGCGCGGTATTTTCTGCACCATGGGCACAGCGGATTTAGTTTTTCATATGTTTACATGGTACTGTAAACCTGATGGAATACTGCTGCGAATCCGCAGCGGAATCCGCACCGTGTGAACATAGCCTAATTCTAAAGGTATGTGCACACGCTGCGGAAAACGCTGCAGATCCGCAGCAGTTTCCCATGAGTTTACAGTTCAATGTAAACCTACGGGAAACAAAAATCGCTGTACACATGCTGCGGAAAAACTGCACGGAAACGCAGCGGTTTACATTCCGCAGCATGTCACTTCTTTGTGCGGATTCCGCAGCGGTTTTACAACTGCTCAAATAGAAAATCGCAATTGTAAAACCGCAGTGAAGTGCGCAAAAAAAAACGCGGTAAATCCGCCATAAATCCGCAGCGGTTTAGCACTGCGGATTTATCAAATCCGCAGCGGAAAAATCCGCAGAGGACCAGAATACGTGTGCACATACCGAAACCCTAACCCTAGCCCTAACCCTACCCCTAACCCTAGCCATACCCCTAACCCTAGCCCTAACCCTAGCCCTAACCCTAACCCTAGCCCTAACCCTAGCCCTACCCCTAGCCCTAACCCTAACCCTAGCCCTAACCCTAGCCCTACCCCTAACCCTACCCCTAGCCCTAACCCTAGCCCTAACCCTAGCCCTAACCCTAACCCTACCCCTAACCCTAACCCTAACCCTAGCCCTAACCCTAACCCTACCCCTAACCCTAACCCTAGCCCTAACCCTAACCCTAACCCTACCCCTAACCCTAATCCTATTCTAACAGTGGAAAAAAAAAATTTCTTTATTTTTTTATTGTCCCTACCTATGGGGATGACAAAGGGGGGAAGTCATGTATTATTTTTTTTATTTTGATCACTGAGATATAATCTATCTCAGTGATCAAAATGCACTCTGGAACGAATCTGCCGGCCGGCAGATTCGGCGGGCGCACTGCGCATGCGCCCGCCATTTTGGAAGATGGCGGCGCCCAGGGAGAAGACGGACGGGACCCCGGCTGGATCGGTAAGTATGATGGGGTGGGGGGGGGGACCACGGGGGGGGATCGGAGCACGGGGGGGGATCGGAGCACGGGGGGGGAATCGGAGCGCGGCAGGCGTGGAACGGAGCACGGGGGGCGTGGAACGGAGCACGGGGGGCTGGAACGGAGCATGGGGGGGTGGAACGGAGCACGGGGGGGTGGATCTGAATGCAGGGGGGGTGATTGGAGCACGGGGGGAGCGGACAAGAGCACGGGGGGGAGCGGAGCACTGGATGGAGGGGAGCCGGAGCAGTGTACCGGCCAGATCGGGGGGCTGGGGGGGCGATCGGTGGGGTGGGGTGGGGGCACACTAGTATTTCCAGCCATGGCCGATGATATTGCAGCATCGGCCATGGCTGGATTGTAATATTTCACCCGTTATAATGGGTGAAATATTACAAATCGCTCTGATTGGCAGTTTCACTTTCAACAGCCAATCAGAGCGATCGTAGCCACGAGGGGGTGAAGCCACCCCCCCTGGGCTAAACTACCACTCCCCCTGTCCCTGCAGATCGGGTGAAATGGGAGTTAACCCTTTCACCCGATCTGCAGGGACGCGATCTTTCTGTGACACAGCATATGCGTCACAGGTCGGATTGGCACCGACTTTCATGACGCATACGCTGTGTCACAGGTCGGGAAGGGGTTAATGATGCAACAAGTTTTTCACACCTGGATTTGGGGATCCTCTGCCATTCTCCCTTGGAGATCCTCTCCAGTTCCATCAGGTTAGATGGTGAACGTTGGTGAACAGCCATTTTCAGGTCTCTCCTGAGATGCTCAATTGGGTTTAGGTCAGGGTTCTGGCTGGGTCAGTCAAGAATGGCTACAGAGTTGTTCTGAAGCCACTCCTTTGTTATTTTAGCTGTGTGCTTAAGGTCATTGTCTTGATGGAAGGTACACCTATGGCCAAATCTGAGGTCCAGAACACTCTGGAAGAGGTTTTCATCCAGGATATCTCTGTACTTGGCAGCATTCATGTTTCCTTCAATGACAACCAGCCATCTTGTCCCTGCAGCTGAAACCACCCCCATAGCTTGATGTTGCCACCACAATGTTTCACTGTTGGGATTGTATTGGGTAGGTGATGAGCAGTGTCTGGTTTTCTCCACACATACCACTTAGAATTATCACCAAAAAGGTCTGTCTTCATGTCATCAGACCAGAGAATCTTATTTTTCATAGTCTGAGAGTCCTTCATGTGTTTTTTAGCGAAGTCTATGCAGACTTTCATATGTCTTGCACTGAGGAGAGGCTTCCATCGGGCCACTGTACCATAAAGGACTGACTGGTGGGGGGCTGCAGTGATAGTTGAAGTTGTGGAACTTTCTACCATCTCCCTACTGCATCTCTGCAGCTCAGCCAAAGTGATCTTGGGATTCTTGTATGTATAAAAAATATATATATACAGTGGCGCTCAGTAACCAGCTATGGAAATCCCTGATGAAGGAAAGCGTTCTTTCCGAAACGCGTAGGACTTTGGTCTATGAGGCGACCCGTACCTACTGAACGTTCAGTCTCCAAGTTACTCCTCTTTCCATGTGACTGGTTACATCACGGCAGGTCCTGCTCCGAAGATCGCAGACGCGAGGAAGCAGTGAACGCCTGGAAGCCGCGAATACACACCAGCCCAGGATCGATTATTGTTTCCAGTGGAGGTATACCGAAGAAAAGCCAGCGGCAGTATATGAGCTCCATCTAAGGTAACAGTAGGCTCGTACAGCGGGTTTCCGACCCGGTTAACCCGTCTGTCCCACGCTGCTGCTTCTATCCTTTGCTACACCCTCCACCGGCCGGGGCAGAGTCACAGTGTTACATTTCGTTTCCACAGGATTTTTTTCTTCTTCTTTTCTTCATTGTTCTGCTCGCTGTGTTCCACGGTGCACGATAGATCTCTCACTTCTGAATAATATAGACTTATAGTCTCTTGTGTTTTTTTCATTCTGACTGGGCATCTGCAGTCTGGCCTACCAAGACTTTTGACTATATATAATATGGCCATTTGAATATCAGCATACACGTAGTTTCTACAACAGTGCATAAGTTTGTTTCTTGTTGAGGTCCCATCGCGTATAGCTATAGTGTATTGTGTTTATACTCATTGTATGTAAATAGGGGAAGTGCAATATTTATATGTGGAAGGTATTTGTATATCGTCCAGTAAAAGCTTTTGGGTTTTCTATATGGTTTTCTGTGCGGATTTATTTATTTATATCTTGGGATTCTTCTTTACCTCTCTCACCAAGGCTCTTCTCCCACAATTGCTCAGTTTGGCTGGATGGCCAGGTCTAGGAAGACTTCTGGTGGTCCCAAATTTCTTCCATTTAAGGATTATGGAGGCCACTATGCTCCTAGGAACCTTGAGTACTGCAGAAATTCTGTAGCAGCCTTGGCCACATCTGTGCCTTGCCACAATTCTGTCTCTGATCTCCTTGGCCAGTTCTTTTGCCCTCATAATTCTTCTTTGGTCTGACATTCACTGTGAGCTGTGAGGTCTTATATAGACTGGTGTGTGCCTTTTCAAATCAAGTTCTATCAGTTTAATTAAACCCAGCTGGCCTCCAAGGAGGATCACAAGGAAATTGACATTAAGTGACTTTAATATGAGTGTCTGAAAAGGGTCTGAACACTTATGATCATGTGATATGTCAGCTTTTCTTTTTTATTAAATTTGCAAAAATTTCTACATTTCTGTTTTTTTTCAGTCTGTGAAAAACTGTGAAAATACTGTGAAAAAAATTAACTTTTTTAAACTTACCAAATGGCTGCAATGAAACAATGAGTGGAAAAATGTAAGGGGTCTGAATACTTTCTGTACCCATTGTATACTGCTAGAGGTGAGGAAGAACCCCAAGGGCTAGGAAAGCCAGAGAGAGGGATATGCCACCCATCCCAAGAACCAGGGCTAAAGTAGTATCCGTTACCTGTGGGAAAGATGACAACCTGTTGGGCCTTATCCTTTGTACCTGCCTGTAAATACTGTACAAATAAAGAACTGTGTGAACTACTAAGGAAGGTGCCGTAGTAGGATCCCACACCATGAAGTAATACAAAATAAACTAGGCACTCAACTTAAGGATGAATTTTTTGACTTTTAATGTAGTCAAGGCAAAACGTTTCGGCCGCATCTGGCCTTTATCAATTACAAACTATACAGGAGTGTCAGGGATTCGTGTGAATCCTGTGGACTTTAGTGAGGCACGTCTCGGTATAGTCACTTTCCCAAGAGTATGGGGTGTCTAGAGAGGAAAAACCCTAATGGTAAACAAGCCAGGGGACTTGAATGTGCGCACGTACCTAGAGAAAGACGCAGCGTCCGTAGTTTGCAATTGATAAAGGCCAGATGCGGTCGAAACATTTTGCCTTGACTACCTTAAAAGTCAAAAAATTCATCCTTAAGTTGAGTGCCTAGTTTATTTTGTAAATACTGTACAGACTGCCATTCACACAATAAAAGTTTTTTTTATATAAACCTCCTCTACCCTGGATTGATTCTTGCCCTGATTCCAGAAGAAAGATTTGCGGAGTCAGAAGAGGCCTGCAGGCCAGAAGCAAGTGGGAAACACCCCGCACAGCAGCACACCTGGACTGAGACATACCTTGTCAATATAATGCTAGAGCGAGTGGGGACCAAAGCTCACCCACGACTACTTCATTTGGGCATCTTACAAGTGCATCTTTAGCAGCATGCTAGTGTATTAACCTCTTCATGACCTTTGACATACTTGTGCTTCAAAAGTCATGTTTATGCATTTGATTGGGCTAGCATCTTTCCTGTTAGCCTGTTGAATCCGCTGTCAATTTCAGATGGTTGCATCATTCCTCTCTTCCATAGGTGCACCAATGAGCATATAGGAGATGAGCCCGTGATCATTGTGGGGCCCTGATGGCTTGCCATGACAGCCAGGGGTCTGCTGAATAACTGCATGCCCCTCGTTATGATTCCTCTGTGAAAGCCAGCCAATGGATGGCATTCATAGGAGAGCTTGATTTTAGATATTCATGGTAGCGCTTATGCACTGCTGTGTATATCACAAGCAATGAGATGATTACAAATACAGTACAAAGTGAGAAGAAAGGTTTTTAAAAATATTTAAAAAAAATCACAAAAGTACAAATCATCTTACTTTTGTCTCATTAAAAATAAAGCAATAAAAATACACATATTTGGAATCGCTGCACTCAAAAAAGTCAAATTTTTCAAAATATAACATAAATTGACCGATAAATAACATAAAAAAATCGTAAAACACCAGAACTGTTTTTTTTGGCCACCACAACATAGCAATAAAACACAATTAAAGGCAATCAAAACAGTCTAGCTATCCTAAAATGGTATCAGTAAATACATCTGATCAGGGCACTTAAAATAAGCCCTCACACATCCACATATCCCAAAAAATGACAATTTTACAGGTCTTGGAAAATGGCAACAAAAGCTAAATATTTTTCCTTACAAATTTCCAATTTTTTTCACCTCTTAAAAAGGAGTTAGAGGAGTTGTCTCAAGTTCCTATCTGTTAAGGACTGGCGGAACGCACCAAGTATAAGATGATATGAAACTAGGTGCGTTCGCAGTCCGAGGTCCACCGTGCAGGTAAAAACCCTGCTGCTAGTAAAGATGGACTATATGGCGGTACTATAAGAATACACACATGGGTTAACTTCACCCTGTGTGAAGGAAGCGACCCTGTTGCGTCACAGGACCGCGGTACCGCACATAGAGCGCAAGCAAGGAGTCACTAATCTCAAACCCGAGACTGAGGATTTGAGTTCAGAAGGCTCCATGCGCTCGACACCGCAACTGGGGTGTCAGAGGAACATAAATAATAATATAAAGGCACAAGAGTGCGTGCGGTGTCGCACTGACGGATGCCACTAACCACCCAGGCTTGGGTCAGGAAAGCGCAGAGCAAGCACACGGCGCCGTACTGGCGGACACAGTAACTGGTAGCTGTAATGTGTGTTACGTGCTGTTGGATAAGTCGGGCGCTAGATAGCAAACATACACCTTCCGCGAACAGTCATCCAATAGGGAGGGTTATTTAAAGAGCGACTTTCACTCACAACACACACACATATTTACAAGACAATACTAGCGCATGGCCGTGCGGTCATGCGCAGTTTATATAGTTGCAGCACAGGAAGCTGCTACCGAAGTTTTGCCCTTTCAGGGCCTTCCTGGAGGACCAATGGAATGTGCTGCAGTACCTGAGCATGTGACCCTTGATCTCCAACGGGAGATCTTGCCCTGGGCATGCTCAGTGTGTGAAAATAAGGACTTAAGGTACCTTCACACATAACGATATTGTTAACAATATCGTTGCTATTTGTGACGTAGCAACGATATCGTTAATGAAATCGTTCTGTGTGACAGCGACCAACGATCAGGCCCCTGCTGGGAGATCGTTGGTCGCTGAATAAAGTCCAGAACTTTATTTCGTCGCTGGACTCCCTGGAGACATCGCTGGATCGGCGTGTGTGACACCGATCCAGCGATGTCTTCACTGGTAACCAGGGTAAACATCGGGTAACTAAGCGCAGGGCCGCGCTTAGTAACCCGATGTTTACCCTGGTTACCATGCTAAAAGTAAAAAAAAACAAACACTAGATACTTACCTACCGCTGTCTGTCCTCCAGCGCTGTGCTCTGCACTCCTCCTGTACTGTCTGTGAGCCGGAAAGCAGAGCGGTGACGTCACCGCTCTGCTTTCCGGCTCACAGACAGTACAGGAGGAGAGCAGAGAAGCAGAGCGCAGCGCTGGAGGACAGACAGCGGTAGGTAAGTATCTAGTGTTTGTTTTTTTTTTCCTTTTAGCATGGTATCCAGGGTAAACATCAGGTTACTAAGCGCGGCCCTGCGCTTAGTTACCCGATGTTTACCCTGGTTACCGGCATCGTTGGTCGCTGGAGAGCGGTCTGTGTGACAGCTCTCCAGCGACCAAACAGCGACGCTCCAGCGAACCGGATCGTTGTCGGTATCGCTGCAGCGTCGCTTAATGTGAAGGGGCCTTTAGTCCCAGAGAAGCCTGCTTGCCGCAGATCAGTGCAGGGTACAACAGGAGAGCCAGAAAAGGCAGTAGTAACCCTCTGCACAGAATCAGTCCCAGCAAGATGCTGGGAGCGACGCCTCCGCTGAGCAGACCCCACTGCGGCCGATGCAGAATGGGAGACCGCAGCAGACACGGATCGAGATTCCTCCTGTGCAGCAGAGGAAACTCGACTCCTAACATTACCCCCCCTCCTAGGGCCCCCCCCCCCTCCTTGAACCTCACTACGCTCAAAAGCTGCAATAAGCAGCGGAGCCCGAATGTGCTCTACAGGCTCCCAGGTTCTATCCTCTGGGCCATGACCCTTCCAGTCCACCAGATAAAATTTCTTGCCACGTACCACTTTGCACCCCACAATAGCATTCACCTCAAACTCATCCGTGGATGAACCCGATGTCCCAGCAGATGACTCAGAAAACCGGGACAAACGAACGGGCTTTAAGAGGGAAACGTGAAAAGTATCGGTGATACCAAGGCGTGGAGGAATAGCCAAACGGTAGACCACAGGGTTGACCTGTTCCAGAACCTTAAACAGGCCAATGTAGCGAGGAGCAAACTTAGTGGACTCAACTCGCAGCCTGATGTTACGGGCGGAGAGCCACACTAAGTCGCCAGGAGCAAAGACCAGAGCGGGGCGCCGGTGTGTATCAGCCGAAACCCTCATTCTCTCCTTGGAGGCCAGGTGGCATCCTGTGTGCGGTCCCAGATGTCACGTGCCTCCACCGCCCAGTCTGCCACCCTAGAATCGGTGGATGACACGGGCATCGGCACAGGGACACGCGGATGCTGGCCGTAATTAAGGAGAAAAGGAGTCTGACCAGTGGAATCGGCTACGGCGTTTTTCAAGGCAAATTCCGCCCAAGGTAGCAAAGATGCCCAGTCGTCCTGCCTAGCAGAGACGAAATGACGCAAATATGTCACCAGAGTCTGGTTGGTTCTCTCCACCAACCCATTCGTCTCGGGATGGTATGCAGAGGAGAGGTTTAACTCTATGCTGAGTAAACGGCAGAGCTCTCTCCAAAACCGAGATGCGAACTGGGGACCCCGATCGCTGACAATCTTATCAGGCATACCATGCAATTGGAAAACGTGCTTAATGAACAACACCGCCAAGGCCCGTGCTGAAGGAAACCGAGGAAGCGGCACCAAATGCACCATCTTAGAGAAATGGTCGGTGACAACCCAATTAAAGGAGCAGCCACGCGACTTGGGTAAGCCCACCACAAAGTCCATCCCGACCATCTCCCAGGGCCTGTCTGCCACAGGTAGAGGGTAAAGCAACCCAGCAGGCCGTTGCCGAGGAGACCGATTCTGGGCACAGGAAACACACGCCTAAATATAGTCCCTGACATCTCGGGCCATATGTGGCCACCAGTATGTTCTCGCCAAAAGCTCAGATGTCCTCTTGGTCCCAAAATTCCCACCCACTCTGGAGGAGTGGGCCCAAGAGAGAACCTCTGGTCGCAAGTTAGCTGGCACGAAAGTCTTGCCCGGGGGCACAGACTCTAGCGAAACCGGAGCTACAGTTCTCAGGCTCTCAGAAGGGACAATAAGCAGAGGCTCCTCCTCCTCAGATGACACTACGGAGCAGGAGAGAGCATCAGCACGAACGTTCTTCTCCCCGGAGAGAAAATGGAGAGTAAAATGGAACCGGGAGAAGAACAGGGACCATCTAGCCTGGCGAGAATTCAGCCGCTGGGCCGTTTGTAGATATACCAAGTTCTTGTGGTCAGTGAAGACTTGGATGGGAAAGCGAGCTCCCTCCAAGAGATGTCTCCACTCTGAAAAAGCCAACTTCATGGTTAGCAACTCCCTGTCCCCTATGGAATAATTCCTCTCCGTTGGTGTGAAGGTCTTGGAGAAGAAGAAGCAAGGATGCTTCCAACCTTGAGCATCCTTTTGGAAAAGGACTGCTCCAGCACCAACAGATGAGGCATCCACCTCCAAGATAAATGGTTTATCAACATTGGGGCGATGTAGGATGGGAGCGCTAGCGAAATGAGACTTGATCGAGAGAAAGGCTTTGGAGACCTCCTCTGACCACAACTTGGGATTTGCTCCCTTTTTGGTGAGGTCAACCAAGGGAGCTACCAAAGTTGAGAAGTGTGGAATGAACTGGCGATAGTAATTAATGAACCCCATAAAGCACTGCACTGCTTTAAGAGAATCGGGTTCCTGCCAGTCCATTACAGCCTGTAGCTTGGCAGGATCCATAGCCAAACCCTGGGCAGAGATGATATAACCAAGGAATGGCAAGGACTCCTGCTCAAACACACACTTTTCCAACTTGACGTAGAGGGAGTTTGCCCGTAAGAGGTCGAAGACTTTGCGAACATCTCTCCGATGGGAGTCAATATCTGGAGAGAAGATGAGAATATCATCCAGATAGACTACGACCGAGGTGGTGAGCATATCTCGGAAGATGTCGTTCACAAAGTCTTGGAAAATGGCTGGGGCATTACAGAGCCCAAAGGGCATCACCAGATATTCATAGTGCCCATCCCTGGTGTTAAAAGACGTCTTCCATTCATCCCCCTCACGGATGCGAATCAGGTTGTAAGCACCCCGCAGATCTAACTTTGTAAATACCCTCGCTCCCCATAGCCTATCAAACAGCTCAGATATCAGGGGTAATGGGTATTTGTTCTTAACGGTGATGGCGTTAAGACCCCTGTAGTCTATGCATGGACGTAAGTCTCCAGTCTTCTTCTGTATGAAGAAGAACCCAGCCCCTGCCAGTGACACTGACTTCCTAATGAATCCTCTTGCCAGATTCTCTTGGATATACTGAGACATTGCCTCCGTCTCCGGGAGAGATAACGAATAGACTCGACCCCGGGGAGGCTCAGCACCAGGCAAGAGGTCAATAGGACAGTTATAGGGGCGGTGAGGCGGAAGGGTCTCCGCAGCTCTTTTGGAGAACACGTCTGCATAGGGCCAATAGTGCTTGGGGAGAGAGGAAAGATCTGCGGGTACCTGTGTAGTAGCGACCTGAACGCACTCCCTCTGACATCTACCCTCGCAGGATTTACTCCATCCCAAAATTCTCCCAGAGGACCACTCAATATGAGGAGAATGGTAGCGAAGCCATGGTATCCCCAACAGGACCTCATCAATTCCCTCAGGAATGACTAATAGGGAGATTATCTCCTGATGTGATGGAGACACAGAAAGCGTGAAAGGAATGGTTTGGTGGGTAATCTGTGAGGGTAGTGTTGACCCATTTACCACTCGAACGGTTACTGGCTTGGCGAGCATCACCAAGGGTATTGCGTGATGCTGGGCAAAAGCGGAAGACATAAAGTTACCCTCTGCCCCAGAATCCACGCATAGCTCGACCATAAGAGTGGATGGGCCTATGGTAATTGTCCCCTTGAAGGACAACTTTGAGGCAAACGTCGCCGTGTCTAGAGTACCTCCTCCAACTGCCACTAGACGCTGACGTTTCCCCGACCGCTGAAGACCCTTGGAGGCAAGATGTCCTGACTGCTGGCAAACATGACGGACCTTATGTGCACGGGCGGACAGAGATTTGGATCCCGCTCGTGTCACCTCTAAGGCCTCATGTGATTTGGATGCCTGGATTGGAGATTCCAAAGGTTTGGCGAAGGTGGGAGCCAGCCGAAACCTCTGCCTACACTGGGCTCGCTCTAACCTCCGCTCGTTAAAACGGAGGTCAATACGAGTAGAGACAGTTATTAATTCCTCCAGTGTGGCAGGAATCTCCCTAGTGGCCAGAGCGTCCTTAACGTGATCAGCCAGGCCCCTCCAAAATATGGGGATAAGGGCCTTATCCGACCACTCCAGCTCGGAAGCTAAAGTACGGAAGCGGACGGAAAAATGGCTGACCAAGGACTCACCCTGAGTTAAAGCCAGTAGTTGGAGCGCTGTGTCATGGGTGACTTGAGGTCCTAAAAAGACCTTTTTCAGAGTGCTCAGGAACAACGGAGCATTCTGCAATTCATGATCACCACGCTCCCACAGCGACGTAGCCCACTCCAACGCCCTGTCCGACAAGAGAGAGACAATAAATCCCACCTTAGCCCGCTCTGTAGGAAAACGTGCAGCCAGGAGCCTGAGATGGATAGAGCACTGACTCACGAATCCCCTACAAGTTTTGCAATCTCCAGAAAATTTTTCTGGCAACGGGAGGCGGGATAATGTCGGAACTGGGGTGGCAGTGGACAAGGTTGCTGCAGCCACGCTAGCAGCCTGTACAGCTGAGGTTAAGCTCTCGAGAGCCGTCAACCTACCCTCCAGCTGCTGGATATACCGCAAAGATTGCTGAATGTCCGCCATTTACTAGCCAGACCTTGGTGCTAGTATTATGTTAAGGACTGGCGGAACGCACCAAGTATAAGATGATATGAAACTAGGTGCGTTCGCAGTCCGAGGTCCACCGTGCAGGTAAAAACCCTGCTGCTAGTAAAGACGGACTATATGGCGGTACTATAAGAATACACACATGGGTTAACTTCACCCTGTGTGAAGGAAGCGACCCTGTTGCGTCACAGGACCGCGGTACCGCACATAGAGCGCAAGCAAGGAGTCACTAATCTCAAACCTGAGACTGAGGATTTGAGTTCAGAAGGCCCCATGCGCTCGACACCGCAACTGGGGTGTCAGAGGAACATAAATAATAATATAAAGGCACAAGAGTGCGTGCGGTGCCGCACTGACGGATGCCACTAACCACCCAGGCTTGGGTCAGGAAAGCGCAGAGCAAGCGCACGGCGCCGTACTGGCGGACACAGTAACTGGTAGCTGTAATGTGTGTTACGTGCTGTTGGATAAGTCGGGCGCTAGATAGCAAACATACACCTTCCGCGAACAGTCATCCAATTGGGAGGGTTATTTAAAGAGCGACTTTCACTCACAACACACACACATATTTACAAGACAATACTAGCGCATGGCCGTGCGGTCATGCGCAGTTTATATAGTTGCAGCACAGGAAGCTGCTACCGAAGTTTTGCCCTTTCAGGACCTTCCTGGAGGACCAATGGAATGTGCTGCAGTACCTGAGCATGTGACCCTTGATCTCCAATGGGAGAACTTGCCCTGGACATGCTCAGTGTGTGAAAATAAGGACTTAGTCCCAGAGAAGCCTGCTCGCCGCAGGTCAGTGCAGGGTACAACAGGAGAGCCAGAAAAGGCAGTAGTAACCCTCTGCACAGAATCAGTCCCAGCAAGACGCTGGGAGCGACGCCTCCGCTGAGCAGACCCCACTGCGGCCGATGCAGAATGGGAGACCGCAGCAGACACGGATCAAGATTCCTCCTGTGCAGCAGAGGAAACTCGACTCCTAACACTATTTTCATGTGCACACCGCTATTCTCTCAACTTTATGACTTCCTTGAAGTCCAAGGCTCCTGAAGATCAAAAGTTCGGGCAAGTTGCATGACTGAGTTACTGACAAACTAAATGTCCAACAAGGGAACAAACAAGTTTATAAAAGAAAAAACCCCTGTAAAAAATGTATACTTTATTGAATAACAAACAAAAATATACCCTCAAAAGGAATAGCCTAAATAATAGGTAGGTCAAAAACATTCACGGGAGACCTCCTCCTTATTTCTGGTGTGATGCTTATTGAGGTGATTATGATGTTGCAGAGTACCTAGACCTTTTCTTTTCCCTGTTTATATACATATACAGTTAGGTCCATATATATTTGGACAGCGACAACATTTTTCTAATTTTGGTTATAGACATTACCACAATGAATTTTAAACAAAACAATTCAGATGCAGTTGAAGTTCAGACTTTCAGGTTTCATTTGAGGGTATCCACATTATAATTGGATGAAGGGTTTAGGAGTTTCAGCTCCTTAACATGTGCCACCCTGTTTTTAAAGGGACCAAAAGTAATTGGACAATTGACTCCAAGGCTATTTCATGGACAGGTGTGGGCAATCCCATCGTTATGTCATTCTCAATTAAGCAGATAATATGCCTGGAGTTGATTTGAGGTGTGGTGCTTGCATTTGGAAGGTTTTGCTGTGAAGTAAATATGCGGTCAAAGGAGCTCTCCATGCAGGTGAAACAAGCCATTCTTAATCTGCGAAAACAGAAAAAACCCATCCGAGAAATTGCTACAATATTAGGAGAGGCAAAATCTACAATTTGGTACATCCTGAGAAAGAAAGAAAGCACTGGTGAACTCCTCAATGCAAAAAGACTTGGGCGCCCACGGAAGACAACAGTGGTGGATGATCGCAGAATAATCTCCATGGTGAAGAGAAACCCCTTCACAACAGCCAACCAAGTGACCAACACTCTCCAGGAGGTCGGCGTATCAATATCCAAATCTACTATAAAGAGAAGACTGCATGAAAGTAAATACAGAGGGTTCACTGCACGGTGCAAGCCACTCAAGCATCAAGAATAAAAAGGCTAGACTGGACTTTCCTAAAAAACATCTAAAAAAGCCAGCACAGTTCTGGAAGAACATTCTTTGGACAGATGAAACCAAGATCAACCTCTACCAGAATGATGGAAAGAGAAAAGCATGGCAAAGGCGTGGTACAGCTCATGATCCAAAGCATACCACATCATCTGTAAAACACGGCGGAGGCAGTGTGCTGGCTTGGGCATGCATGGCTGCCAGTGGCACTGGGTCACTAGTATTTATTGATGACGTGACATAGGACAGGAGCAGCCGAATGAATTCTGAGGTATTCAGAGACATACTGTGTGCTCAGATCCAGCCAAATGCAGCCAAACTGATTGGTCGTTGTTTCATACTACAGATGGACAATGACCCAAAACATAAAGCCAAAGCAACCCAGGAGTTTATTAAAGCAAAGAAGTGGAATATTCTTGAATGGCCAAGTCAGTCACCTGATCTCAACCCAATTGAGCATGCATTTCACTTGTTAAACACTAAACGTCAGACAGAAAGGCCCACAAACAAACAGCAACTGAAAGCCACCGCAGTGCAGGCCTGGCAGAGCATCAAAAAGGAGGAAACACAGCGTCTGGTGATGTCCATGAGTTCAAGACTTCAGACAGTCATTGCCAACAAAGGGTTTTCAACCAAGTACTAAAAATGAACATTTTATTTAAAACTATTGAATCTGTCCAATTACTTTTGGCCCCTTTAAAAACAGGGTGGCACATGTTAAGGAGCTGAAACTCCTAAACCCTTCATCCAATTTTAATGTGGATACCCTCAAATGAATGCTGAAAGTCTGAACTTCAACTGCATCTGAACTGTTTTGTTTAAAATTCATTGTGGTAATGTCTATAACCAAAATTAGAAAAATGTTGTCTCTGTCCAAATATATATGGACCTAACTGTATATGCATGGGGTATGAATGATAGCATCTGTCTCTTTACTTACATCACATTGTTGGTGGGCCCCATGTTTGCTATATAGTACAATACGCCATTTCATGATATGACAAGCCGTCTGGCTTTCTATTTCTGACTATTACCTTATAGGGCATAGCCAGGAGATTAGGAACAGACATCGTACAAGCGGGGGTGCCATTCTCGCAGTACTTAGGGTGCCAACCTCCGCATCTAGGTAGGCATATATATACAGGTTGTTTGTAGTGTCTAGGGAAATTTCACTTATATCTGCACATGTATAGAATTATGTGAACGGCAACACTAATGTTTCACTGGTACTACTATCTATTTGCAAATAGAGGTTGTTTGTGACTTCATTTTTTACCTTTCTAGTCCTATCTGGGGAGGAGGTCTCCCGTGAATTTTTTTGACCTACCTATAATTTAGGCTATTCCTTTTGAGGGTATATTTTTGTTTGTTATTCAATAAAGTATACATTTTTTACGGGGTTTTTTTCTTTTGTAAACATGACTGAGTTACTGGCCTGAACTGCTCATTTTACAATGCTGTAAGCAGAGATAGTTTGCCCCTGCACCATGGAAAAAGTACAGAGGAACTGAAGCTGATCAAATCCAGTGACTTCAGCATCTTTAGGGCAGAGCTCATAAGTTATATAGCAAATAGCTTTCAAGTGCACACTGCTTGCAAGGGGAACTACACAAAATTGCAAATTTGGACTTAATAAGATGTAATCATAGCAGCCAAATGTGTTGCTGCCAGTGGCACATGGAACATTTCACAGGCAAAGGGAAGAATGGATTCAATGAAATTTCAACAAATTTGACGCAAAACTACATGACGATTCAGGAATCTCACAGACCTGGAAACATTTTCCAAGGGAGAATGGATGATGATCCCAAAAGCAAAAATTGAAAGACTCTTGGCTGCCTACAAAAAGAGTTTAAAAAGAGTTTACAAGCTGTGATACTTTCAAAAGGGGGTGCTACTGGGTATAACCATGCAGGTGCCAAACTTTTGCATAGGCCCATTTTCCTTTTTTTAATTTTAAAGATGAAATGTATTTCCTAAAATACAAAGGAAATGTGTCATCTTTAACTTTAGGCCCTTTAGAGATAATTTCATCTTTAACTTGCTTAACTGTTCACAATAACAGTAACTTTGACCAAGGGTGCCCAAACGTTTACATGCCACTGTATACTATGATCAGAATGAAGCAGTATCTAAACCTATCACCAAGTCTTTCCAAAGCAAGATTCTATACAGGTTTCAATTCTACACTCAGTCCTTATAGCAAATGGATTATATCTCCAAACTTCTACTTTTAATGGAGGATCAAGAGAAAAAAAGAAGCAAGAAAAAAGTAAGGAGATCATTTATACTGTCCTCATGAATTCAAAATGGCATCTGTGTGGCATGGTGAAAGCATTGGTAAGCCTGAAACAAAACTACATTGCATTTGCTGTACAGATGTGGTTTAGACTTATCATTAGGGATGGGCGATTCCCTGGATGTTCGGGTCTGGAAGGTTAGGCTAAATACTTAGAAAAAGTTTGGCTTGTTTGCCGAACCTGGACCCCTTTCAGCTATTATAAATCAATTTTAAAATGATAGAAAAATAATCTGTAATACTTACGTATTATTATCACAAAATAATAGCATAAGTTGTTTGCTAAAATGAAGTTAACGTGGCCAAACCTTTTAAGAGATTAAAACAATTACATGGTATTGTGTGTGAGGTAATTATTATGCCGCTGTATTGAATGAAGAATTTTTAGAATGAAAAGAAAATTATCAGTAGAAATACATGTGTTATGTATTCAGATATTCTACAAAATATCACAAAACTATGTTCATGTGTTAAAAAATGTCAAGCAGTAGCGTCTCAGTCACGGAAATAACTCAAATAAACATCAATCTTAACATATAATGAATTCTCCAGCTTTGCAAACTGATTTTTCCTTCAAAAGATTTTCGCAAAAAAATAAAATAAAAGTGATCTGGCTGTCATTTTTGATGTTTTAAATAAAATTGCATATGGTATGTGGGAGTCTGTAATAAACGACAGAAGGGATTGGACATTTTTCGTTTCAAATCTTTATAAACACAAAGAAGAAATGACAAGAAAACAACCAAGACACTTCACAAGTTTACACTAGGAAATCATGGTACAGTTGCTATACATTTGTTACAGTTTCATTTTATTAACACTATGTGAAATCTTAACTTTTTGTACATAAGTAAAAATTCAAATAAGCATAAGACATTCAGTTCAGAAAACCCTCCCACAAGGTTTATTCACTTTTCAATCAGTTCTACTGCTTTCATAAAACTCCAAGTAATTCAAATCCAGAATCAGCCTCTTCTTGGCACAAAACTATCACAGCAAATAAACAGTTAATTTAGAAGGGCGCATATGTGAGTGCGGGCTCTCCTTACAGATTGTAGTCTCTGTCTCCCAGCTATAGATCATATTTTGGCAGGTCACTCACCAGAAGCACTCTTAAATCTGCTTCATTCAGCAGACTTTTGTAAAGGATAATTTGTGGATTAAATCCGCGCTGCCACAATGATACAAATTCAGATATATTGAAGAATTCTGGTGGTTTATTCAACACGTTTCAAGCTCTATCTGACCCCTTCATCAGAAAATTTACCAAAAATTAGCAAAGAAGTTGTAGGAAGCAATCCGTAGATAAATAGTCTGGATAAGATATTTCAGGAGCTGTAGACTGGACCTAAACTAACAGTTAGACACAATACTGAAGCAGTGAGTGAGGGATCCACGTGGCTTTAAGTAGGCCAAACAAGGAAACAATATGGATTTCACAGGTTCACAGTTTGCTATCTTAGTAAAAAGCAATTGCAGAACACAATAGCAGTCTTCAGTGGTAAGGAGTGGAAATGCAGCACAATTATAAAGATGAACATTAGCAGCCACAAGTGGTAAAACTGTAGAAAGACAACATGAATTCTAATGCTGTCTGAGGACTTGAGAATCAATATTGTTAAAAAATATCAAGAAGCTAAAAATTGCAAGTCCATTTCCCGAGATCTTGATGTTCCTTGCACGATGTGCAACATGATCAAGAACTTTACAACCCATTGCACTGTAGCTAACGTGGATCTAAATGGCAGGGACAAATTGTGAAAATGTTGCAATGCAGGATATTCCGGATGGTAAATAAGAAGCCCCAATCAAATTCCAAAGAAATTCAAGCTGTCCTGCAGGCTCAGGGTGCATCAGTGTCAGTGCAAACTGTTTGTCAATCTTTGAATGAAATGAAGCACTATGGTAGGAGACCCAGGAGGACCCCACTGCTGACACAAAGGCATAACAAGCTAGATTGTAGATTATCAAAATGTATGTCAGTAAGCCAAAATGTTTCCAGTAAAGTATCTTGTAGACAGATGAGACCTTTATAGAGCTTTTTGGTAAAGAACATAATTCTACTACTTACCAAAAATAGAATGATGCCTACAAAGAAAATAACATAGTACCTAGAGTGAAATATGGTAGAGGACGGATCAAATATGTTTTGGGATTAATCTGCTGCTTCTGGCACTGGGTGCCTTGACTGTGTGCAAGGCATCATGAAATCTGAAGATTACCAAAGGATTTTGGGTTGTTATGTAGTGCCTAGTGTCAGAAAGCTGTGTTTGTATCCCAGGTCATGGGTCTTCCAGCAAGACAATGAGCCCAAATATAACTCAAGAAGCACCCTGAACTGAATGGAAACAAAATGCTGATGAGTTCTTAGGTGGTCAGCAAAGAATCCAGATCTAAATCTTATTGAGCACCTGTGGAGAGATCTTAAAGGGAACCTGTCAGCAGGATTGGCTCATTACACTTATTCAAATTATACCTTGGATGATGAAATCCATCTTGTGTTTGTTGTTGCTTAATCTTTATTTGCAGTTTTGAGTTAATGATATGGTCGTCCTCCAGAGTGGGGCTGTGGGTGGGGGTCTTCATGTGGTGCTCTGATTAGGTATTCATCAGTATGGCTTCTGACAGGTCACTGATCCCTCAGTGATCTGCCTAGTTTATATAATGAATATTATATATTTATAAAAAGACCCGCCCTAAAGCACAAGCATATTATTAACTTAAAAATGAAAATAATGATTAAACAACAACCACAAGATGGCTTTCATCACCCCAGGTATAATTTTAATCAGCATAATTGCGCCAACTTGACAATGTTTGCAGGTTACTTAGCACAATCCTTCTGATGGGATCCGTTTTGAATTGCTGTTGGGAGAAGGCACCTACTCCCCCCACCCCAACAGCTAACATGGCCGAAGAGTTGGTTTTCTCCTGTCAAATAACTGTTCCTTCACCTAAATCCCACTGCCACCCTCTGTTATCCTTCCTTCCTTTGAGGTGCACTCGGTCTGCATCTACTCCCCCTCCAACTGGCTGTCATTTACTGCCTCCATGGCCAGCCACAGCTTTTTCAACCATTTCACTACCTGGCTACTTAATTTCCTCTCCACTTACATCCCCACTATCATCAAGGGCGACTTTATCATCCCCATTGATACTTCCCTCTCAGCTGTCACTAAACTTCTGTCGTTCACTACCTCCTTCGACTTCGCTCAATAGTGATAGGTGAGCACTAAAATGCTCGGGTGCTCATTGCTCGGGTCGAGCATATTGGAATGTTCGGGTGCTCCACCCGAGCAACGAGCCCAATGTAAGTCTATGGGAAACTCTATAAATGGCAAAAATCAATGTGAACGGTGCTCAAATGACATGGGAACATGATGGGGAAGACCCCTGGAAGGATTTCTGCCTCCCAGGTCACTGCTGTGAACAATGTTGTCAGAGTCTTATGCCACTTTTACAGACTCACAATAAAGCATACAAAAACGAAACCAAAATGCATTTTCCTGGGAAATATGTCAAGGAACATCCTTTACATGGTAATGACTTGTACATAAGGCAAAATAAATGACCAAAAAAATGCTTCTCCACACCTTGGCCTATGTTCCCACATAGCATTTTTGATGCGTCTTTGAACTTTAGCATTTATTTCAACCTGGACAAATGCATTCATTGGGAAATGTCATTTTAACATTTTACAGCCTTTTCTGACCACGCGGTGTGTGACACATAATCACACAAATCCTGTTTCATTTATGAAGGAAGGACTCTGAAAGTCACAAAGCCTATTTTTATAGGGCCATCTGGTGGCCTTTACTATTCATCCATCAGCCCACTTTGCTTTGTTGTTCCCATTATTAAAAACAGTGGGTCTCCTACACTGTTATTGCCTATGCAGTGAGTGGCAGGGCTGCCAAAAATTTGAACTAACCCCAATAACCCTTTCAAGAGACCTACAGAAGGGCCACCTGAAAGCAATGTTCTCATTATTAGGAAGTTGGTACTCCTATACTGTTTGCCTATGCATTGAATGCAAGGCCTGCCATGCACCAAATTTATACACACCCCAATACCCCTTTGAAGAGACGTACAGGAGGGCCTCCAGAAAACATTGTTCCCATTATTAGGAATTTGTACCTCCCATACTGTTTGCCTATGCATTGAATGCAAGGCCTGCACAAAATGTGGACGCACCCCAATACCCCTTTGCAGAGACATAGGTCTTCCTGAAATCAATGTTCCCATGATTAGGAAGTTGGTACTCTCATACTGTTTGTCTATGCAGTGAATGCAAGGCCTGCCCCAAATTTGGACGTGTAAGGAGGAAGATCGGGCTGCGGGTACCAGTCCGGAACTGTCAAGGCTGCTTCCAGTGTTGCTGGGGGTAAAGAATGGGGAACTGGACAGGTCCCATTACATGGGGACAGGTGGCGTGGCTAAGCCTGGCAGTGAGCAGGAAGCAATGAAATGAGGTCTCAGTCTACCACCGGCAGTGAGAGCAGTGACAGAAGCTGCGCAGAGATGTACCCCTGCAGAGCTTAGGTGAATGCTCCAGTGAGCTAGTGATTTTCAAAGCGCCGCGTGTCCGGCCAAGCAGAGTGCAGTGCTCGTGCGGAGGAGCTGTTGCCAGAGGCAGGACCCTGAGGTGCGTTCCCCATTGCTGATAGATGCAGTCATTTGCAGTGTTGAGGCTGAATAACCTGCCGTGGAGATTTGCAATATTGAAGCTCAAGAACCTGCAGTCAATTGCAGTGTTGAGGCTGAAGAACCGACAGTGGAGAATTGAAATATTGAACCTGAAGGACTTGCAGTCAATTGCAATGTTTATGCCTAATAACCTACAGTGGAGAATTTCAATGTTAAAGCTGAACAACATTAAGAGGAGAACTGCATTGTTGAGGCAGAAGAATCTACAATAGAGAATTGCAATGTTGATGCTTTCCTGACAGTGTTTGAAAGGGTCACAGGGAGGGAGAAACTTCTGTCAGAGCAGTGGGATTAGATAGTGACACCATAGTTGATGAGGGTACCCCAGAAAGCATACTATGATTTAGCTTTGGAGGACGCTAAAGAGTATGGCAATCTAAAAATGGAGATTCTTGCAATCTTAGGGGTAACAATTACTCTCAGGGCCTAGCGAGTTCACCGTTGGGCATATCACGGGACAAACCACCACGCTACCAATTGTTTCACCTTCTGTAACTGGTGCAGAACTGGCTGCAGCCAGAATCCTGCGCAGATGGTTGAATGGGTGGTGATGGACCAGTTTGTACACTCCCTGCCAAGGCCCGTACAGACTTGGTTTGCATAGGGTGATCCACAGAATGGTGATGAACAGTTTGAACTAGTCGAGAGATACGAAGGGAATGAAAGGTTCTTTGGGAAAGCAACCCACACCATACTGGGAGGGGGCTGCACCCAAAAGGGGATGCGTCTACTATACTGTTTTCCTATGCAGTGAATGCTTCAGTGCCCCAAATTTGTATGCACCCCAATACCCCTTGGACGAGACGTACAGGAGGGCTTCATAAAACAATTTTCCCATTATTAGAAAGTGGGTCTCCTATAGTGTTTGCCTATGCAGTGAATGCAAGGGCTTTCAAAATTTTGGGCACATGCCAATAACCCTTTGACGAGACATGGAGGAAGGCCTCATAAATAATGTTCCCATTAGAAAGGAGTGGGTCTCCTATACTTGTAATGCTCATGCACTAAGTGTATGGGTTCACAAACATTTACCCCTGGGAGGTATACATGAACATATTGTATAACCATTTTTTTGGTATGGGCATCATAAACACCCTTAAAAAAATTATATGGTTGTTGGATCACGGACCAGGGTCACTCTGGTGATATGGTGGTGTAGGATGAGGATGAGGAGAAGGAGGAGGACAACAGTCAAAATCAGGAAGCGTATACCCATGTGTGGGTGTGAAGAGGTGCATGGGAATAGACCTCCCAAAAAAAGACACTGGATTTCAGTTTGTTACGCTGCTATCATTCGTGGTGTAGAGAAGTCTGGCCCAATCCAGGACTTTTTCATTTTTATAAGAGTCAGCCTGTCAGCATTTTCAATTGTCAGGCAGATGCACTAATCAGTTATAATTCCACCAGCGGCACTTAAAACCCGCTCTGACAAAACGCTAGCAGCAGGGCAGGCCAGGACCTCCAAGGCGCATAGAGCAAGTTCATGTCACGTGTCCACCTTGGATACCCAATAATTATAAGGCACAGAAGAATCACAGAGGACATTGGTATGGTCAGCAAAGTACTCCCTCAGCATCTTCCAAAACTTTGCACTCCTTGTGAGAGTACCCTGCGCCTCAGGGCCAGTGCGATGGTAGGGTCTGAGAAAACTCTCTCAGAACTTTGCCAGTGTTCCCCTGCCTCTGCTGAATTAGGGTTGTGTCTCTCTCACCTGTACTCCTTGGTTGTTCATCGAACTGTGACCTCTGCCACCAGCGTTTTCAAGTGGGAATTTTTTTTCAATTCCGCAACAAGAGCCCTCTGGTACTGCTTCATTTTAGTAGACCAGTCTGCCTCTGGAATAAAAGATAGAAAGTTCTCCTTGTAGCTTGGGTCTAGAAGTGTCACCATCCAGTAATGACTGTCCTCAAAAATTTGAGAATGCGAGGGTCATGGGAAAGGCAGCGTAACATAAACTCAGCCATGCGTGCCAGACTGCTAACAGGCAAGACTTCCGTGTACTCAGCAAAAGGATGGCTGACCAAAAAAAGAAAAAAAGTGTAGCACCCGCACTGCTGACTAATGTGAACCTCTTATGGTGCACCCAGTAATGCCGCTCCAGTACTCATGCCCACTCATTCATGAAGGGGCACTCACGGTGCATAGCCACAAAAGTATTTATGATCCAAAAAAAGAAGAAAAAAAAAAAGAAAAAAAAACCCCGGCTTGCACTCACCAGGCCCGATGAACAATTCTTATCTTTATTAGGATGTGTGCAGTAAAATCAGGGAGAACGTGCTGAATGTAGGATAATAAGGATGACTGACCATGCTCTCCTCTTCCTCCCTGTCCTCAGGCCATCTACGCTGAACAGATGGTATGACAGTTGTGCTTGTAGTACTGTCTATAGCGCATGAAACTAGCTCCTGTTCTACCTCCTCTTCTTCATTGTCACCAAATCCACATTGGGATGAGATAAGGCTGGGCGATGTGTAATCACCCTGTATGGTTACATAGTTACATAGTTATTAAGGTTGAAGGAAGACTATAAGTCCATCTAGTTCAACCCATAGCCTAACCTAACATGCCCTAACATGTTGACCATGAGAAAGGCAAAAAAAAACCCATGTGGCAAAGAGTAAGCTCCACCTTGGGGAAAAAAATTCCTTCCCGACGCCACATACGGCAATCAGACTAGTTCCCTGGATCAACGCCCTATCAAGGAATCTAGTGTATATACCCTGTAACATTATACTTTTCCAGAAATGTATCCAGTCCCCTCTTAAATTTAAGTAATGAATCACTCATTACAACAGCATACGGCAGAGAGTTCCATAGTCTCAATGCTCTTACAGTAAAGAATCCGTGTCTGTTATTATGCTTAAACCTTTTTTCCTCCAAACGTAGAGGATGCCCCCTTGTCCCTGTTTCAGGTCTAAAATTAAAAAGATCATCAGAAAGGTCTTTGTACTGTCCCCTCATATATTTATACATTAAAATAAGATCACCCCTTAGTCTTCATTTTTCCAAACTAAATAGCCCCAAGTGTAATAACCTATCTTGGTATTGCAGACCCCCCAGTCCTCTAATAACCTTGGTCGCTCTTCTTTGCACCCGCTCCAGTTCAGCTATGTCTTTCTTATACACCGGAGACCAGAACTGTGCACAGTATTCTAAGTGTGGTCGAATTAGTGACTTGTATAGAGGTAAAATGATGTTCTCCTCATGAGCATCTATGCCTCTTTTAATGCATCCCATTATTTTATTTGCCTTTGTAGCAGCTGCCTGACACTGGCCACTAAATACGAGTTTGTCATCCTACCATACACCCAGGTCTTTTTCATTGACGGTTTTACCCAGTGTTTTAGAATTAAGCATATAATTATACATCTTATTACTTCTACCCAAGTGCATGACCTTACATTTATCCCCATTAAAGCTCATTTGCCATTTATCAGCCCAAGCTTCTAGTTTACATAAATCATCCTGTAATATAAATTTGTCTTCCCCTGTTTTGATTACCCTGCAGAGTTTAGTGTCATCTGCAAATATTGAAATTCTACTCTGAATGCCCCCTACAAGGTCATTAATATATATATGTTAAAAAGAAGAGGGCCCAATACTGACCCCTGTGGTACCCCACTGCTAACCGCGACCCAGTCCGAGTGTGCTCCATTAATAACCACCCTTTGTTTCCTATACCTGAGCCAGCTCTCAACCCACTTACACATATTTTCCCCTATCTCCATTATTCTCATTTTATGTATCAACCTTTTGTGTGGCACCATATCAAAAGCTTTTGAAAAGTCCATATACACTACATCCACTGGGTTCCCTTGGTCCAGTCCGGAACTTACCTCTTCATAGAAACTGATCAAATTAGTCTAACATGAACGGTCCCTAGTAAACCCGTGCTGATACTGGGTCATGAGGTTATTCCTCTTCAGATACTCCAGTATAGCATCCCTTAGAATGCACTCCAGGATTTTACTCACAGTAGAGGTTAAGATTACTGGCCTATAATTTCCGAGTTCAGTTTTTGTCCCCTTTTTGAATATTGGCACCACATTTGCTATACGCCAGTCCTGTGGTACAGACCCTGTTATTATGGAGTCTTTAAAGATTAAAAATAATGGTCTATCAATGACTGTACTTAATTCCTGCAGTACTCGAGGGTGCATCCTATCCGGGCCCGGAGATTTGTCAATTTTAGTGATTTTTAGATGCCGCCGCACTTCCTGCTGGGTTAAGCAGGTGACATTTAATTGTGAATTTTTATCACTAGTCATTTTGTCTGCCATGGGATTTTCTTTTGTAAATACTGATGAAAAAAAGTCATTTAGCATATTGGCTTTTTCCTCATCCTCATCCACCATTTCACCCAGACTATTTTTAAGGGGGCCGACACTATCATTTTTTAGTTTCTTACTATTTATGTAGGTAAAGAATATTTTGGGATTATTTTTACTCTCTCTGGCAATGAGTCTCTCTGTCTCAATCTTTGCTGCCTTGATTTGCTTTTTGCAGAATTTATTTAATTTTTTGTATTTATTTAATGCCTCCTCACTACCTACTTCCTTTAATTCTCTAAATGCTTTCTTTTTGTCACTTATTGTGCCCCTTACAGCTCTATTTAGCCATATTGGTTTCCTCCTATTTCTAGTATGTTTATTCCCATACGGTATATACTGTGCACAGGTCCTATCCAGGATGCTAATAAACGTCTCCCATTTTCTTTGTGTATTTTTGTGTCTCAGGATATCGTCCCAGTTAAATGCACCAAGATCCTCTCTCATCCGTTGGAAATTTGCCCTCCTGAAGTTTAGTGTCTGTGTAACCCCTCTATTACACATCTTTTTAAAGGATACATGAAAACTTATTATTTTGTGATCGCTATTTCCCAAGTGACCCCCAACCCTTATATTTGCTATGCGGTCTGGCCTGTTGGTTAATATTAGGTCTAGCAGTGCCCCCCTTCTTGTTGGGTCCTGAACCAGTTGTGAAAGGTAATTGTCTCTCATAGTTGTCAAAAACCGATTACCTTTGCTGGAACTGCAGGTTTCTGTTCCCCAATCTATTTCAGGGTAGTTGAAGTCCCCCATAATAATGACTTCTCCTTGAGTCGCAGCTTCATCTATTTGCTTTACGAGGATATTCTCCATTGCTTTCATTATTTTTGGAGATTTATAACAAACCCCTATCAGTAATTTATTATTTTTCCCCCTTCCCTTATCTCCACCCACAGGGATTCTACATTTTCATTAAATTCACCTATATTATGATGCAGGATGGGTTTTAAGGACGATTTTACATATAGGCTATAGCCCTGCAAGTTAACAGCCCAGTCATGGCTCTCATCCAGCCATGTTTCAGATATCCCAACCATGTCATAATTATGCTCCAACAACATTAGTTCTATTTCGTCCATTTTGTTCCTTGCTCCATCTCATCATGCTCTGTCTACAATGCATCCTCTTTGATTGTGAGCAGAGAGCATTTCAGAAGAAAGAGAAGCGAGATGGTGATGCTAATTATGCTTTCATCACCGCTCACCATCTTGGTGGAGTCCTCAAGTTTTGGAGGATGGTATGTATGTGTGACATCCATGTCCACTCCTGAGGTCTTATGTGTGGAGTCTGAACTAAATATTGACGGCCTTGTTGATGTTGGTAGTCAACAACTGCCCTCTTCTGCTCGCAAATCCTTTCCAACATCTGCAGTGTAGAGTTCCAACATGTGGGGACATCACACACCAGTCGGTGAGCCGGAAGCTGCAAACGCTGCTGGAGCACGCAAAGGCGGCGGAAGCTGTATCTGACTTTCTAAAATGGGCATAAAGGAGGCGTACTTTGACAAGCAGATTCGGCAGCTCCGGGTAGATTTGAGAAACAGCTGAACCATGAGATTAAGCTCATGGACCAGGCATGGTACATGTGTGAGCTCACCTTGTCTCAGCTGCCACCAGGTTCCGGCCATTGTCACACATCACCATGCCTAGCTGTAGGTTCAGTGGTGTCAACCACAGATCTGCCTGCTCTTTCAGAGCTGTCCCCAACTCTTCAGCATTGTGCGATTTGTCACCTATGCATATTAGCTTCAGCACAGCTTGTTGTCGCTTGGCTGAGGCAGTGCTGTAGTGCTTCCAGCTTGTGACTGATGTTGTCTTCTTGCAGATGGAGGCTGAAGAGGAAGAGGTGCTGGAGCTGTAGACTGTGTGGGTACCCTGATTGACCTAGAGCCCGCAATCCTCGGTGTCGGGAGGACATGTTCCATCCCAAGGCCGACTGGGTCCCGGCTTCCAATACGTTAAGCCAGTGTGCCATCAGCAAGATGTACCGTTCCAGCCCACAAGCACTTGTCCATGTGTCCATGGTTAGGTGGATTTTCCCAGTAACTGCATTTTTGAGGGCACGGGTAATGTTATGGGACACGTGCTTGTATAAGGTGGGGACGGCACACTGGGAGAAATTGTGGCGGCTGAGGACCGAATACAGAGGGATGGCCACAGCCATCAGTTTGCGGAAAGCTTCCATCTCCACGAGACTAAAAGGCAACATTTCAAGTCCAAGCAGTCGGGAAATTTGTGAATTTAGTAGTGTGGCCTGTGAGGTGTTGGCTGCGTATTTGGGCTTGTGTTCCAAGGACTGGGGTATGGACAACTGAATGCTGCGCTGGGACAAGGACGTAGACGTGCTTGCTGATGGTGCTAGTTGAGTGAGTGCAACGACAAGTGCAGGGCAGAAGGGATCTTTGCATGCACCATGGATAGGGGATTGACTTGCACGCACAACAGCGGAAGAAGCAGTGGTGTCACTCGCATACACTGTTCCTGGACCCTGGGGTTCGGCCCACAAAGATGGATGCTATGCTACCATGTGCCTGATCATGCTGATGGTGGTCAGGCTAGTAGTTTTGCTACCCCTGCTGATGCTGGCCTGGCAGGTGGAGCAAATGACCTTTTGGGGTTATTGGCAGAGTCTTTAAAAAGCAACCAGACTCTGGAAGACGTAACAGTTTTACTGGCAACTTCTGTCTTGTTGGTGTTACAGGGAATGGTCGCCCGCCTTCTGTGTGCAGCCACCACACTGCTTCTTCTTTCATGTTAGGGTGCTACACCTCCATCCCCCTGTGTCCTGCTGTCCTCGCTCTGCATGTCTTCCTGTCAGCTAGGGTCAGTTACTATATCATCCACCACCTTGCTTTCCACTTCCACACCCTGGTCCTCCTCCTGACATTCTGGCAATTGTGTCTCATCATCTTGTGACACTTTCCCACCGTCGCCATCGTGTGACCATGGCTGCTCGAATATTTAGGCATTGCTACATGCAATCTCCTCTTGCCCCACTTCCAGTGTACTGAGCGAGAGGCACAAATCTATAAATGGAAAAGTGAACAGCTCCTCAGAGTGTCCAAGTGTGGGATCAGTTGTCTCCGGGCACTCAGCATAGTGAGAGGAAGGAGGATCAGGGTGAAGAATAGTGAAGTCCAATCTCACGGCTACTCACACTTGATCGTGTGGAAGACAGTGGTGGTGGTGGCAGCAAAGTGACTGGAAGCATTATCCGCTATCCATCCAACAACCTTTAGACACTGCCCTGGGTTCAATAGTGGTGTGCTGCCGTGGTCCTCTAGTAATTGGAACAGGAAGATTGGGCAAGAAGATGTGGGTGTTTGTTGTGGCACCAGCTTGCCAATGGCCTTGGCCTCTGTATGCACCATCACCATCATGTCCACTTCCCCTTCCCTTGCCATGCGCCTTGCCCATTTTAAATGGAGTACAATATTTTTAACGTTCACTACAAATGGCTGAATTTGGAGCATACTTATATGTGATCCTTGTGACGGAAAACCCCAGTGTAAAATATTTCTCCTGTAGGTAACTATTATTTTTTTCAGCAAACTGGTGTCAATAACTTGCCTAAGACACTGCAACAAAGTTTAAATTGAGGCCTGAAATGGCACAATTTTTACCACACTGATAGGCAATCAGTGTGACGACAATACCCCTGTTTAAAATAGCTGTCATGTAGGTAACTTTTTTTTCAGCAAACTGATGTCTTATCTGAGACATTACACAAAATGTATCAGTAGGCCACACAAGGCAGAATTTTTAACGCACTGAGATGTGATCCGTGAGACAGCCAAAGCCCTGTTTAAAATAACTAGATTTTCGTAATATAGAAAGGAACTGGCTGTATTCTGCAGTGCCAACCAGCAAATGGAGCAGAAAACCATGTGCTCTGGATTGCTTTTAAAGAAAGTAATCAGGATTAAGATCCCAAAAAAATATTCCAGGCACCTGATACCTGGGATTATGTAGATAAATATCTGTAATAGGCAACAGCAGCAGCAGACAGAACTGGAATGGACCCTTTTGCTATATGCAATGAAATCTGCCACATACACTGCCTGCCTGCCTAGCACTGATATTTATAGACCCACATACACTTCCTGCCTGCCTTCCTAGCACTGATATCTATATACACCTTGATTAGTCCTCAGAAGGACTTTTGGTTGAGAAGGATTTGTGTATTGCAGATGATATACCCACACTATTAAAATTTAAAATCTCACCCTATCTCAGCAGTAACTCTCCCTACACTGCATGATGCCAGAGTTCACTGTGACGAGCAGGCCAGCCATATAGACCTGATGACGCTTGTGCAGCCAGCCAAGCACTGTATTGCCACAACCAACATGGTGTGGCATTACAGTGTGTAGCAGACAATCCCTGTGTGTGGCAGACAATGTTGATTGGCGCTCTAAAGAGTGTCAAACATGCAAGGTGGGGACCGGAAGTCCCACTGAGCAAATCTGGAACTACTCATCAAGCTCCGAGCATCGCAAACACTGCGATGCTCAGGTGAGCATGCATTAGTGGTGAGCAGGCTTGCTCATCACTATCGCTCAATGGTCTTCTGCAGCCACTCACAAAGATGGCCACACAATGGACTTCATCTTCACCCACCTCTGCTCCCTATATTACCTCTTTAAGTCACATTTCCCTCTTTCTCATCACAATCTACTTACATTCTCTTCCCTCTCCTTGTCCACAATCCCCACTCCACAAACTTTCTCACCCTCTGAGAAATCTTAAACACCTCGATCTACACTCACTCTCTGAATCCCTTCTCCCTCTTACAGACATACATTCCTTACACAATGCGGACACTGCTGCCGCTTTATATAACACCACAATTGCTGCAGCTGTTCAAAAGGTTGCCCCTTTCACGCATATCAAAGCTTGCAAAATCAACAAACAACCCTCGCACACGAGCCTGACCAAAGAACTGAGTCAGTCTTCTAGATTTGTTGAGCGGAGATGGAAAAGATCCCTCACCAATGAGTACTTCATAGCATTCAAACAGTCCCTTACTACTTTCAAAGCCACACATGGTACAGCAAAATATATCTACTTCTCATCTCTCATATTTTCTCACAACCCTAAACAGCTATTCAACACTTTCAATTCTCTCTTCCATCTCCCAACACCTCCTTCCACTCCACTGATCTCAGCTAAATACTTTGCCTCATTTTTCAAGCAGAAGATTGATAACATCAGAGAAAGTTTTGGCCTACAACCAGAGCCCCTCCTAACTGCTCATCCCTCCTCCTCCAAAGCCAGCTTCTCCACCATTACAGAACAATCAACTCTCCACTCTACTTTCAATGTTACATCTCACCACCTGTGCATTTGATTTGATTCCATCTCACTTCATCACAAACCTCACCAGAGTCTTCATCCCAACCCTAACCCATCTCCTCAACCTATCACTAACAACCGGTGTTTTCCCCTCATGCTTCAAACATGCCTCAATCATACCCATCCTCAAAAAGCCCTCTCTTTTCCCACCTTCTGTATCTAGGTACAGATACATTACTTCTCCACTATGCCTCAAAGCTACTGGAATAACATGTTCTTCTTGAACTGTCCTCTCTTCTTGCTCCCTCTTTGACTGCTTACAATATGACCTCCGACCACACCACTCCACTGAAACTGTCCTAACCAAAGTCACCAATGACCTATTACCCACCAAAGACAAGAAACACTGCTCTGTCGTCCTTCTGGACCTGTCCTTTGCCTTTGACACAGTGGACCATTCCCTATTACTACAGACCCTCTAATTTCTTGGCATCACAGACTTGGCCATATCTTTGATCTCATCATACCTAACAGACCGGACATTCAGCATGTCATACTAGCACACAACCTCCTCACCTCGCCCCTATCAGTTGGAGTCTCGCAAGGTTAAGTCCTAGGCCTCTGCTCTCCTCCATTTACACCTTCGGCCTGGTACAGCTGATAGAATCTCACGGCTTTCAGTATCACCTCTATGCTGATGACAAAGATCTACCTCTCTGGAACAGATATCACCTCTCTACAAAACGGAATCCCACACTGTCTGTCTTTATTTCATCCTTCTTCTCCATTAGATTTCTAAAACGTAATATGGACAAAACAAAATTCATAATTTTCCTCCATCTCACTCAACCCCCAATGGACCTATCCATTAAAGTATATGGCTGCTCACTCTTCCCAGTCCCACAAGCTTGCTGCCTCGGGGAAATCCTTTACCCTGATCTCTCATTTAAACCACATATCCAAGCCCTTTCCACTTCCTGCTGACTTCAACGCAAAAATATTTCCCAGATCCGTACAATGTGGAGCTTAGTGTTTGCCGAATGTTTTTTTTTTACCTTCCTCTGGATCAGCATGTTAGGTTATGGGTTGAACTAGATGGACTTAAAGTCTCCCTTCAACCTTAAATACTATGTTACTATGTTACATTCCTCAACCAAGAATCTGCAAAAACCCTAATCCATGCCCTCAATATCTCACGCCTTGGCAAACAAAGCCATCCACAACCTGTCTCCTCCATACATCTGTCATATAGTTTGCTGGTACCTGCCTGCACGCAACTTCCGATCCTCACAAGATCTCCTTCTTGACCCCCCTCTTGTCTACTCTTTCCACAATCGCATACAACATTTCTGCCATGCATCCCCCCTACTCTAGAACTCTCTACCACAACATATCCAACTCTTGCCTACCAAGGAAATCTTAAAAAAGAACCTGAAGACCTACCTCTTCTGGCAAGCTTACAACCTGCGGTAACCACTGTTCCACCAAACCACTGACCAGCTCTATCCTCACTTGCTGTACACTCACCTATCCGTTGTAGATTGTGAGTTCTCACAGGGTCCTCTCTCCTTCTGTACCAGTCGTGACTTGTATTGTTTCAGATTACTGTACTTTTTTTATTATGTATACCCCTCCTCACATGTAAAGCGCCATGGAATTAATGGTGCTATAATAATAAACAATAATAATAATAATAATTTTGCAGGATAATAGTGGTCCAAAATTCCATTGAAGAGTTGTAAGAAGCTTATTGATTATTATAGGAAACAATTGATTGCAGTCATTTATTCCAAAGGGTGTGCAACCAAATATTAAGTTGATGGTGCCAACAATTTAGTCCATCCCATTTTCGGAGTTTTGTGTCTATTGATATCTAATTTGACTTTTTTCTCTGTTGTTACAAAAACAGGAAATAAACACGTGTGTAGTAAAATATGTAATTGCAATAATTTTTCTGGTAGAAATACTTCATTATCTGGAACAAATTCAAGGGTTTCAACCCTTTGGTCTTGACTGTATATATCAATACGTTCAGCTCCTCCTGCTCTTTGTCCTGCATTGCAGATTACACTGCAGTTCCCAGCTACCAGGTGCACTTAATGATGGGTAAGGATGTATCGGGAGACATTTCTTAGCACTTAGGCCCCTGATCCTTTGAACGGAACTTTTCACCTCCAAAAACGCTTATTTGAAATAGTTCTTAAATTATATCTGGCTGCCTCATTGGTGCACCTGCTACAGCGAGAAAGATAATGTTTTTTTCTCCCTGGCATTTACTCTCGTTCAGCTATTGGGTAGTTTTAGGTAGTGGTTACAGGAACTGCTCAAATCACTCCATGGAATATTGATTGATTGTCAGTTCTGGAGAGATATTTTAAAGCAGTCTGTCAATAAAAGTGATAGGGGGTGATTATAGCACACCCAATGACTATAACAGTTCACACCACTAACGAACCAATGACTAGAAGTGAGTTGTAATGGGGAGAATATAAATTTTATTTTCCCCCTGCAGCTGCTGCTCTAGTAAACAGGCACACATAATTTAAAGGCTGGTTACTTGTATAGTAGATTACTGCTATCTCTACAGAAAATAACATTCTTTCCAACAATAATCAGAGCACCAGCATGCATCCACTAGCATGCATCTATGTTTGATTATGACAGCAAAGAAGAGAAACAAGGGATTGGCATCTCAGTACTGGATAATAAGACACATCTTTAAAAAGCTGGATTCAGGATTACTACAAAAAGTTCACACTGTTGATATGGTTTTCACATGGCTTGGCTTTAGTAACCACAAAATGCAACATATTATATGTATTGAATATTTTGGGCTATCATTATGCAATTGAAATAATTAAGAAATAATGCATTTCAACTTTTAATAATTCTGTATGCTTAATTTAATACATAGGATGATTTTATTTTATACTGCATATTTTCTACATTATTTTTCCCCCAGCTACCACTAGTTAACATGCCATTATTCCACATAATGTCATCTTACAATAATGGATTTCTTTGCGTGAAATCCTTCTAGTTTTTCTTTTTTTGTTGCATTATCTTCTCTTGATTAGATATGTTATTATGCCAGAAGGATACTAATCTTGCCCTTTGAAGAAATCTCATTATTTCTGAGTTTTGTTATCTTAGTCTAAATTATATTTATGATATGTTAACATTCATGATTACTTGTGCCTATTAATGCTATACTTATGGGCAAAACCCTCTGCTTTTCCATTTCAATAGTAGAGGATGAAATTTAACAACTAAAATGTTATTGAAATTAGTTAATAGAACTTGTGAAAACATGGTTAGTTGCCAGAAATGGTATAAGTTATTATTCTTTGCTATTAAGCAGATAAGTTATAAAATTTCAGTGTTGCAAGGGATATGCTAAACTATTGTAATGCTGTAATGCAACCTCCTCCAGAAGGAGCTTGGGAGGGAAGTGAGACTGCGTACACAGAGAAACTCCACAGAACAGCCGCACAAGCGCCACCAAGTGGCGAGAGAGTGGTCAGACAAGACAAGTCAGAAACCATTCTGATGCAAAGTACAAAAAGGAGTAAGAAGTATACGTGGTCAGGAGCAAGCCAGGGGGTTCAGCAACGGTCGAAAGTGAATAAGGCAAAGACATAAAGCAGAAACAAGTCCAAATACAGGCCGAGTCAGAAAACCAGATAATATAACCGAGAAACAGAGAAGCGCTGGGAAAAGGACATATAGAGGAAGACAACAGACACGGGGCAAGTCAGGGATCACAGCAGGACAAATAAAGGGTTACACACGCTGAAGGCAGAACTATAGCTGACACTGCCAGCAAGATTCATGGGAGCTAAATAGCAAACCTGAACCCAGAATGAGGCAGAGCAAAGTTAACCCTTTACATGATCCACCTGGAGAAAAGGCAGACAGGAATAAACCCTGGAATGGATCATGTCAGTACCCTCCTCTCAAGGGGGGCCACTGGACCCCCAGATTTCCCAGGATAAGGTGCGTGAAATGTCTGGACCAATCGATCAGCATGAACAGATCGTGCCGGGACCCAAGATAGATCCTTAGGACTATAATCCCACCAATGGACCAAATACTGAAGTGAACTACGGACCATGCAAGAATCCATAATCCTTTCTACTTCAAACTCTGTCTGACCATCCACAGAGACAGGAGGTGGAGGGAATGGAGACCCAGCGGAAGATGGTACAAATGACTTAAGAAGGGATTTATGGAACACATTGGGAATCCGAAGCGACTGAGGAACGCGTAAACGAAAGGCAACTGGATTGACCTGGGACCTAGTTTAGCAGAAGGAACCTTTAGACGAATGTTCTTGGTAGACAACCACACTTTATCTCCTAACAGGAATATAGGTCCTACAGACCGTCGCTTATCCGCAAAAAGTTTTTGTTTGCCCTGAGCCTTCCCAATGTTCTTCTGGACCTCCCTCCACACCTCTCCCAACCGTTGCACAACCGCATCCACCCCTGGACATCCTGAATCCAGCCTAGAAAATTCACCAAAATGGGGGTGAAAACCGTAGTTACCGAAGAATGGAGATGTGCCCTTGGACTGGTTAATCCGATTGTTAAATGCAAACTCAGCCACGGGCAACGAAGAACACTAATCATCCTGCTGAGACATAGCAAGACACCACAAAATCTGTTCAAGTGACTGATTTGTCCTCTCCGTCTGCCTGTTGGTCTCAGGATGATAAGCAGAGGAGAAGGTCAAACAAATACCCAATCTTTTACAAAATGCCCTCTAAAATTTGGACAGAAATTGTACCCCTCTATCAAAAACCACACTCAAAGGCACGCCATGCAGTCGTACAGCGTGCTCAACAAACAACTTAGATAGTGTCTCAGCATTAGGCAATCCTGCCAGAGGTACAAAATGCGCCTGTTCACTGAATCTCTCAACCACTACCCAGATTACAGTTTTGCCATTGGAAAGAGGAAGATCAGTGATAAAAATCCATGGACAAATGAGTCCAAGGTCTATTTGGTATTGGCATTGGCACAAATTCCCCAGCCGGCTGGTTATGGGAACTTTTTGCATGGGCACAGGTATCACAAGCAAACACAAATACAATGATATCAGAGTTCATGTAGGGCCATCAAAACAGCCTAGTAATAGCTTTCCGAGTGGTTGAGATCCCAGGGTGTCCACTGAGAGCAGAATCGTGGAATTCCTGGAGAACCCTCAACCAGTATTGAAATGGGACAAAAAGCTTATTATCTGGCAAAAGAGGGAGGAGCAAGAGACTGAGCCTTCCCAATCTCTTGCTCCAATTCAGAGGATACCCCCACAACAACCACCCAGTGGTGAAGAATGGAGGACGGAGGTTCGGGGGGGGGGTGATATCAGATCAAAACTGCGAGATAAGTCATCAGCCTTGACATTCTTGGAACCAGGCTGAAAATTGATTGAAAAATGAAAGCGAGAAATAAAAAAAGAGACCAACTAGCCTGTCTAGGTGTTAACCGTTTGGCAGATTTAATGTAAGACAAGTTCTTGTAGTCTGTGATCACCGTGATCCGATGATCCGCCCCCTCCAAAAAATGCCTCCATTCTTCAAAATCCAATTTCATCGCCAATAACCCCCGGTTACCAACGTCATAGTTCCTCTCTGCAGGAGAAAATTTCCAGGAAAAAAAGGCACATGGTCCTAAATTAGTCAAAGTAACGGGTCCCTGAGACAACACCGCCCCCACTCCCACCTCTGATGCATCCACCTCTACAATGAACGGTTCAGATGGATCGGGCTGAATCAATAAAGAAGCAGACATAAAACACTTCTTTAAAGTAAAAAATGCTTCAACTGCCAAGGGTGACCAAACTTTTAGATCAGCCTCCTTGTGAGTGAGATTGGTGAGTGGCTTGACCACCTGAGAGAACCCCCTCATGAATTTTTGATAATAGTTGGCAAAACCCAGAAAACCCTGCAACCCCTTGAGGTCTCTGGGTTGCACCCAATCAACAATGGCCTGTACCTTTCCAGGATCCATCCGAAATCCTTTGGCAGAATGGATGATCCCCAGAAAGGAAAGCTCCTGAACACAAAACAAACATTTCTCGGGTTTAGCAAATAGAGAATTACCCCGTAACCTGTGAAGAACAGCATGTAAATGACCATTGTGGGATTCTTTGTCAGGTGAGAAAACAGGGATGTCATCCAAGTATACAACCATAAGGCACCCGATAAAATCAGAGAAAACATCATTCATGAAGTTCTGAAAGACTGCGGGCGCATTTGTGAGACCAAAGGGCATGACCAAATTTTCAAACAGACCCTCGGAGGTGAGAAATGCCGTTTTCCACTTATCTCCTTCCTGAATGTGGATAAGGTTTTTTGCTCCCCTGAGATCAAGTTTGGAAAACCACTTAGCCCCAGACAATTGGTTATAGAGGTCAGTAATGAGTGGGAGAGGGTAGGTATTTCTCACCTTAATTTTATTTAATTCCCGGAAATCGAGGCACGGGCGTAAACCACAATCTTTTTTCTTGACAAAAAAAAATCCCGCAGCCACAGGTGAGACAGAGGGACGGATGTGACCTTTGTGTAGACTATCAGAAATATAGTTTTTCATAGCAAAATATTCCAGGACAGAAAGATTGTACAAACAGGTTTTGGGCAATTTAAAACCCAGAATAAGATTAATGGTACAATCATAAGGACGATGGGGTGGCAAGACCTCAGCCTCTTTTTCAGAGAACACATCCCTAAAGTCCTTCAGGTACTCCAGAATACCCTCCGAACTAATCTCAGACACAAAAACAGCAGAAAGACAACCATTGGAACAATTAAGACCCCATTTAACAATATCATGAAATCCCCAGTCTATAACAGGATTATGCCTCTGCAACCAGGGAAACCCCAACACCAGTCCCGCAGGAAGATTATTCATAACATAACATGAAATTCATTCCTGGTGCAAGGAACCCACCTTGAGGAGGAACTCCTCAGAGATAAACTTAAGGACATTTTGAGCCAATGGTGTCTTATCAATGGCAACGATATGGATAGGAGTCTCTAGCCTAACTGTTTCTTTAACTTTAACCTGGACAAAGGACTAGAGTCAATGAAGTTCATGGAAGATCCACAGTCCACAAACGCTGAAGTGGATGCAAAAAAACCTTCATAACACAGTACCACCTTTAACAAAACCTTTTGAAATGATGAAAATGATACCTGGGTGTCTGGATGACCTCCTAGATCATCACCTAGACTCTGCAGCTTGTTACTCGATGGAAAAGAGGGGCAGTCCTTCTTCCAATGTTCTGGATCTCCACAATAAAAACATAATTTCACATCATGTTGTCCCTTCCTCTCTTTCTCCTTGAAGTTGGTGGCACCAACTTCCATAGTCTCCTTGAATGACATCACCTCAGACTTGGCAGGCAAAACCGGAAACTCACGCTGGATAATTCCTCTCTCCCGTAACCTCCGTTACATATGAATGGCCTGGGCCATGGCCTCCTTCAGGGAACCGGGTGGTATATGAAGGGCCAGTGCATCCTTGAGATGATCAGAAAGTCGTCTCTCAAACAGGCATCTCAAAGCAGAGTCATCCCATAGCAAGCAGAGCAGAGAAAAAAAATGCAGAAATCCCTTTAAATGTAAGGTCAGCTATAATGTGATGCTGCTGCAGTATAATGCAACCTCCACCAGAGGGAGCTTGGGAGGGACGTGAGACAGCGTACACAGAGAAACTCCACAGAGCAGCCGCACAAGTGCCACCAAGTGGCGAGAGAGTGGTCAGACAAGCCAAGTCAGAAACCGTTCAGATGCAAAGTACAAAAAAATGCAAGAAGTATACGTGGTCAGGGGGTTCAGCAACGGTCGAAAGCGAATAAGGCAAAGACAGAAAGCAGAAACAAGTCTGAATACAGGCCAAGTCAGAAAGCCAGATAATATAACCGAGAAACAAAAGCGCAGCGAAAGGGGCAGACAGAGGAAGACAATAGACACGGGGCAAGTCAGGACACAGCAGGACAAATCAAGGGTTACCAGAGTCAGGTACACACGCCGAAGGCAGAACATTAGCTAGCACTGCCAGCAAGATTCATGGGAGCTAAATAGCAAACCTGAACCCAGAATGAGGCAGAGCAAAGGTATTGTTATTGTGAACAGTTAAGCAAGTTGAAGACGAAATGATCTCTAAAAGGTCTATATTAAAATTTGATAGTCCTCATTGGTTGATACCTTTTAATGGCTAACTGAAAATTTGGTAACAAGTTGAAAGTTTTTGAGACTACTCAGGTTTCTTCATCAGACATAGAGTAATACAAAATTTGAAGAGTCACATATTTATATACAACAGGAATGATGCAATAGATAAGACAAGTGATATGAAGCAGAACTGTCAATGAGGGAATGGTAGCAATTGCATGGCAGTAAATATTGGAGCAGTTCATAGATGAGTGTGAAAGTTTTATTTTTCTATGATTGAGGTCAGGTCCATGGTTGTGATGCCCTCAAAAGGACTGTGGAAGCCTGGTTAAAAAGCAATGTCTGACTTTCACTTGCTCATTTTCATACATTTTTAATTTATTATTACTTTAGTCAGATTCAAGTTATTTCTGTGATCATTGTGGGTTTTTCTGTCATTAAACGAGAGGTACCAACAATTTTGACCACGTGTGTGAGTAATTTCATGTCCATGATGCTGTGATCAGGGATACAAAAATGTTTGGCAACAGACAGATCTATCCATCTTTCTTTCATTAAAGGGAAGGTGCCATCAAAAAAAAATTTTTTGCAGAAATTGTAAAAATGTAAAGAATTAATGATTACATGTTCTTAAAAAATATTATCATTTGTTTATAATTTAGTAAAATAAGAAAAATAATTTGAAAAGTTTTGGAATTTCCACTTTTAAACACTAGGGGGAGCAGCTGCTGAAATTTCAGAAAAACCTTGTGTACAAATAGCTCACATTACAGCACTGCAGTAAATATGGGCGAAGTCTGCTGACGTGTGTGATGTCCCCTCTCCTCCCCTTCTGGGTGTTTGCTAAGGGATAAGAGAGGATGATATTCAGGAACCAAGTGAGCAGCCATTTTGTTGGTGACTGCAGAGTAAGGCTGCCGTCACACTATCAGTATTTGGTCAGTATTTTACCTCAGTATTTATAAGCCAAAACCAGGAGTGGAACAAATAGAGGAAAAGTATAATAGAAACATATGCACCACTTCTGCATTTATCACCCACTCCTGGTTTTAGCTACAAATACTGAGGTAAAATACTGACCAAATACTGATAGTGGACGGCAGCCTTAGGCTACTTTCACACTAGCGTTGTTGGCTGTACGTTGTAATGCGTCGTTCAGGAGAAAAAACACATCCTGCAAAGTTGTCTGCAGGATGCGTTTTTTCCCCATATACTAACATTACCGACATTACATGTAACGTTTGTTTGTGCATCGAGTCCGCCATTTTTGCCGCGCATGCACGGCCGAAACTCCGCCCCATCCTCCCCATACCTTACAATGGGGCAACGGAAGCGTCGTAAGACTGCTTCCGCTGCCCACGTCGGACATTTCTTTCACAGCATGCGTCGGTACGTCAAGCCGACGCACTGCAACGGGCCCGTACCGACGCTAGTGTGAAAGCAGCCTTATACTGACAAGTAGACAGTCACCGAGGATGGCAGGCAGCAAGGATTCTGGGAGATATGTGGTGGAGGGAGCAGGGTGACAGCAGCACAGAGTATTTCAGGAGAGCAGTGTGCAGGTCTATGGGGGGGCCCTGTTTGGTGCGCGGAGCAGCCAGGGATTGTACATAGAGCACTGAATTTTATACACATGGATGGACCGTCTGCTCCACAAAAATCCAGGAAACATTTCTGCGGATTGATGGCCTGGTCTGATCCAGACTTTGCATACAGACCCCATTCCCTTCCTCAGATCCAGTCTTCCCCATCCTGTCCTGGCGATGTGTGAAAGCGAGGTGACAGGCGCAGTCTGGGGTGACGCTGGGAAGGAAATGTAGCCATATAGTAACGATAAAATGATAATTACTTACGGGTAATTTGATTTTCCAGAACCATGACAGCGCCGCACGTGAGAGATGGCATCCGCCCCCAGGAACAGGAAACCTGTAGCAGAGATATAAGAATGGGGCGGCCCCTCTCTCCTCAGTTTGTTTCCAGAGTATGGAAGATGACCGCTTTGTTAGTACACAGTTATGTATCATATTTACATTTGTATAATCTTTCGCTAGCTTCTGTCTACACATATATTTTGCATATATACATTTACTTATATACAATAAGTTTTTTTTTTTTTTTTGTGAATCACACAACCATCACCAAGATAGGGCGGGAATTAATGCGGCGCTGTCATGGTTCTGGAAAATCAAATTACCCGTAAGTAATTATCATTTTTCCCTTCACCATGACAGCGCCGCACGTGAGAGGAAGAAATAGAAGATTCCTAGGGTGGGACGACAGCAGACAACACCTTTCTCCCAAAAGACAAGTCTGATTGACCTAAGTCTAACCTATAATGTCGGAAGAAGGTAGAGGGTGATGACCATACTGCCGCTTTACAAATCTGTTCTATCGAGGCGTTAGCCCTTTCCGCCCAGGAAGTGGCTATAGCACGCGTGGAGTGAGCCGTAACACCCTGTGGGGGAACTTGACCAGAAAAAGAATACGAAAGTGAAATAGCCGTACGCAACCACCGTGCAATAGTTGCCTTTGAGGCCTTTTTTCCCCTGTTTGTCCCCTGAAAGGTGACAAAAAGGGCCGATGACTGACGCCAAGATTTTGTGGCCTCTAAGTATTGAAGGAGGCAGCGTCTGACATCGAGACAATGGAAGGTTTTCTCCCCCTGGGATTTTGGTTGGGAACAAAAAGAGGGCAGAATAATTTCCTGGTCTCTATGAAATTTAGAATTGACCTTCGGAAGAAAGGCAGGGTCGGCCTTAATAACTACTCTGTCATCATGGAAAGTAGTGTAAGGAGGGTTCACCGACATAGCTTGTAACTCACAAGTACGGCGGGCAGACGTTAAGGCAACTAGGAGAACCGTTTTTAGAGTCAAGGATTTTATTGATATAGAATCAAGAGGTTCAAAGGGGGAAACGGTTAGAGCCTTTAAAACTAAATTTAAATCCCAGGGAGCTACCTTAGGTATTAATTTTGAGGGTCTGGAAGTAAAGGAGGCTCGAATGAACCTATAGACCCAAGGGTGGTCAGCCAGTTTATGATCAAACAGTGCACCAAGGGCAGAGACTTGCACCTTTAAGGTGCTAGTAGACAGACCTTTTTCCAACCCTTTTTGGAGAAATTCAAGGATTTCCTTTACCGGGACCTGTTGACCAGAGTTCGACAACTGACGCCCCGAGAAATCTAGGAATTTTTTCCAGATTTTCTGGTATTTGTCTGAGGTGACTTTTTTCCTGCTAGCGAGCAATGTGGTCACCAAAGGGCTTGAGAATCCTTTTGCTAACAGAAGTCCCCTTTCAAGTTCCAGGCGGTGAGATGCAACCTATGAACTTGGGGATGTTGAACTGGCCCTTGGTATAGGAGATCCGGGGCATCCGGAAAGATCCACGGGTCCGAGATAGACATGCGCCTGAGCCACGTGAACCATGCTCTTTTCGGCCAAAAGGGAGCTATGAGGATTACTCGTGCTTTGTCTTCCCGAATTTTCCTGAGGACTGTCGGGATTAATGGTATTGGGGGGGAATGCGTATGCTAGATGGAAGTTCCACCGATATAGGAACGCGTCTACCCCCTCTGGGTGTTCTCTTGGGTTCAGAGAATAGAACCTCTTCACCTTCCGATTTTGTTTTGTGGCGAACAGGTCTATGTCTGGAACGCCCCAGCTGGCACATATTTTCCCAAATACTCGCTGGTTCAGGGACCACTCCCCCTGATGTATCGTGTGACGGCTTAAGTAGTCGGCTACTTGATTCTCTGATCCTTTCAAGTATGTTCCAGTTAGTGAAAGAAGGTTGTTTTCGGCCCATATAAAAAGTTCTTTGGCCTCTGCCATAAGGGATGTTGATCTTGTGCCCCCTTGGCGGTTTATATAAGCTATCGTTGGGTTGCTGTCGGACAACACCACCACATGTCTTCCCAGAATCCTTTTTCCTATATGAAGAAGTGCTAGTCTTACCGCAGACAATTCTTTTAGATTGGAGGACGCTGTTGTCATTGGGCTCCCCCATTGACCCTGTAGGACCTGATCTCCTAAGTGTGCCCCCCAACCCCACGGACTCGCATCGGTAGTAATGACTACTGGATCTCGTACTGACCATGGCACTGCGTTGGTTAGATTTTCTGTTTTCAGCCACCACTCTAGTGAGTTTTGAACCTTTGGTGATAGAAGAATCTTCCGATTCAGATTGTATGGATTTCTTTCTTGTTCGGCTAGTATCTGCCATTGTAACTCTCGTGTGTGGCTTTGTGCCCATCGCGTTGCTGGAATTGTTGCCGTTAGGACTCCTAAGAGTGACATTGCATTCCTCAGAGAGATAGTCTGTTGTAGTTGGAATGACTGTACTCTCTGCTGAATAGATTGAACTTTCCTCTGTGGGAGGACACACTCCTGCTTGACTGAATCTAACATGATTCTTGAGTTTGAGTTGGGACAAGCCTTGATTTTTTCAGGTTTATCATCCATCCTAAACTGGTCAGCACCTCCAGTACTCTTGCGGCCGCTTTTTCGCAACTTTCTTTGTTTTTTGCTATTATCAAAAAATCGTCCAAATAGGGTACCAACATTATGTCTTCTTTTCTGACGAAAGATGCTACTTCGGAAATAATTTTTGTGAATATACGGGGCGCTATGGCTACCCCAAAATGAAGACATTGATATTGTAGATGGACAGGGGTTTCCCCCAGATTTACCACTAATCTTAGATATTGTTGGTGTTGGACAGCGATTGGCACATGGTAGTAAGCGTCTGTAAGATCGATCACCACCATGTAACAGTTTGGGTCGAGTACTTTTACTGCAGACTTTAAAGTTTCCATCTTGAATTTGTCTATTTGAATGTAATTGTTTAGGGCCTTTAGGTTGAATATTACTCTCAGCGAGCCGTCTGGTTTTGGTGTTAGACATAAAGTGCTGTAGAACCCTTTCCCTATCTCTTGATGGGGTACTTCTACTAACACCTCTTTTTGCATGAGGAGATAAATTTCTCTTTCTAATATGGCCTGATTTTTTCCCGCCACCTGGGTCATTTTTACACGATTTGGTGGGAGGTTGGAGAACTTGAACCTCAGACCCTCTGACAACAAATTTGTTATCCACTGAGAAGCCGGCAGCGCTGCCCAGTGATGGACAAACCGCCGGAGTCTTCCCCCCACCGGAATGCTGGCGTCACTGACTTTTGGGATCAGGCTTGGGGGGAGGCTTGTTGAAAAGGAATCCCCTTTCCTTTCGCTCTCTCCAGGGTCTGCCTCGACTAGACCTGTCATCTGATCGGCCGCGGGTCCCTCTATATCCACCACGAAAGGACGAACGAGAGGTATCCCATCGGCGCCTGGGAAAGGAAGGAGGTGGAAACCGCTTCTTTTTGTCCGACGCTTTCTCAAGGATCTCGTCTAGAGCTTTTCCAAAAAGGTATTGCCCTTCACAGGGTACTCCACAGAGTTTGACCTTTGATTGGAAGTCAGCTGTCCAATTTTTTAGCCATAATGTTCTCCTTCCTGAATTGGATAACGCACACACACGTGCGGCACTTCTAACCGAATCTATCGAGGCGTCTGCTAGGAATCTTGCGGCGCCTTGCAGAGAGGGCAATGCTTCCAGAAGCCTCTCTCTCGGGCATTTGTTTTTGATTTGGTCACTTAACTCCTCTAACCACTTGACCATAGCACGTGCCGTGCAAGTGGCAGCAACCCCGGGTTTAAATGACCATGTCGCTGCTTCCCAAGCCGACTTTAGAAAAGAATCTGCTTTTTTGTCGAGGGGGTCCCTTAGGGCTCCCATGTCTTCAAATGGTAACGCAACCCCTTTAGAGGTGCTAGCGATGGCTGCATCTAGTTTAGGAGCCTTATCCCACTTTTCACAGACTTCCTCATCAAAGGGGTATTTGCGTTTTAATGCCTGAGGGACGGACATCTTTTTATTAGGCTTTTTCCACTCACGTTTTATTAATTTGATTATGTTATCATGGAAGGGAAAAAACTTTCGCTTCTTTTCCTCCAAGTTGCTAAACATGGTGTCTTGGATTGTCCGTGGTTCTCTAGGGGTCTCTACCCCCATAGTCGTTCTGACAAGTTTGAGCAGCTTCCCAATGTCCTCCGACTGAAAACATGGGTGGCCATACTCCTCATCTGAGGAGTCTAAATCTGAGGCATTAGAAGGGGGTTAAGGCTCCTGGCTCATCCCCTGAATCTATGTCCGATCCTTGCTCACTTGTTGGGGGAGGGGGGGTCTCCTTTGTGTGATGTTTCAACTGTTCTTTAACTGTAGATTTAACTTCCTCCCGTATAATTGTTTTAATGTTTTGTAATAGGGAAGAAGATTCCTCCGCAACTGTTCTGTCGATACAGGGCTGGCAGATCTTTTTACTGTATAGCCTAGGGAGTTTTTCTTTACATAGTGGACAGACCCTATTCTTTTGCTTGGAGGTGGCTTTCCCTTCCTATAAAACATAGTGCACAGGGTATCAGTGTGTGTAGCTTGCCTTACAAAGGCATTCACCCCTCCAGGACCCTGGGTACCGCTGCAGCTTGAGTGTCTTCCGACATTCTGGGTGCAGGCATCAGCAGCTCCGGATCTACCGCTGGTTCGGTCATCTCCGTCTGAAGAGCAGGACCAGCGACTCCTCTCTGCTGCTGTATCTTATAGAGGAGCGGTGTGCGCGCCACTGGATCAGCTTCCGCCCGGAAGTGTCCAGCACACCGGCTCCCTCGGCGTGTGACGTCACTTCCTGCGACCGGAAGTCGTCATCCTTCACTTCGGCGCCAGCGTCAGTGAAGGACACGCCCTCATATCCCCGGACCGGCCTCCTGCACAGAGCGGTCGCCGGGGAGTCCAGCGAGGGAAAGGGATGGCGCGGACCCAACAGCCCGACACCGGACAGCACCGCACGCGATGCCGCCGACTACGGCTGGCCCCCCCGCGGACCTCGGCCTCCGGACCGGAATTATCAGAGGGAGATCCCTCCGGAGGTAGGAGCTCTGCGACAGGCGTCCACCTGCAGGAACAGGAAACCAAACTGAGGAGAGAGGGGCCGCCCCATTCTTATATCTCTGCTACAGGTTTCCTGTTCCTGGGGGCGGATGCCATCTCTCACGTGCGGCGCTGTCATGGTGAAGGGAAAAAATGAGACCCCTCTCTTCAGCCGCCTCACCAGCCTTCCCCTGACTACACCTAACTGGAGGTCATGTTGCCACCTCTATTACCCCAGACCCGCGTGCAGGTGCTCAGCCAGAACCACCATAGAATGGTTCCGCTTTCTGAAGATAATACTGCCATAGTGTTCTCACATAATACCGCCATATAGATCACACATAATACCACCAGTGTTCTCACATACCGCCATATAGATCACACATAATACCACCAGTGTTCTCACATACCGCCATATAGATCACACAATACTGCCAGTGTTCTCACATAATACCGCCATATAGATCACACATAATACTGCCAGTGTTCTCACATAATACCGCCATATAGATCACACATAATACTGCCATAGTGTTCTCACATAATACCGCCATATAGATCACACAATACCACCAGTGTTCTCACATACCGCCATATAGATCACACATAATGCTGCCAGTGTTCTCACATAATACCGCCATATAGATCACACATAATGCTGCCAGTGTTCTCACATAATACTGCCATATAGATCACACACACAATACCACCATATAATTCTCACAATACTGATCAAGCATAATACCACCATACAGATCACATAATACCGTCATATAGATCTCACATAATGCCATAATACAGCATGACGCCCGCAGCTCCTGTTATCGCACGCATTGAGTTGTGTGTGCAATGGGGAAAGATATGCAGGGGGGAGAGGAGTGCATAGGAGAGGATTAGATACACAGTTCACCAGACAGTATCACACAATAGAGGATTAGATACACGGTTCAGCATAATATCACACAGTATAGGATTAGATACACGGCTCAGCAGTCATTATCACAGGATAGGATTAGATACACGGCTCAGCAGACAGCATCACACAGGACAGGATTAGATACACGGCTCAGCATAATATCACACAGGAGAGGATTAGATGCATGGCTCAGCATAGTATCACAGTATAGGATTAGATACACGGCTCAGCAGACAGTATCACACAGGAGAGGATTAGATACACGGCTCAGCATAATAATATAACAGGAGAGGATTAGATGCATGGCTCAGCATAGTATCACACAGTATAGGATTAGATACATGGCTCAGCAGACAATATCACAGGACAGGATTAGATACACGGCTCAGCATAATATCACACAGGAGACGATTAGATACACGGCTCAGCATAGTATCACAGTATAGGATTAGATACACAGCTCAGCAGACAGTATCACACAGGAGAGGATTAGATACACGGCTCAGCAGACAGTATCACACAGGACAGGATTAGATACACGGCTCAGCATAATATCACACAGGAGAGGATTAGATGCATGGCTCAGCATAGTATCACACAGGAGAGGATTAGATGCATGGCTCAGCATAGTATCACATGAGAGGATTAGATACACGGGCCAGCAGACACTATCACACAGGAGAGGATTAGATGCATGGCTCAGCATAGTATCACATGAGAGGATTAGATACAGGGGCCAGCAGACACTATCACACAGGAGAGGATTAGATACATGGCTCAGCAGTCAGTATCACACAGGAGAGGATTAGATACTTGGCTCAGCATAATATCACACAGGAGAGGATTAGATGCATGGCTCAGCATAGTATCACACAGGAGAGGATTAGATGCATGGCTCAGCATAGTATCACACAAGAGAGGATTAGATGCATGGCTCAGCATAGTATCACATGAGAGGATTAGATACACGGGCCAGCAGACACTATCACACAGGAGAGGATTAGATGCATGGCTCAGCATAGTATCACATGAGAGGATTAGATACAGGGGCCAGCAGACACTATCACACAGGAGAGGATTAGATACATGGCTCAGCAGTCAGTATCACACAGGAGAGGATTAGATACTTGGCTCAGCATAATATCACACAGGAGAGGATTAGATGCATGGCTCAGCATAGTATCATACAGGAGAGGATTAGATGCATGGCTCAGCATAGTATCACACAGGAGAGGATTAGATGCATGGCTCAGCATAGTATCATACAGGAGAGGATTAGATGCATGGCTCAGCATAGTATCACACAGGAGAGGATTAGATGCATGGCTCAGCATAGTATCACATGAGAGGATTAGATACACGGGCCAGCAGACACTATCACACAGGAGAGGATTAGATGCATGGCTCAGCATAGTATCACATGAGAGGATTAGATACAGGGGCCAGCAGACACTATCACACAGGAGAGGATTAGATACTTGGCTCAGCACAGTATAGTGATAGATGCACGGTCTGATGTCCTGTGAGGAGCTACAGTGAGGCAGGGTCGGAGCAGCACAGAGCCTCCCCCATCCCCCTCTGTTACCTCTCTGCAGCTCCAGATAAGAGGACATCAGACGGCAGCACTCCTTCACCCTCTCTAGGGATTACAGCCACACACCAGGCAGCAGAGGACAGGGAACGGCCGCTGACAGTGTGAGGGGAGCAGCTCTCAGTCACAGTGGAGCTCACAGGTACACTCCACTGTGGGCTGAGGCAAGATGGCGCCGATCTCCTGCCTCTGCTGTGATCTGGAGACAGCCCAGGGGGCGTGGCCACATCAGAGCAGAGAGCAGTTTATAATTGTAGCTAATGGGTCGGACGCCGACCGCAGTCTCCTATGTCCAGGGCAGCAGAGTGGAAGTGTCGTGCTGGGACTCTTGCACTGCTGCAAAGCAAAATGGCGGCGCCCAGTGGCTGCAAAAATAATTAATAATAAAAAATATATTAAAGTTAAAAAAAATGATTTTGTATTAAAAATAATTGTTTATATAAACAATCATTTTTAATACAAAAACAAAATTGCGGCACCTTCCCTTTAAGTGTCGATGAGAATTCAGCCTTGTTTTTCCCCTGTCTTTCCCACATACAAACCCACAGTTGGACACAGCTCATATATTTAAGTACACTACATTAGATGTGATGTAGCTGAAAGTACCTGGGATCTTGTGCACCTGATGTGAGTTGTGGATATTTATTTTGTCAATCTATATATATAATCAATTAAACCTACATAGAAAAGAAATACCAATAATATTTCAAAGTAAAGAAAAGGATACTAGAAACAAACATATAAACCCAAAAGAGAGTATCCAAAAGGCAATATAACAACATATAATTTTTATTTGATAAAACATAACACTACATGATTGTACAACAATATAATTAAAAAGCATGTACAACATGCTGGAGACGAAAAATAAAAACAAACAATTTATTCATGAAAAAGTATGTATATAATATCTATGTAAGGTAATATAGAGGGAGTGGGTTCGTGAACTGGTCAAAAATAAAGCATATATATCACATAAGAGAAAGGAGAGACTGTTGACACATTAGCCAATCAAAAGAGTAATTTATATAATATAATTGTAATCAATTTGATGCAGATTATACAAAAAAAAATTTTAATAATTATTCTGCATAATATAGCAGCATAGAAATAGTTGATTAGCACCTAGCATGTATAATGCGACAAATTCATATTTATAAAGTGCATAGTACAAGAGTGGAACAGCTGATCAACGGTACCCTGGGCATATGCAACCATATATTACACTGTATAATATTAATTAACTGTAAAGTGCATAGTGCAAAAATAGTTAAATAAAAAAAGGTTTTTAATGGTTGCAGTGCACTATATGGCAGTGATAAATCCAATACAATTGATCAAAGCCATGTTCAATATAAGGTACAGATGAAACAATTAATAGCCCAGTATATTATCGGGCAATATATCAGGATATCCAAAGAACAGAGAAGCCATAAATATAAATGAGTGGCATAAGATGATACTGACCAGCTTCTCTGTTCTTTGGATATCCTGATATATTGCCCGATAATATACTGGGCTATTAATTGTTTCATCTGTACCTTATATTGAACATGGCTTTGATCAATTGTATTGGATTTATCACTGCCATATAGTGCACTGCAACCATTAAAAACCTTTTTTTATTTAACTATTTTTGCACTATGCACTTTACAGTTAAATAATAGGGTTGAGCGAAACGGGTCGAACATTTTCAAAAGTCGCCGACTTTTGGCTAAGTCGGGGTTTCATGAAACCCGATCCGACCCCTGTGCGGGGTCGGCCATGCGGTACGCGACTTTCGCGCCAAAGTCGCGTTTCAATGACGCGAAAAGCGCCATTTCTCAGCCAATGAAGGTAAACGCAGAGTGTGGGCAGCGTGATGACATAGGTCCTGGTCCCCACCATCTTAGAGAAGGGCATTGCAGTGATTGGCTTGCTGTCTGCGACGTCACAGGGGCTATAAAGAGGCGTTCCCGCCGACCGCCATGTTACTGCTGCTGATCTGAGCTTAGGGAGAGGTTGCTGCCGCTTTGTCAGAAGCAGGGATAGCGTTAGGCAGGGTCCATTAACCACAAAACCGCTTGTGCTGCAGCGATTTGCACTGTCCAACACCACCCTCGGTGTGCAGGGACAGTGGAAGTTTTTTTTTTTTTTTTTTTCCCCTCAGCGCTGTAGCTCATTGGGCTGCCCTAGAAGGCTCCCTGATAGCTGCATTGCTGTGTGTACGCCGCTGTGCAAACCAACTGCTTTTTTCAAAGCACAAATCCTCTTGTTCCTTCCTTTCTGCACAGCTATCTTTTTTGTTTGTCCACACTTTTTATTTCATTTGTGCATCAGTCCACTCCTTATTGCTGCCTGCCATACCTGGCTGAGATTACTGCAGGCAGGGAGATAGTAATTGTAGGACATTCCCTGTTTTTTTTTTGGTGGGAGATTAAGATTGGCAATTTGGCATTTCTGCTAGAGTGCCATCCCTGTGTGTGCCATCTCTCTCACATAGTGGGCCATAGAAAGCCTTTTCATTTTTCTGTATTTTTTTTTGTGGGGTGTATAAATTCTCCCTGATAAAAATACAGTGGGAGATTAATATTGGCCTTTGGGCTTGTGTGCCAGTCCTGAGTGTGCCATCTCTCTCACAAATAGTGGGCCATAGAAAGCCTATTTTATTTTTTTTTGGGTTTTATAAATTCTCCCTGAAAAAAAGGGAGATTAATATTGGCCTCTGGGCTTGTGTGCCAGTCCTGAGCGTGCCATCTGTGCCAGCCCTGAGCGTGCCATCTCTCTCACAAATAGTGGGCCATAGAAAGCCTATTTTTTTTTTTTTTTGGTTTTATAAATTCTCCCTGAAAAAAAGGGAGATTAATATTGGCCTCTGGGCTTGTGTGCCAGTCCTGAGCGTGCCATCTGTGCCAGCCCTGAGCGTGCCATCTCTCTCACAAATAGTGGGCCATAGAAAGCCTATTTATTTTTTTTTTTGGTTTTATAAATTCTCCCTGAAAAAAAGGGAGATTAATATTGGCCTCTGGGCTTGTGTGCCAGTCCTGAGCGTGCCATCTGTGCCAGCCCTGAGCGTGCCATCTCTCTCACAAATAGTGGGCCATAGAAAGCCTATTTAATTTTTTTTTTTGTTTTATAAATTTTCCCTGAAAAAAGGGAGATTAATATTGGCCTCTGGGCTTGTGTGCCAGTTGTGAGCGTGCCATCTGTGCCAGTCCTGAGCGTGCCATCTCTCTCACAAATAGTGGGCCATAGAAAGCCTATTTAATTTTTTTTTTGGTTTTATAAATTTTCCCTGAAAAAAGGGAGATTAATATTGGCCTCTGGGCTTGTGTGCCAGTTGTGAGCGTGCCATCTGTGCCAGTCCTGAGCGTGCCATCTCTCTCACAAATAGTGGGCCATAGAAAGCCTATTTAAATATTTTTTTGGTTTTATAAATTCTCCCAGAAAAAAAGGGAGATTAATATTGGCCTCTGGGCTTCTGTGCCAGTCCTGAGCGTGCCATCTGTGCCAGTCCTGAGCGTCCCATCTCTCTCACAAATAGTGGGCCATAGAAAGCCTATTTTTTTTTTTTTTTGGGTTTTAGAAATTCTCCCTGGAAAAAAAAAGGGAGATTAATATTGCCCTTTGGGCTTGTGTGCCAGTACTAAGCGTTCCATCTCTCTCTCTCTCTCAGTCAGTGGGCCATAGAACGCCTATTTTTGGTTTTATTTGTTTTCTAAATTCTCCCTGAAAAAATCATTTTATTTTATTTGGTTTCTAAATTCTTCCTGATAAAATCATATTTTTTTTATTATTTTTTTTTCTAAAGTCTCCCTGAAAAAAAAAAAAAAAAACAGTGGGAGATTAATATTGGCCTTTCTGCTTGTGTGCCAGTCTTGACTCCTGGGTGCGTCATCTCTCAGTCAGTGGGCCATAGAACGCCTATTTTTGGTTTTATTTGTTTTCTAAATTCTCCCTGAAAAAATCATTTTATTTTGTTTGGTTTCTAAATTCTTCCTGATAAAATCATATTTTTTTTATTATTTTTTTTTCTAAAGTCTCCCTGAAAAAAAAAAAAAAAAAACAACCAAAAAAAACAGTGGGAGATTAATATTGGCCTTTCTGCTTGTGTGCCAGTCTTGACTCCTGGGTGTGCCATCTCTCTCTCTCTCTCTCTCTCTCTCTCTCCAATTGTGGTCCATAGAAAGCCTATATTTTTTTTCCTTGATTTGGGTTCTAAAATCTACCAGAGAAAATAACTACATCAATCATTGGTAGAAAAATATTGGCCTCTGGGTTTGTGTGCCACTCCTGACTCCTGTGTGCGTCATCTCTCAGTCAGTGGGCCATAGAACGCATATTTTTGTTTTTATTTGTTTTATAAATTCTCCCTGAAAAAATCATTTTATTTTATTTGGTTTCTAAATTCTTCCTGATAAAATCATATTTTTTTTATTATTTTTTTTTCTAAAGTCTCCCTGAAAAAAAAAAAAAAAAAACAAACAAAAAAAACAGTGGGAGATTAATATTGGCCTTTCTGCTTGTGTGCCAGTCTTGACTCCTGGGTGTGCCATCTCTCTCTCTCTCTCTCTCTCTCTCCAATTGTGGTCCATAGAAAGCCTATATTTTTTTTCCTTGATTTGGGTTCCAAAATCTACCAGAGAAAATAACTACATCAATCATTGGTAGAAAAATATTGGCCTCTGGGCTTGCGTGCCACTCCTGACTCCTGTGTGCGTCATCTCTCAGTCAGTGGGCCATAGAACGCCTATTTTTGTTTTTATTTGTTTTATAAATTCTCCCTGAAAAAATCATTTTATTTTATTTGGTTTCTAAATTCTTCCTGATAAAATCATATTTTTTTTATTATTTTTTTTTCTAAAGTCTCCCTAAAAAAACAAAAAAACAAAAAAAAAAAACAAAACCCCCCAAAAAATGGGAGATTAATATTGGCCTTTCTGCTTGTGTGCCAGTCTTGACTCCTGGGTGTGCCATCTCTCTCTCTCTCTCTCTCTCTCTCCAATTGTGGTCCATAGAAAGCCTACATTTTTTTTCCTTGATTTGGGTTCCAAAATCTACCAGAGAAAATAACTCCATCAATCATTGGTAGAAAAATATTGGCCTCTGGGCTTGTGTGCCACTCCTGATTCCTGTGTGCGTCATTTCTCACTCAGTGGCCCATAGAAAGCATATAGTTTGTTACATTTGTTTTCTAAATTCTCCCTGCAAAAATCTATTTTTTTTTTTTGGGGGGGTTTCTAAAGTGTTCCTGAAAAAAATAAAAATAAAAAAAAAATAATAGTGTGACATTAATATTAACATTTGTGCTTCAGTGACAGTCCTGCGTGTGGGGCATCTCTCTAATTTGCAGCCACCAAAAAAAGAGTGTGTAACATTGGGCCTGATTTTCGCTGTGGTCTCACCAACCTGTAAAGGGGTAGCTAAATCATACTGAAGTTATAGCTCACCGTGTAAGTTGTGTGACTGCAACAAATAACGTTAGTTTGGTTACGTTTTTAAAACAATGAGGAAGTCTAGTGGAAGAGGTCGTGGCCGGGGGCGTTCATTGTCAGCTGGTAATGAGGGTAGTGGTAGTGGTGGAGCATCAGGTGGTCGTGGGGAAAAAAATATTGCACCTAAGTCTGGAGCTGTGGAGCCAGGTTCGTCGTCCGGCTACACAAGGCCTCGAACGCTCCCTTTTCTGGGATTAGGAAAACCGCTTTTAAAGCCGGAGCAGCAAGAGCAAGTTTTGGCTTATCTTGCTGACTCAGCCTCTAGCTCTTTTGCCTCATCTCGTGAAACTGGTAAAAGTAAAAGCAGCGCGTCGTTAGTGGATGTTCACGGTCAGGGACAAGTCACTTCCTTGTCCTCTTCAGCAAAAACAACAACAGAGAAGAATGCAGCAGGCGACACAACGGGTTACTCCATGGAGCTCTTTACACATACCGTCCCTGGCTTAGAAAGTGAAGCAGTTAACAGTCCATGCCCATTACAAATTGAATCTGACATGGAGTGCACTGACGCACAGCCACAGCCAGACTACTATGCTGGTCCTTTGACTCAGACCACAACATTGCCCTCGCAGGGTGCTGATCAAGAATCAGACCCTGATGAGACTATGTTGCCCCATCACGAACGCTATACCACCGAACGACACGGTGACACAGACGAAGTTGCGCAGGAGGTACAAGAAGAGTTATTAGATGACCCAGTTCTTGACCCCGATTGGCAGCCATTGGGGGAACAGGGTGCAGGCGGCAGCAGTTCTGAAGCAGAGGAGGAGGAGGGGCCGCAGCAGGCATCAACATCGCCACAGGTTCCATCTGCCGGGCCCGTATCTTGCCCAAAACGCGTGGCAAAGCCAAAACCTGGTGGAGGACAGCGTGGCCATCCGGTTAAAGCTCAGTCTGCAATGCCTGAAAAGGTATCCGATGCTAGAAAGAGTGCAGTCTGGCATTTTTTTAAACAACATCCAATTGATCAGCGCAAAGTCATCTGTCAAAAATGTTCTACTTCCTTAAGCAGAGGTCAGAATCTGAAAAGTCTCAATACTAGTTGCATGCATAGACATTTAACCACCATGCATTTGAAAGCTTGGACTAACTACCAAACGTCCCTTAAGGTTGTTGCACCCTCGGCCAATGAAGCTAGTCATCAACGCAACATCCCTTCCGGCAGTGTAGGACCACCATTTAGCGCACCACCTGCTGTATCTGTGCAGGTATCTTTGCCAGGCCAAAGCAGTCAGGGTCAGGGAATCACCAGTTTCGTAGTAGGAAACACTGCATCTAGGGCACCGGCGGCAACAATACCATCTCCCACCGTCTCTCAGTCTGCCATGTCCACCGGCACCCCCGCTAGTTCCACGATCTCCAGCTCTCCAGTCCAGCTCACCCTACATGAGACTATGGTTAGAAAAAGGAAATACTTAGCCTCGCATCCGCGTACACAGGGTTTGAACGCCCACATAGCTAGACTAATCTCGTTAGAGATGATGCCCTACCGGTTAGTTGAAAGCGAAGCTTTCAAAGACCTGATGGACTACGCTGTACCACGCTACGAGCTACCCAGTCGACACTTTTTTTCCAGAAAAGCCATCCCAGCCCTCCACCAGCATGTTAAAGAGCGCATCGTCCATGCACTCAGGCAATCTGTGAGCACAAAGGTGCACCTGACAACAGATGCATGGACCAGTAGGCATGGCCAGGGACGTTACGTGTCCATCACGGCACACTGGGTAAATGTGGTGGATTCAGGGTCCACAGGGGACAGCAAGTTTGGGACAGTTCTGCCTAGCCCACGGTCTAGTAAACAGTTGTCTGTAGCCGTTCGCACCCCCTCCTCCTCCTCCTCCTCCTCGTCCTCCTGCAGAAGCAAGAGCTCGTCCACAGACCGCAGTCGCACAAACACTCCATCCGCACCTGCCACTGTTGCACACCAGGTCTCCCATTATGGGGCAGCTACTGGCATACGTCAGCAGGCTGTATTGGCTATGAAGTGTTTGGGCGACAGTAGACACACCGCGGAAGTTCTGTCCGAGTTCTTGCAGCAAGAAACGCAGTCGTGGCTGGGCACTGTAGATCTTGAGGCAGGCAAGGTAGTGAGTGATAACGGAAGGAATTTCATGGCTGCCATCTCCCTTTCCCAACTGAAACACATTCCTTGCCTGGCTCACACCTTAAACCTGGTGGTGCAGTGCTTCCTGAAAAGTTATCCGGGGTTATCCGACCTGCTCCTCAAAGTGCGTGGACTTTGCGCACATATCCGCCGTTCGCCTGTACACTCCAGCCGTATGCAGACCTATCAGCGTTCTTTGAACCTTCCCCAGCATCGCCTAATCATAGACGTTGCAACAAGGTGGAACTCAACACTGCACATGCTTCAGAGACTGTGTGAACAGAGGCGGGCTGTTATGTTTTTGTGGGAGGATACACATACACGGGCAGGCAGTAGGATGGCAGACATGGAGTTGTCAGGTGTGCAGTGGTCGAAGATGCAAGACATGTGTCAAGTCCTTCAGTGTTTTGAGGAATGCACACGGCTGGTTAGTGCAGACAACGCCATAATAAGCATGAGCATCCCCCTAATGCGTCTGCTGATGCAAAGTTTGACGCACATAAAGGATCAGGCGTCTGCACCAGAGGAAGAGGAAAGCCTTGATGACAGTCAGCGATTGTCTGGTCAGGGCAGTGTACATGACGAGGTACCGGGCGAAGAGGAGGTGGAGGATGAGGAGGATGATGGGGATGAGTATATTTTTAATGAGGAAGCTTTCCCGGGGGCACGGGAAATTGGTGGCGTGGCAAGGCCGGGTTCTGGTTTTTTGAGGGACACAAGTGACGTAGATTTGCCTGCAACTGCCCCTCAACCAAGCACAACCGCAGATTTGACAACGGGAACTTTGGCCCACATGGCGGATTATGCCTTGCGTATCCTCAAAAGGGACACACGCATTACAAAAATGATGAACGATGACGATTACTGGTTGGCCTGCCTCCTTGATCCTCGCTATAAAGGCAAATTGCAAAATATTATGCCACATGAGAACTTGGAACTAATATTAGCAACAAAACAATCAACTCTTGTTGACCGTTTGCTTCTGGCATTCCCTTCACACAGCGCCCGTGATCGTTCTCACACGAGCTCCAGGGGCCAGCAGACCAGAGGTGTTAGAGGGGCAGAAATCAGAAGTGGCGTTGGCCAGAGGGGTTTTCTGACCAGGTTGTGGAGTGATTTTTCTATGACCGCAGACAGGACAGGTACTGCAGCATCAATTCAAAGTGACAGGAGACAACATTTGTCCAGTATGGTTACAAACTATTTTTCATCCCTTATCGACGTTCTCCCTCAACCGTCATTCCCATTTGATTACTGGGCATCCAAATTAGACACCTGGCCAGAATTGGCAGAATATGCATTGCAGGAGCTTGCTTGCCCGGCAGCTAGTGTCCTATCAGAAAGAGTATTCAGTGCTGCAGGTTCAATACTAACAGAAAAAAGGACTCGTCTGGCTACCCAAAATGTAGATGATCTAACCTTCATTAAAATGAACCACAACTGGATTTCAAAATCTTTTGCCCCACCCTGCCCGGCTGACACCTAGCTTTCCTATGAAAAGGTCTTGCCTGTGGACTATTCTGAATGACTTTTCCAATCTCGTAATTTTCTTCACCTGATTGTCCAGCATACGACATGTTTCCACCTCACGAAATGGCCAAACTCCCCACACGGGGCCGTGCTATCGCCACTTTGCGCTTGGACCCTTGAGAGTGCTGTTTGTCTGAAGAGGTGGGTGTGGCCGCTTTTGGTCGACGGCACTGCCACTGGGTCCCTCATAGTACAATAAAGTGTCTCTGGCGGTGGTGGTGCGCACCCAACGTCAGACACACCGTTGTAATATGAGGGGCCCTGTGCCTGTACCGCCGGCCACAAGACAGTTCCCCCCCCAGCTCAAACAGTGCTCTACCACTAGCAAAATTATCTCTCACAGCTTCACCAATGTGTAGTCTAGGCGCTGACATCCTTCAATGCCTGGCACTGACAATACCATTGTTTTGACATTTTTGTTATGTTAGGCCTTCGAAGCCTGTCTGCGGTCCCTTCTTTCTACAACTACTACACTGACCAGGCCACTGCTGGCCGTGTTACCCTGGAACCAATTTAAAAGTGCCTACAGTCAGCCCAATTTTGTTATGTTAGGCCTTCGAAGACTGTCTGCCGTCACTCCTTCCACTAGACTTCCACTGACCATACACTGCTGCCCATGTACCCCTGGAACCAATTTAAAGTGCCTACAGCCAGCCCAATTTTGTTATGTTAGGCCTTCGAAGCCTGTCTGCGGTCACTCCTTCCACTAGACTTCCACTGACCAGACCACTGCTGCCCGTGTACCCCTGCAACCAATTTAAAAGTGCCTACAGCCAGCCCAAGTTTGTTATGTTAGGCCTTGGAAGCCTGTCTGCGGTCACTCCTTCCACTAGACTTCCACTGACCAGACCACTGCTGCCCGTGTACCCCTGGAACCAATTTAAAAGTGCCTACAGCCAGCCCAAGTTTGTTATGTTAGGCCTTCGAAGCCTGTCTGCGGTCACTCCTTCCACTAGACTTCCACTGACCAGACCACTGCTGCCCGTGTACCCCTGGAACCAATTTAAAAGTGCCTACAGCCAGCCCAAGTTTGTTATGTTAGGCCTTCGAAGCCTGTCTGCGGTCACTCCTTCCACTAGACTTCCACAGACCAGACCACTGCTGCCCGTGTACCCCTGGAACCAATTTAAAAGTGCCTACAGCCAGCCCAAGTTTGTTATGTTAGGCCTTGGAAGCCTGTCTGCGGTCACTCCTTCCACTAGACTTCCACTGACCAGACCACTGCTGCCCGTGTACCCCTGGAACCAATTTAAAAGTGCCTACAGCCAGCCCAAGTTTGTTATGTTAGGCCTTCGAAGCCTGTCTGCGGTCACTCCTTCCACTAGACTTCCACAGACCAGACCACTGCTGCCCGTGTACCCCTGGAACCAATTTAAAAGTGCCTACAGCCAGCCCAAGTTTGTTATGTTAGGCCTTGGAAGCCTGTCTGCGGTCACTCCTTCCACTAGACTTCCACTGACCAGACCACTGCTGCCCGTGTACCCCTGGAACCAATTTAAAAGTGCCTACAGCCAGCCCAAGTTTGTTATGTTAGGCCTTCGAAGCCTGTCTGCGGTCACTCCTTCCACTAGACTTCCACTGACCAGACCACTGCTGCCCGTGTACCCCTGGAACCAATTTAAAAGTGCCTACAGCCAGCCCAAGTTTGTTATGTTAGGCCTTGGAAGCCTGTCTGCGGTCACTCCTTCCACTAGACTTCCACTGACCAGACCACTGCTGCCCGTGTACCCCTGGAACCAATTTAAAAGTGCCTACAGCCAGCCCAAGTTTGTTATGTTAGGCCTTCGAAGCCTGTCTGCGGTCACTCCTTCCACTAGACTTCCACAGACCAGACCACTGCTGCCCGTGTACCCCTGGAACCAATTTAAAAGTGCCTACAGCCAGCCCAAGTTTGTTATGTTAGGCCTTGGAAGCCTGTCTGCGGTCACTCCTTCCACTAGACTTCCACTGACCAGACCACTGCTGCCCGTGTACCCCTGGAACCAATTTAAAAGTGCCTACAGCCAGCCCAAGTTTGTTATGTTAGGCCATCGAAGCCTGTCTGCGGTCACTCCTTCCACTAGACTTCCACAGACCAGACCACTGCTGCCCGTGTACCCCTGGAACCAATTTAAAAGTGCCTACAGCCAGCCCAAGTTTGTTATGTTAGGCCTTGGAAGCCTGTCTGCGGTCACTCCTTCCACTAGACTTCCACTGACCAGACCACTGCTGCCCGTGTACCCCTGGAACCAATTTAAAAGTGCCTACAGCCAGCCCAAGTTTGTTATGTTAGGCCTTGGAAGCCTGTCTGCGGTCACTCCTTCCACTAGACTTCCACTGACCATACACTGCTGCCCATGTACCCCTGGAACAAATTTAAAAGTGCCTACAGCCAGCCCAAGTTTGTTATGTTAGGCCTTCGAAGCCTGTCTGCGTCCCGTTCTTTCAACTACAACTACACTGACCAGGCCACTGATGGCCGTGTTCCCCTGGAACCAATTTTAACTTGCCTACAGCCAGCCCAATGTTAGGCCTTTGATGCCTGTCTGCCGTCACTCCTTCCACTAGGCCTCCACTGACCTGTCTATTGCTGCCCGTGTACCCCTTGAACCAACATCATTAAATATAAAAAAAATTAATTTGATTATAAAAAATAAGATCGTGTTGAGATCTCAAATGCAGACATTTTAACAATCAAAACAAACACACAACAAATATCTGGAACTGTACTACAAAGGTCCAACAGCTACAATTTCTTTCTCCTGCAAGAAGTTAACTGAAAGTTTTTTGGAGTTGTTAACACAGATATGGCATCCACCGAGTGTTGTCCTGTCGCGTCTCCTTTAAATTATTTCCAATAAGATGTTAAACTATTAATTTAATAAAATCAATAATTAAAAAAATAATTGAGTAATTCAAAAGCACATTGCAAATAAACATTAATTACAAATCAAGAAGCATGGCGCGTCCGAGGGTGAGTAGATACCGAATAAGAATATAATCACCCTCGGACGCGCAATGCTTATTTACAACAGCCTTCCTTCCTAAGAATCAGCCCTTCCGTGGTGTAGAGAGAGGTTGTGTTACACTCCAAGGTGTTCCCCAGGTTGCCTTTCCTGAGCTTCGATCTTCCGGCTCTCGTTTAGTAGCTGTTGGAAACTACGCTGCATTAGGCCTACTAATTGTGTATGGGTGAAACAGTGGCGCATCTGCGGTCCCTCCTTCCACTAGGCCTCCACTGACCTGTCTACTGCGGCCCGTGTACCCCTTGAACCAACCTAATAAAATATTTAAAAAATTAATTTGATTATAAAAAATAAGATCGTGTTGAGATCTCAAATGCAGACATTTTAACAATCAAAACAAACACACAACAAATATCTGGAACTGTACTACAAAGGTCCAACAGCTACAATTTCTTTCTCCTGCAAGAAGTTAACTGAAAGTTTTTTGGAGTTGTTAACACAGATATGGCATCCACCGAGTGTTGTCCTGTCGCGTCTCCTTTAAATTATTTCCAATAAGATGTTAAACTATTAATTTAATAAAATCAATAATTAAAAAAATAATTGAGTAAGTCAAAAGCACATTGCAAATAAACATTAATTACAAATCAAGAAGCATGGCGCGTCCGAGGGTGAGTAGATACCGAATAAGAATATAATCACCCTCGGACGCGCAATGCTTATTTACAACAGCCTTCCTTCCTAAGAATCAGCCCTTTCGTGGTGTAGAGAGAGGTTGTGTTACACTCCAAGGTGTTCCCCGGGTTGCCTTTCATGAGCTTCGATCTTCCGGCTCTCGTTTAGTAGTTGGTGGAAAAGTACACAGCATTAGGCCTACAAAATGGGTATGGGGTGGAGAGAGATGGTGTGTTACACTCCAAGGTGTTCCCCAGGTTGCCTTTCCTGAGCTTCGATCTTCATGCTCTCGTTTAGTAGGTGTCGGAAAGTAGGCTGCATTAGGCCTACAAATTGGGTATGGGGTGGAGAGAGATGGTGTGTTACACTCCAAGGTGTTCCCCAGGTTTCCTTGCCATTGCTTCGGTCTTCCGACTCTCGTTTAGTAGTTGTAGAAAAGTACACAGCATTAGGCCTACAAAATGGGTATGGGGTGGAGAGAGATGGTGTGTTACACTCCAAGGTGTTCCCCAGGTTGCCTTTCCTGAGCTTCGATCTTCATGCTCTCGTTTAGTAGGTGTCGGAAAGTAGGCTGCATTAGGCCTAAAAAATGGGGAATGGGGTGGAGAGAGATGGTGTGTTACACTCCAAGGTGTTCCCCAGGTTTCCTTGCCATTGCTTCGGTCTTCCGACTCTCGTTTAGTAGTTGTAGAAAAGTACACTGCATTAGGCCTAAAAAATGGGTATGGGGTGGAGAGAGATGGTGTGTTACACTCCAAGGTGTTCCCCAGGTTGCCTTTCCTGAGCTTCGATCTTCATGCTCTCGTTTAGTAGGTGTCGGAAAGTAGGCTGCATTAGGCCTACAAATTGGGTATGGGGTGGAGAGAGATGGTGTGTTACACTCCAAGGTGTTCCCCAGGTTTCCTTGCCATTGCTTCGGTCTTCCGACTCTCGTTTAGTAGTTGTAGAAAAGTACACAGCATTAGGCCTACAAAATGGGTATGGGGTGGAGAGAGATGGTGTGTTACACTCCAAGGTGTTCCCCAGGTTGCCTTTCCTGAGCTTCTATCTTCAGGCTCTCATTAAATTGTGGTTAAATGGAACAACTGCATTTGGCGTACTAGTTGGTTTGGGGCCTACTATCGGTGTCTGCCACTCCTTGCTGTTCTCCTCCACTGAACAAAGCTGTGCCGCCTGTTTACTACGGTTGCCAATTTTGAACTGCATTTCGACTACTTACTGATTTGGCCCTACTCTCTGTGTCAGCCTCTCATTCCAGTTGTCCTCCACTGCAATGCCCCCTGGTTATTCCTGTGTTACCAATTTTGAACTGCATTTAGCCCACTTTCTTCTTTGGGCCTATATCTGTGTTTCCACTTCATCGTGCCCATTGCCCAGCCAGTGATAGATGAGTCTGCTGGTACATTGACCCATAACGCAACATTCCCCGTGCACGCTACACAACAACATTGTGACCCTGCTGAAAGTCAGGTTGCTCTTCCCGCATACCATACCACCTTACACGGGGACAAAGAGGAAGGTGCAGATGAAAGTGCAGGTTCCTTCATCAGGTGGGGGGAGGAATACTAGTTGGCGACGTCACTGGCACAGGGCCTCTCATAGTACGCAAAAGTGTTGCTGCCGGTGGGAGGCGCCCCCGCCGTGCAAACACACCGCTGTACTTTGAGGGGCCCTGTGCCAGTGCCAATGCCAACGAGTGGGCCCCCCCTGCTTGCTCAGGTTCACAGCACTTGCAAAGTTGAAATACTTACCTCTCCCTGCTCCACTGCCGTGACGTGGTCCAGATTTCCTGGGCCCACTAATTACTTGAACCAGCCCTACCCCCCACAACTTTAGCCAAATGACCCCCAATTTCAAATGCCTTCCAATTATTATAAGGTAAATTACGCTTGACAAGCTTCATTAAGAAGAATGGATGGTTTTGACATTAAAATGGGCACTCTAGGTGTTTTCCTGGCCCCCACTCACTGCCGACTATGCTGCCCCATTGACTTGCATTGGGTTTCGTGTTTCGGTCGATCCCGACTTTACGTCATAATCGGCCGATTTCACTCGACCCGACTTTGGACATAGTCGGGTTTCGCAAAACCCGGCTCGACTCTAAAAAGGTCAAGGTCGCTCAACTCTATTAATTAATATTATACAGTGTAATATATGGTTGCATATGCCCAGGGTACCGTTGATCAGCTGTTCCACTCTTGTACTATGCACTTTATAAATATGAATTTGTCGCATTATACATGCTAGGTGCTAATCAACTATTTCTATGCTGCTATATTATGCAGAATAATTATTAAAAAATTTTTTGTATAATCTGCATCAAATTGATTACAATTATATTATATAAATTACTCTTTTGATTGCCTAATGTGTCAACAGTCTCTCCTTTCTCTTATGTGATATATATGCTTTATTTTTGACCAGTTCACGAACCCACTCCCTCTATATTACCTTACATAGATATTATATACATACTTTTTCATGAATAAATTGTTTGTTTTTATTTTTTGTCTCCAGCATGTTGTACATGCTTTTTAATTATATTGTTGTACAATCATGTAGTGTTATGTTTTATCAAATAAAAATTATATGTTGTTATATTGCCTTTTGGATACTCTCTTTTGGGTTTATATATATAATCGTCTAAGGGGTACTTCCATCTGTCTGTTTTGTCTGTCTGTTTGTCTGTATGTCACGGAAATCCCACGTCGCTGATTGGTCACGGCAGGCCGCAACCAATCAGCGACGGGCACAGTCTCACCGAGAATTCGCCCCTTCCTACTCTCTGTCAGTACCCCCTCCATACTCCCCTCCAGTCAGCACTCACACAGTATTAATGGCTGCGTTACACCCCATTATGCCGCAGCGTAACACAGTCCGCTAACGCTGCTATTAACACTGTGTGACCAACTTTTTACTATTGATGCTGCCTATGCAGCATCAATAGCAAAAAGATCTAATGTTAAAAATAATACAAAAAATAAAAAAATAATTATATACTAACCTTCCAGCCCAACGCTCCGGGCCATGCATTGCGGTCTCGCAAGATGATGATGTAGCGGTCTCGCGAGACCGCTATGTCATCATCTCACGAGACCGCAATGCATTCTTGGGACCGGAGCATCGCGAGAAGCATCTCCAAAAACCTCGCTTGGATCCGGGGGCCGCCGGAAGGTGAGTATATACCTAACTATTTTTTATTTTAATTCTTTTTTTTTAATAGGGATATGGTGCCCACATTGCTATATACTATGTGGGCAGTGTTATATACTATGTGGGCTGTGTTATATACTACGTGGGCTGTGTAATATACTACGTGGGCTGTGTTATATACTGCATGGGCTGTGTTATATACTATATCTCTGTGCTATATACTATGTGGGCTGTGCTATATACTACATCGCTGTGCTATATACTATGTGGGCTGTGTTATATACTGCATCTCTGTGCTACTGTATATACTACATGGGCTGTGCAATATATTGTGTGGCTGGGCAATATACTACATGGCTGTGTTATATACTGCGTGAGCTGTGCTACATACTACGTGAGGTGTGCTATATACTACATAGCTGTGCAATATATTACGTGGCTGGGCAATATGCTACGTGGCTGTGTTATATATACTACGTGAGCTGTGCTATATACTACATAGCTGTGCAATATATTATGTGAGCTGTGCTATATACTACGTGGCTGTGTTATATACTATGTGGGCTGTGTTATATACTACATGGCCTGTTTTATATACTACGTGGGCTGCATTATATACTACGTGGGTTGTGCTATATACTGCGTGGGCTGTATTATACTCTGTGTGGGCTGTGCTATATACTATGTGTGCTGTTATACATTGCGTGGGCTGTGTTATATACTACGTGGGTTGTGCTATATACTACATGGGCTGTGTTATACCCTGCATGGGCTGTGCTATATACTGCATGGGCTGTGCTATATACTACGTGGGCTGTGTTATACACTGCATAGGCTGTGCTATATACTGCATGGGCTGTGTTATACCCTGCATGGGCTGTGTTATATACTGCGTGGGCTGTGCTATATGCTATGTGAGCTGTGTTATACACTGCATGGGCTGTGCTATATACTGCATGGGCTGTGTTATATACTACGTGGTTGTGCTATAAACTATGTGGCTGTGCTATATGCTATGTGGCTGTGTTATATGCTACGTGGCTGTGCTATATGCTACATGGGCTGTGCTTTATGCTACGTGGGCTGTGTTATATGCTACATGGGCTGTGTTATATGCTACATGGGCTGTGTTATATGCTACTTGGCTTTGGTATATTTCTCTGCTGTATCTGTGCATCATGAATCGTGGTATGTGTTAAAGAGGGGGCCCACTGAGACTCTTTTGCCCGGGGCCCTCAAAAACCTGGAGCTGGCCCTGGCCAGCGGCGAACAATCAGCAACAGGCACAGTCCGGCCACAAATTGGCGCAGAATTTGAACCACGCTTCACTAATTGGTCGCGCCCGGACGGCCGAATCCTCTGTATTAACTGCATTATTCTGAAAACTTCATAAATAAACTACATACATATTCTAGAATACCCGATGCGTTAGAATCGGGCCACCATCTAGTGGTCATTATAAATGGACAAGCTTTACATTTTTTCTGGTTGCAGGGAAAGGTTCCTTTATTTGTTGGAGAGGACAGGGAGTTTCGGACAGTGATGCTTCTGAGATTTGGGGGATGCCTAAAACACAGATGAGGGGGATCTGAAAATATAGATTGTAAGGAGGGTTGACGGGATCTTTGTGGAGCCAGATTTGTTGTTGATTACTGCAGACATAAAATCATCATATACCTGTATAAGTATAAGCCATGAAAATCGTCTCAATGTTTTTTCCTTTTTTCCTGGGACTTCCAACTTGCACAGCCGCATAAGTTACTTGGTCCTTGATTTGCTCCAGTTCATCTTAACACATCATTTTTTTTGTTTTCAAAGATATCTTTAATTTACAGAAAAGTGGTACTTCTTTGGTTGCGGCCTGTGCTCCTTTATACTTTATGCATTGGTTGCGGCCTGTGCTCTTCTGCAGATACTGGGAATAGGGTTTGTTTGGTGATAAGGGGGCACAGACTGCCGACCATGTGCAGTGCTGGCTAAGGTGTATTGATGATGATCTTTTGATAATATGCAGGTCACTGCGACTGAGCTAGAGCCAGTCATGGACCAACTCAATGAAAATACATTCAATATTAAATTGATGTCTCATTATAGTGCTAATAAAATTGATTGCATAAACATTATTATTGAGGTAGATGAAGATCGTTATGTACAGACCGATGTTTACAGGAAATCAACGCTTGTAAATGCATTATTGCATGTGTGGCACCCAAGAGTCCAGCTGCCATGGTGACATTGCCTCCCTTTAAGGGGTGATGTCATGCTTGGAGGCAAGATGGAAGGTCCCCTTGCCAGGTAACACAGTGTAGATGTCGATTCCTGCTCCAGGCCAGAAAGGGGAGCTTCCTTATAAATTCTGGCCAGCATGTGGGGTTAGTGAGTCACAAAGAAGTCAGCTGAGAGAGTAAAAAGGGAAATTATCATGGAAACAGGAGCCAGCTGGAGCTCCTGACAGGACAATGAGAGAGGAGAGTTGGCAGTTGGTCTGTGGAGAGGGAAGGGACAGGAGCAGAGTCAAGAGCTCAGGAGAATACAAAACTGCATATAGCTGACCCCAGAGCGGAGTGCTGATAAAAAAGGACGCCTGAGTCCTTGGCTGGGCGGGTGCTGTATGCCCTGACAGAAGAACCTGGAGGGCAGGGGACTGCAAGTTCCCTGGCCACACCGAACACCTGAAGGCATGGTAGCAAACCAAAAGCCCGGGGCTGACAGCGAAAAGGACAGTGCCCGTGAAATAAGCGCATGCTGTCTGCCATACAGGATAAAAATCATCATGCAGGAGAAGGCAGTAGCTTAGCTACATGCAGCAGGGAAAAAAAGTATACTGTCTGATAATCCAAATTAGTATTTAACAAAGAAAACGAAAAAACTAATATATCCAAATAACTATATTTAAACAAATTAGGATTAAAAACTAACACAACACCCACACCCTATATAGTGGGAGTGGGTAATAAAAACCTGGCCCGAAAGTATCGAGGGCAAAGGGTGGGAGTAAACCACAAATCGGTTGTGGTATAGCATCCCCACTTGGATATAGGGACCTATAGGGTTTGAAGGGTCAGCCGACGAGGAGCGGGGGCGCCATATTGCGTCCAAGAGGGTGCCAACCTCCGCAGTCAGGCAGGGAGCACTTTAGGGACGCGTAGTATTGTATTTTAGTCCATTTACTCCCATTCTTTGCCCTCGATACTTTCGGGCCAGGTTTTTATTACCCACTCCCACTATCTAGGGTCTGGGTGTTGTGTTAGTTTTTAATCCTAACTTGTTTAAATAAAGTTATTTGGATATATTAGTTTTTTCGTTTTCTTTGTTAAATACTAATTTGGATTATCAGACAGTATACTTTTTTTCTAATTTTTTTGTTATTATGGCTGGTTTTTTATCAGGGCCTATCTGTTCTGAATCATGGGTGAGTGAGGCGGATCGTGTGTTTTCAGTTGATTCAGGCTACACGGGTACCGACTCTAGCCCATCTATTTATTCCACATTTAAAGAACTTACTGGGTATTATAAAAAATACTTGAAATCCCTTTGGGAAACAAAAGCATTAGAGAATTATATTAAGAACAATATTGTACCGAAGGGACTGCGAGTAAACATCTCCCCGTCACCACGAGTGAGTAACCCCTGCCTTCTGAAGGCCTGGTGGGAGGAGTCCATAGCCTCATCTGTTAGGTTCATGAGATTGTTGTTAGAGGAGGAGAGAAAGATTTTAGAAACTACATCTAAACAATTAAACGAGTTGATAGAAAAAACACTTCAGTTCAAATCTGACCCTGTGTTTAATAAAAAAGGAGAGTAATCTGCAAATCTCGGTGGAACGCTATCAAAATCAACTAAAGAACCGCAAACATACACAACAACTACACAATGCGAGACTCTGAAGAGTTTAAAACCAACAGTGCGTATAACTTCTCAGGAGGCGTAGACACCGTCTCTGAGATCTCTTCTTCCGAGGCAGAGGGTTCTGACACAGAGAGGTTGGGGGGATACTGGAGACAAAGAGGGAGAGGTGGATCTTCATCATACAGGGGAAAAGGAAAATGGCAGAAGCAAAGAGGTTACACGGGCAGGTACCAAGGTGGCAGAGGTCGGGATCAGGGCTTCATGGGCCAAGGGAACGGAGCCAGTGGCTTCGGGGCACCTGTAAGATTTCTAGTCCCAGCACCATCATCTTCCTCCTCATCCACCTCTATACCCTCTTCTTCTTCTTTTTTAGAGCAGAGGGCCCCAGCGGGGTACGATTTGAGGAAACAGGTTTAAGAACCATGTATGATGACAATCAGATAATAAATCTTAGTAGTCATATTTTGTCGTCTGGAGAAATCAGTGTGTTAAGAAAGGGACTAACATTCGTTCCCACAACATGGTATAACACATTTTCATGGGTCAAGGATTTAAATCTCTACTGTCGCAAAGTGAAATGGAAAAAAAAAATTTTCTTTACATGACAAACAACAATGTTTAGAACTTGGTATATCTGAAGAGGATCTGGAAGGGTTGAATGTTCTGACAGACATCTTGGAGGATAATGAGAGGGAGAGAGGATTGGGTCCACATACTGACCTGAAATTAAAGAGTAGTAGAATGCCTCCCCCGGGTGATTACACTAATATCGATATTTTCCTGAAAGTGGTCGAGGATGATTTTAAAAAAATAGGCCGGTTGAATGGAGATGAAGCACCAAATTTGAGCTGTGAAGAGTGGGAGGCCTTAGAAAAATTGGAAAAAAATGACCAAATTATTATTAAATCATCTGATAAAGGTGGCAATTTGGTCATCCTCGACCATCAGAGATATGTGGGAATGTGTAAATCCATCCTGAACGACAGAGAGACGTATGGTATACTTGAAAATGACCCCAGAGAAAGATTTATTGGGTCATTGATGACTATTTTGGACGCTGGTCTACAGGATAAATTGATTTCTTACAATGAGTTTAAGTTTTTGGCTCCTCGTACCCCGATGATTCCAACCTTCTATACCCTCCCTAAAATCCACAAAGGTCTCTCTCCCCTGAAAGGACGCCCCATAGTTTCGGGTGTTGGCTCATTGAGTCAGAATGTCGGTATTTATATTGATAACATCTTACGTCCGTTTGTAACATCATTACCCTCATATGTGCGGGACACATCGGACCTACTCCAAAAGATAGATGGCGTTGTGGTGGAGCAGGGGACCATTTTAGGTTCAATCGATGTCGAGGCTTTATACATCAGCATTCCCCACAGCATGGGCCTTAAGGCATTGGAATACTATCTAAGGATGAGAGCCGTTTTCTTTGAGAAACACAGTAAATTTGTTGTGGAGTTGATGGAGTTTCTGTTAACCCACAACTATTTTCTTTTTGACGGTAAGTACTTCCACCAGCTAAGGGGGACCGCGATGGGTTGCTCTTGTGCACCCTCGTATGCAAATCTCCTCCTGGGCTGGTGGGAGGAAACCGTAGTGTTCTCTGGAGTAGAGGAATGGTGGACCAAAAAAATATCGGCCTGGTACCGATTTATAGATGATGTCCTGGTCATATGGAGTGGTACAGAAACGGAGTTTAAAAGCTTTGTACAAGGGTTGAATGACAATACTTTTGGTTTACGATTCACGTCAGAAAGTGATAGATGCGAATTGGCATTTCTAGATGTAAAAATTACCATCAATGCCAAGGGTATGTTGGATACAAGACTGTTTCGTAAACCGACAGCCACCAATGCCCTTCTTCGGTGGGAGAGTCATCACCCGGCTCCCTTGAAGAGGGGTATTCCTCGGGGCCAATACCTGAGGGCAAGGAGAAATTGCTCCAGTCCTGCCACCTTTAGGGCACAAGCATATGATTTGAGAGAGAGATTCCGAGATCGGGGATATCCGGATGAGGTCCTAGACCCGGCCTTTAGGAATGCTATGGGTAGAGAGAGACGGACTCTCCTACAGACCAACAGTAAACCAGAGGTTGAGAATATCCCGAGGATTATTGGAACCTATGATAACCAATCTAATCGGGTTTTCAGTGTCCTCAAAAAACATTGGGGTATTTTACAATCGGATGAGACTCTGCTAGATATCATCCCGAGTAGACCCCAGATCACCTTCCGTAGAGGACGGTCTTTGAAAGATCGACTTGTACACAGCCATTACAAAAGACCGAAACAGGAAGGAACCTGGTTTGACAGACGTATCAATGGCACATTCAGGTGCGGAAATTGTTAATTTTGTGACTATGTAGCAACATGTAAGAGCTTTACTAGTGCACATAATGGAAAACACTTTTTTTGCAGGGACTTTGCCAATTGCAAAACCACTGGTGTGGTCTATATGGCTATGTGTACATGTCCGAAAAACTATATAGGGAAGACTAAAAGAGAACTGAGAAGGAGGATCGGGGAACACCTGGGAGATATCAAGAATGGTAGAGACACTCCCGTAGCACGTCACATTTGGGAGATGCACCAGGGTGACAATAAGGCTCTCTCTTTCTGTGTTCTGGAGGTGATAAAACAAAATGGTAGGAGAGGTGACTGGGATAGGGTTATCCTGCAAAAGGAGACCCAGTGGATATTTAGGATGGAGTCAGTGGTCCTGGGAGGACTTAATGAGCGGCTAACCTATGGTTGCTTTGTGTGAACTGTTTTCGTCGGTTTCGTTTTTTGTTCCCCTTCTCCCCTGATATGAATGAGACAGCGTTGCAGACTTAATAGATGGTTCGCAGCAAAAAAGATAAGGATATAGGAGTTTGATGCATCATATGTATACTCCATATTATCAGTATGTAATGGATTTAGGACAATATGGTTGTGGGTGTGGGGGCTCTGCTGACTTATACCACACGTACCACGTATCTACAGGTTGGTCCCCTATCTGTAGGGCATTTTTCTCAACATCATTATCCCATGGTGGGGTTGTATGATTCTGACAACGGCATATATGCATATATGTATGTATAGTTACTTATGCAATGCGCCTTTATGAAAATTCATAAGATCTAATGCGTACCAATGTTTATTATTGTTTGAGTATGTGGGTGGCTGTGGTATCTGGAGGCCCGCTATAAAAACTTGTCAGATATAGATAGGAATATGATACCGTTAACCTACTAGAACTGCGTATGTGATTGCTTTGGGCGACTTACGCATGGAGTCTAATTGTGGGACGGGGTGCTGCTATATATCCAATGGGGCCGAGTTGATTTGTGATATAATGGGGATACATATGCGGCTGTGGAATCAGTATATAGACCCTAAGGTCTTTCAAGCGGCATCTGTATATTTAAAATAGGACAGCATAACTACCAGTTTATGATCGCACTGATTGTACTAGCAATAAGGCGGAGCATGGCAGATTGGACGTCAGTGCGATTTCTTATGGGCGGAGTTCTCTGCCGGCGTCACGGCGCCTGCGCAATAGCATTTGGGATGTAACATTATCTACAACAAAATGGCGCCCGAGCACTAGCGCAGTGGGAAATCCGGCAACTGGACCTCTAGTGTTAGATACCTGCGCATGCGCAGAGGTGGGAAGACGCCGAGAAACAGGAAGAATGGCGCCTAGAACATGTAAATAGAGAGTTTGGAGTCCGGTAATCAACCATACATCTGGGACATCTTTGGAGCGGTACATACGGGTAGGAATAAGCCCCTTGATTCTTTATCCTAAAGGTGGGGTCTATTTAATGGTGGTTCTGCCAGTGTATTCCCTGCACCTTCAACCAGGCACATCATGCATATCCGATGTGACTCAAGCACACGGAACTCTATTTTCCCATATGCCTCCTGAGGAACCACATCATGGGGGGGAAACGCGTAGAGGCAAGACCTGAACACAGATAAGTGTATCAGGTTTTTTAACTGTTTTTGGTTTTTCACCATATGTGCATCTATAACCAGCATATATGTTTATATGAGTACTTGATTATCCGTGATATAACTTTAACCTGTTTTTCTTTTCTACATGCAGCAGGGACCCTAAAAGAGAGCTCAGAAGCAAAATCCCCAACCCTACCTGGCAAGGTGGATCCCCTGAAAGCCTCCAGGCAAGCCAGACTCAATTCGTTATCTGTAGTTGGTTCCCCAGATTGCATCTACTTTTAAGTAAAAGGTAAAGATAACTGCACCTCTCTGTGTCCTTCACTTATTCTCTGCTCCCCAAAGTTCACCACCATCTGAACAATCAAATATATTTGCCCTGGGGCCCCACTCTACCCGTGGAGAGCTGAACCATCTTTGCTGCATCACTATCAGCCCCAGTGGACCTAAACCACAGCATCGGCCACCCATTGCCAAACACCACGGGTGGCGACATGACCAAACACCACATAATTATCCTCCATTTTATGACATGACCAGTGCCATGGAAACGGATCATGGCCCTGTGATCTGCCCCATAGAACTGTCCGGTCTGATTCCGGGTACCCACGGCCCTGGCGGGCACATCATATGCTGATTCAGCACATAATCATTTTACAGTTAAGGCTGTCTCAGTTGGTCAATTCTTCAAAATGAAGTGAATACGCTCATATAATTATAGTGCTTTGGAAAAAAGCACTATATTGTAATCCAAACGTAGTTAACTTCTTATTCTTCTTATTATTATTAGGCTTTTTTCCGCAATTAATGTGGCCCGAACCGGTGCGCGCACAGACTGGAGTGAGGCGTCATTTCGAAGCCAGCGTCCACGAGAGGTGTGCTAAGTATTTTTCGTGTCGATCCGATTTGTAGTTTTTTTAAAAATCGCATTTTTTAAAAAAAATTTCCCATAGGAAATAATGGCGAACTTTCCATTAC